>NW_028123605.1:0-484274 GCF_965194805.1 Balaenoptera borealis
GGAGAACTGCGCGATCCTCGGGGAGCTGGTAAGGCTGCAGGCTCAGAAGTCCCGCCTGCTGGGATTCAGCACGCGTGCCGACTCTGTGCTGGAGATGAACATGGCCAAGACCAGCCAGGTGGTGGCCACTTTCCTAGGTAACCCCGCCTCCCCGAGTCCCAGTGGGGACGGGGGTCAGGTGGACCTTGACTGGACGTGGTGCTGCCTGAGACCCCACTGTGTCAGCCCTTGGGGGTCGCCTTCCCCAACCCTTCATTCTGCCTCGAGGGGCGTGGGGTGGGGGGCGGCTGGGCGGCTGCCACAGGGACATAGCTGAGCCTCTCCCCTCCGCCCGCAGATGAGCTGGCCCAGAAGCTGAAGCCCCTCGGGGAGCAGGAGCGGCCCTGATCCTGGAGCTAAAGAAGGCTGAGTGCCAGAGGCGGGGCCTGCACTTTGATGGGCCCATCAACGTCTAGGACCTGCGCTACTACATGAACCAGGGGGAGGAGACGCGCTACCACGTGGACCAGTACCTGCTCAATGAGTCCTTCCCCATGCAGGTGGTCACGCGCGGGCGGCTGGGCATCTCCCAGGAGCTGCTGGGGCTGACCTTCGACCTGGAGGAAGGCGCCAACATGCGTCACGAAGATGAAGATGTGAGGCTCTACACGGTCCGGGACGCGGCCTCGGGCAAGGTCATCCATCAGCAAGTTCTACCTGGACCTCTACCCTCGGTGCATGCGTGGGGGAACCTGTCGGCCGTGGGCCGGGGCTCCTCTGTGGTAGCGGGGCCTCACCCGCGTCCCTCCCCAGGGAAGGGAAGTCCGGGCACATGGCCTGCTTTGGCCTGCAGCCGGGCTGCCTGCAGCAGGACGGGAGGCGCCAGATTGCCATCGCGGCCATGGTGGCCAACTTCACCAAGCCTACGCCCAACCCGCCCTCCCTGTTCCAGCATGATGAGCTGGAGACCTACTTCCATGAGTTCTGGCAAGCGATGCACCAGCTCCGCTCCCAGGAGGGTGCGGGCGAGGGGCTGAAGGCAGGGGGCGGGGAGGGCCCGGGCTCTCCCGTGGTCCTCAGGCAGGCCCTCGCCACGGGATTCTTCCGCTGATGTCACCCCGCACGAGGAGACGCCCTCGGTGTCAGTTTCCATCATCAAACCCCACGCACTGGGCGCGTAAACAACGGAAGTGGATGTCCTCGAGACTCTGGAGGCTGGAAGTCCCAGATCAAGGAGTCAGGACTGGTTCCCTGCAATGTTAAATACAGGTATTCAAGAGTTGCCTTTAAAAAAGACAAAATAGAAGAAAGGAACGTTGCATGCAAGGCTGGTGAGTGATGAGTGATGAGAACCAGAGGTTAGGCTCTGGGGCCGGGAGCACCACGCCCTGTGAGGCCCTGGGGCTGCTGCCAGTCTCGGTGGAGGCTCAGCAAGTCCCAGTGACTTCCCAATGTGGGGGGGGTCCCCAGATGAGCGTCTGGGCCCAGGACCCAGTGCTCGTTCAGTCTTCCTGCAGTCAGCCCTTCGTCCTGAGAGCGATGCTCTCACAGACTGCAACCGGAGCGCGTGGGGACACTTTACTGAGCTGTGCAGCCGTCACTACTGCCCTGTTCTGGAACATTTCCCTCACCCCAAAAAGGTCCCTCACGCCCTTAGTTATCATTCCCTCCCCTCCCCTGTCCCTGACAACCAGGAACCCACTCTGACTCTGTGGATCTACCTGTTCTGGACGTTTCCCCTCAGTGGGGTCACACCCTGTGTGTCCTTCTGTGTCTGACTTCTCTCGCTGAGCACCGTGTTCTCACGGTGCATCCACGTGGCAGCGAGTGGCAGGGCTTCACACCTTTGCGTGGTCGAGGGCCGGAAAAAAGACAAACGAAAAGAAGGGCACGTTGCCTGCGACTCTGGTGACAGCCGGGGATGAGAACCAGAGGGTAGGCTCTGGGGCCGGGAGCGCCGCGCCCTGTGAAGCCCTGGTGCTGCTGCCAGTCTCGGCGGGGCACGAGCAGCGCCGTCCCCCAGGAGCTGCTGGACAAGCTCATCAAGTCCCGGCTGGCCAACCCCCGTGCGGCCGGGCCGAGGGAAAGGAAAGGGGCTCCCGGACCGCCCGGCTGGAAAGCGCGGCCTGGACACAGTGCCAGCGCCCCCGTCTCCTTCCTCCCGCCCTCCAGGCCTCTTCAACCTGCGCCAGATCGTCCTGGCCAAGGTGGACCAGGCCCTGCACACGCAGACGCCCTCGGACCCGGCCTAGGACAATGCCCGCCTCTGCCAGGAGATCCTCGGGGTCACAGCCACGCCAGGTAGCCAAGCGCACGCCGGGCCCACCTTAGCGGTCGGTTGGCGGCTACTGCCCAGGTCAAGAGGATCCTCTGGTGGTGTGTGAAGGGGGACCGACTGACGGGCTCTGGTCGAGGCTCGCTGACCTCTGGCCTCTTCCTGCCTGGGTTCCTGGGCTGGTCCCTCCAGCTGTGGCCCGCGGAGTCCGAGGGTGGGCTGGGCGTATCTGCACGTGCTTTCTGGAGAGCCTGGAAGAGGCAGGAGAGGGCTTCATACCCCGGACGGAACGCGTCGACGAGGTTTGCCCGTGCGTGTCGGTGCGGAGACGCAGTTCACTCCCTCGTGAGCGCTTTAACCCGCGCTCTCCCCGTGCTGGAGGGCGAGCCCTGACTCATCCCTCGGAGCCTCGGGCAGCTGTCCCTGTAAGAGGCTTAGGGGTGAACCCTCGTGAGCTTCAGCAGAAAGTCGGCAAAGATTGATTTGTGTCCCTCCACTGAGTTGCCCGCAAGGTCCCCGTTTTCTAGAAGTGTTGGGCCAATACTCCCTCTAGTGGCAGGGGACTCAGACAGGGCTGCTTTGAGGCCCCAAGCTCTGGGCTCTGGGGAAGGGGCACGGAGCGGCCAGGGGGCCGGGCAGGAGCCTCTCCACGTGTGTCCCAGGGACCCACCTGCCTGCGACCTTCGGCCACCTGGCAGGAAGCTACGACGCCCAGTCCTATGGCTACCTGTGCAGCGAGGTGTACTCCGCGGACACGGTCCACACACTCGTTTCAAGCAGGAGGGCGTCCTGAGTGGCAAGGTGAGAGGCCGGCCTGCCGTGCAGACCAACACGGAGGTCCTTGGCCTGGGCCTAGATGCTTGTGCCGCCCGCCTGGGCCTGCCAGGCTCTGAGGGCCCTGCCCAGAACCCCCTGCTCCCCTGCCCTTTGTTGAGTCACAGCAGAGGTGGCCACACCCACACCCTCCGTGAAGGGGGTGCTCCACCCTCCTGCAGCCCCGCCCCCTCTCCTCAGGTTGCCATGGACTACAGAAGCTGCATTCTGAGGCCAGGGGGCTCCGAGGATGCCAAGGGCATGGTGAAGCTCTTCCTGGGTTGTGACCCCATGCAGGACGCCTTCCTCCTGAGCAAAGGGCTGCAGGTTGAGGGCTGCAAGCCGCCGGCCTGCTGACGGCACGGGGTTTTGCCCCCCCGGGCGGGCCGGGTGCCTTAGCGCCCCGTCGGGGCGGGGGAGGGGCCGTGTGTCCTCCCAGCCCCCGAGTCCCCGGCGGCCGGCCTAGGCCAAAAGTCTCCACCTGGAAGTGTCTGGAAAGCCTGGCATCAAGGCTCCCCCTTGTTGCACTAATGCAATCCCTTCCTGGGGAGCTTTCCTGGTAACAAAATGGTTCTTTGAAAACGCAGCCATTAATAAAAAAGACTCTACTCCTGGTCTCTGCCTGCCGTCCCTTCCACCACAGGAGTGGCATGGGGGCCGTCACACTGGGGGGAGTTCTGACCTTGGTCGGGGATCAGCCCTGGGGCCGTGGTGACGCGTCTGGGTCACTGGGAGACGGCTGAGCTGTGGGGTGAGTTCAGACGGGGATGGTGCCCCGCACCCCGACCGGGCAGGCTCTCCAGTGAGGGGGTGTCAGTTTCCTGCCGGCCTCTCGCCCGTCACTGTTTGGCATCTCGGGGGCTGTGACTGGCTGGAGCTGGTTCTGGCGGTGGGCACAGCTGCGGGAAGCCCGGCTGTGGCTGTCCCTGTCCCCGTGTCCTGTCCTCCTGCTCACGGCCGGCCGGCTGGCTCCCTCTGGTCATCGGCAGCTGCTGAAGTCTGGACCACAGCAAGGGGCCACCTTCCTGGGTCCTAGCAATTCTTCCCAAAGGCCTTAGGGATGTGTTTTGGTGGCAGTAGGAATTCAGAGAGGGTGCTGCACCACTGGAGCGGTAGGGTGGCTCTGGACCGTCCCGTGTGTCCTTCCCTGGCCTTTGAGCTCCTTGGGAGCCCTGCCTCCACAAAGGACGCCAGGCAGCGGAACGAGGGCGCGGGCGGCGCCCCGACCTTCTCCCCGTGGCCCAGGCGGGCAGGCCGTGCCACGCTCTGTCCTCCCCTCAGCCTGCCCGCCCGTTCTGTTGTTATTTTACCGAAGAGGACACAGACATTCAGAGAGGCTAGGGTCCATGCCTGAGGTCTCATATCCAGTAAGTGTCAGAGCCGGGGTTTGAACCCAGACAGCCTGTCCCGGAGACCGCGCCCTTACCTCTACACAAACCACCTCCTGGTTCCCTTTATTAGCACAAGACTCATTTCCCTGACAAGCCCAGGCCCCATAAAGGCAACCCTGCCTCCCCCACGTGACCAGCCCTTGCCAACTACTCACCCCAGTGGCAGAGGGACGAGCCACACAGGGGACCCGCCCATCTTGGCCATGGGGACACAGACACCCACTCACACCCAGAAGGACCTCCTCTTTACCTTAGGCCACACGCCCATGCCGAAGGAGCTGCTGTCTGCCAGCTGGTGCAGGTACAGTTCTGTCCTGGAAACAGAGAAGGGACCAGAAGTAAGGGAGGACCCACCCACACCAGTGGCCTGGCAGGGCAGGTGGGCATCATGGCACGGGGCTCCACAGAGTGCCCCAGGTGGCCCCGGGGTCTGCCTCAGGCCCTGGCCCTGCCTCCCGAATATTCCTCACTTGCTGCCCTCAATGGGCCCTTCTTAAGTGAAGGCCTTCCAGAAGCTTCCTTACTCCTCAGTTACCCTGCTCTGAAAACTGGGAGTTTCCTCCCTAATCTGCCCTCTCTCCAAAGGGTAAGGTGCCCCTCTGGCCTTAGCCAAGAGGCTCAGGACAGGTTGGGCCTGCCCTTCAGACGGGGGTGGAAGGCAGGAGACAAATGATGGGGGACGCAGAGGCAAATTGAAAATTATCACCCCTCGCCTGGGGTGAGCACTCCCTGGAGCTTCACTAGATAGAACCTTACTCATTCGTTCAACAGATGAGGAAACCAAGGCTCAGAGACAGGGAGCCACATGTCCAAGAATTCCCAGGAGTCAGCGAGGGGCAGAGATGACTCCCTGGGCCACCTCCCCCAGAAGGCCCTCCCAGATGAGTCTTGTGGCTTCTCTGCTGTTCCACCTGGTGCCTCCTCGCCCTGAGCTACCTCAGGTGCACCCAAGGCTCTCACAGAGTTTAGGAGCTTCTGGAAGATTTGGGGTCTGCTGTTCCTTGCCCACCTCCCACGCTGCTGTCAGAACCTGTACCAAAATGTCACCGTCACAGCAGACACCCACCACCACCCCCCAGCGTGTATAAAGAGCCATATGTGAATTATCTCACTTAATCCTGTAAGGTCAGCAGTCAAGGTACTATTTCCACTTTACAGAGGAAGAAACGGAGGTTCAGAGCAGGTGACACCTGGCCAGGTTCACCCAGCCCAGGAGCAGTACCAGGCAGCAAGAATCAGAGGCCAGATTCCTAACCACTGGGCTCCACTGCCTCTCACCTCTGGGCAGAGGCAGGGCTGGGGCCCTGGAGAGCGGAGGCCCTTTGTCTCACTGCCCTCGGCTGTCCCTGCTCAGCCCAGTCGCTCACCTGAGAGCCAGGTCCAATCCGGATAGCATCTGGGAGAAAACCTCGAAACTGCCTTCCCCTTCCAGCTGCCGGGCCACGTGGCTCTTCTCCAACAGCATCGTCTGCCAGGGGAGAGGACAGGCGCCGGTCAGCACGAGGCCCCGCTAGGCTGCCCGCACACCCCCACCAACCCCCAGGCCCACTCTTCGAGGCAGCACCTCAGGCCCCAACTTGGCTGGACGCCTCCAAATCAAAACGTGCCAGGCCTTTGTCTCACTGATTCAGAGTCCACGCAGGCAATCAACGAATGCAACGGGCTCATTCCGATGAAGGAATCCAAGGGTACTAACAATTAACCCAGAGCCGCCCTCCAACACACTCTTATGCAACCGAAGCCCTTAATAACTTGACCCACATGGTGATGCACGGTAGACTTTCAGGGCCGGGACAGAAAGGGATTTATCGTGCACCAGCGAGTCTGGGTATTCTCCTAGCTCCGCATACAAACAACCCTTCTAATAACCTAATCCTGTTTTCTGTTCAAACAGAATGTTGGCGGGGGCGTGGGGGGGGGGAAGGGGAGGAGCCAGGTGATTTCAGAGAGAGGAACAAACAGGCCATGTGCCTGTCACACACGGGCTGCCGCAGAAGGCCAGCGAGCGCCTGTTTAATTTCAGCTTACGCTTTTAAGACCCAGCTAATGAGCGGCTGAATTATGTATCTACTCATGAATATTTCATCCCTGTGATACTCCGAGGCACAGACGAGCTGGCCTGCTCCGGGAGGAGATGTCTGGGCACTGAGTGAGGTGGGGAGGAGCTGGCCTTGGCCTGGGGAGCGATGACCATTTAGACACATTCCAGGGTCCCAGCTGGAGGCGTGGGCCCTGCTGAGTGGGGCTGAGGCTACTGCAGCCCCAAAGAGCCCCCTCTCCCTCCCACCCAGAGGCCTCACCTGGAGCTGGGCGGCCGTGACTCGGCCTGTGGCGTTCAAGTCCAGTGACATCACCATGGAGCACCGGGTGGCACGGCGGCTGTGGCCGGTGAACACGGAGCCAAAGGCCCGGAGGACAGTGAAGGTGGCTCGAATCTTCTCCACTGGTGGGGCACAGACAGGGCATCACCCGTGGCCCGGGTGCTGCCACCCCCACCTCTCACAGGACCCCATTCTGGCCCCAGGCCCCAGCAGGGGCCCCTCCACTCCCCCAACTCAGCTCTAAGCCACACCTCTTCCGCTGCTGGGCTGGCCCTGTGCTGCAAGCAGGGGCGCGGGGTGAGCAAGAGTGAGCCCAGAAGGGGAGATACACACACCTAGGATTGGTACGATCTGAGTGACAAGGGCTGCCCTAGGGCCTCCTGGGCCTGGTGGAGTCTAGGAGGAGGGCAGAGCATTAACATTCTTGGACCTGCTGTCGGGGAACGCCCATCACAGCCAGCTCAAAAAGCCCAGCAGTCCCAAGCTTTTTAACATAACTATTTAACAAGCACCCACTATGTGCTAGGCACCTGGATACAGCCTAGCCTGACTCCCACTCCCCCAACACACACTTTCAGCAGATCTACATTCTGGGAGGGCCTCTCCTTGCTGTATCCCCAGCTCCTCACAGGGCTCTAACCTGGGCCAGGTGCAGAACAGGTGATCAATAAAGCATTGGAATAAGCCCAGTGGAGAAGCAGGATAGTACAATGGTTAAACAAGCTTGAATATGGCCTCTCCCCGTTGTTAGTCACCTGATTTGGAGCGAATAAATTAACCTCCCTGTGCCTCAGATACCCCATCTATAAGATGGGGGTAATAATAGTACTTACTTACCTCATGTGGTTGCCACAAAGACTAAAAGATTTAATAATGTAAAGTGCTCAGAACATGCTCCAAATGTGGTGGTGTTAGTATTGTTTGTTATTATTAGAAAAGCAATACTGCCTGGGCCATATATTCTCAGCAGGGGGAATACTGCCCCCAAGAGGGCAGAAACTGATTCTTGAGGATGGGGGCAGTTTTCCTTTCTTATGTATAGAATAGAGCACAGATACACACACACACACACACACATGTCTGTGTGTGTCTGTATATATATACACACATACACACACACTGCATAAACAAATATATGGTGAATCTATGGCATTAACTTTTCACGGTGGGAGACGATTAGGAGAAAGAACAACTAAAAAGGCTCCTCAGAGGGGCAACAATACATTGAGGACACTGGCCCAGGGGTAACAGCTCTGGAGCCAAACTGTCTGTGTTTGAATCTCGGTGCTAGGATGTATGAGCTGTGTGGCCTTGGGCAAGCTGGTTAACCTCCCTGCGTTTTAATGGCCTCATCTATAAAATTCAAATAATAATAATGTCTACCTTATAGGGATGTTTTAAATAATAAATAAGTTAACCTGCTTGGAATAGAGCCTGGCGCGTAAGTCCTCAGCAAGCATTTACCACGATCCCCATCAATATTGTAATTATTATCACCAACTGACACTATTTTTTATTGAAGTATAGTTGATTTACAATGTTGAAACTCTTTCTTTAATGCCCAGCTCAAACATCATTTCCTCAAGGAAGCCCCCCGGCCCCTTCTCTGTGCTCCCTCCGCCTCTCCCCTCCCCAGCTCGGCCAGCAAGCGGTGCAGAGCATTGGAGTCTGGCACAGATGAGCAGCTGAGTCTCCCTTCCGGCTGTCAGTGCCTCCTTGTCTTTGTTTTTACTTATCGGGTCCTCTGCACAGTCCAGTGGGCTGTGCGCTGCACAAGGACACCACACCTAAGGGCACAGCATTTATATCAGATAGCCATAGGCCTGTATACTTATTAGGATGATGGCCCAGAACGTGGTGGTCAAGTGTTTGGTTCTAACAATGTCAATGCGTGACGACGGTTCCACATGTGGCAGTGAGTGTCTTAGGCAAGGAGTACCTGTTTCTAATTCACACAAAAGTACCCAACAGACTAGGGGTGGCCCTGCCCAGAAGCCAGCACAGGGTCTGCACACAGGTGCTCAGTGAACGCTAGCTGAGCAGATATAAGAAAGAGCCGCCCAGCACCCCCTCTGACTCTCCCTTCCCTTCCCCCACGCCACCGCCCCCACCACGTCCCAGCTGCACGTCACCTGGAGACCACTGTACCTGAGACCCTGCCATCCACACTGCCTGCCATCCCCACCAGGTGCTCCAGGACCTGCTCGCAGCAGGTGGTCTTGCCAGCACCGCTCTGGCCCAGGGCCACGATGCTCTGGTCCCTCTGCTGGCTCAGCAGAGCCCAGTACGCCCGCTGGGCCAGGGAGCCAACGTGGGCGGGTAGGCCATCCCAGCAGCTCCTGGGCACCTGCAGGAAGAGCGCCGGCATCAGCCTTCCCACCCAGCCGGGACCCAGGGAGCACTCCACAATGCTCCAACCCGGCCTCAGGCCCAGATCCACGTCCATGCCTCCCATCCTACTCCAGCCTTGTCAGAGACGTCGTGCATTTTTCTGGGGAGAGCCCAGCCTGGAGATCTAGTCCTGCCACTGGCTCGCTGTGAGTCCTTGGGCAGCCTTGGACCCTGCTCTGAGCCTGGCCTCTTCTTCAGCCAATGAGAGGCTTGAACTAAAGCTGCATTAGCTCATGGGGCTCATCTCACTTGCTACACAAAGGACTGGATCATACCTGTCTGAAATGAAGCAGGTGGATAAAATGGCTCAATTGATGAGTGACGTCTGCCATGGAAACAGAATGGGGCATGGGGGAATTGGCGGTACGTGTGCTATGTATTTGCTATAACAGATTTAGATACCGGAAGCCCCTTTGACTTCATTCATTCATCCATCCATACATCCATTCACTCAGTAAAAAAAAAAAAATTCATTGAGTGTCTACTACATAGCAGGCACTAACCCAGGCACTGGGGGCACAACACTACTCAAGGCGAATAAAGGAAATCTCTGCCAACCGTGAGGAGATATCATTATACACCTATTAAGATGGCTAAAAAACCGGTTTTTAATTTTTTTTGACACACTACCAAGTTCTGGTTAAGATGCAGAGCAAGTGGAATTCTCCCACAATGCTACACAATACAGCCACTCTGGAGAACAGCTTGGCAGCCTCTTTTACAGTGATACATACACTCGTCATACAACTGAGCAACCCCACTCCTAGGTATTTACCCAAGAGAAATGGACATTTGTGTTCACCAAAAAACCCTCTGTCACTGGTTATATTGAGTAGGTATTCAAAATCATCAACAACCTAGAAACAACCCAAATGTCCCTCAACTAAAGAACTAAGATAACCAACCACCCTGGTTTTAGCACTGAAAGTCCCATGTCCCAGAAAAACCATTCCCTCCCACGGAAACCAGGACAACTGGTCCCCCTCCGAACAGATAAACAAAGCTGTGCAATAAAATACAATAGAATAAAAGAACTAACGGCTCACAGCTGCAACAATATGGGTGAATCTCAAATGCGCTGTGCATTGTGATAAGTGGAAGAAGCCGATTCCAAAGGTTACACGCAGTACAATCCCATTTATATGACTTTTCAGAAAAGGCACAACTAGGGAAAAGGGACAAAAGAACAGATTAGTGGCTGCCCAGGGCGGGACATGGGGGAGGGGATGACCACAAGGGTATGGAGAACTTTTGGGGGTGATGGGAACTGTCCTGTAATTGACGGCAGAGACAGTTTCACAACTATACGTGTTTGTCAAAAACTTACAGAAGTGAACACTAAAAAGGGTGACATTAACTGTATGTAAATTATACCTTAATAAACCTGACTTAAGACAAAAAAAGCCCTGCCTGTAGAGCTTGCTTTCCTTTGGGAGAAGACAGATGATAAAAAACCAACTAATTAAATTATACTGAACGGGAGTCATTTGAAAGCCATGAGCTTGGATGAGATCACCAAGGAAGTGGGCGTTTAAAGAGGGAGACAGAAGAGGTGTAGGGATGGGGCACCCAGACTTGGAGAGATCAGGGACCAGCAAAGGAGGCTGAGAGGGAGGGCCAGCGGGACAGAAGGAAAACCAGGAGAGCGGAATTCCTGAGCTGCGGAAGGGAGTGATGGCAGGAGGAGGGAAGGACCAGCCCCTGAAGTGCTGCTGAGGGTCAAGTCAGAGGAGGCCGGAGAATTGTCCACTGGGCTTGGCAGCATGGAGGTCACTGTGACCTTGACAAATGTCTGCTTAGCGTGGTTTTCAGGGAGAACGGAAGAGGGCGGTGGAGGTAGTGAGGGCAGTAGAAAGGCACCAAAGGGAGCAGGGAAACGGGCCTGGCTGGAGGAGGACCTTGGAAGCCCAGGATGCTAAGCGGGTGACAAGTGGGCTAGCATCCACCCTCCCAGTGGCTTGGCAGGACCAGGGGCACAAACTCCGGTGTGGCGGCCCTCCCCCTCCCCGAACCCCCAGCCTGGGGCTAAGGAGCACCCCCAGTGCACTGTTGGCCTTTCCTACCCCGAGGCCCCCAGGAACAGCAATGAGTCCCCATCCTGACACAAATCAAAAGGCTCACAGACCTACTAGAGAATGGACCTGAGGATATGGGGAGGGGGAAGGGTAAGATGTGACAAAGTGAGACAGTGGCATGGACATATATACACTATCAAACGTCAAACAGAGAGCTAGTGGGAAGCAGCCGCAGAGCACAGGGAGATCAGCTTGGTGCTTTGTGACCACCTAGAGGGGTGGGATAGGGAGGGTGGGAGGGAGGGAGATGCAAGAGGGAAGAGATATGGGAACATACGTATATGTATAACTGATTCACTTTGTTACACAGCAGAAACTAACACACCATTGTAAAGCAAGTATACTCCAATAAAGATGTTAAAATAAATAAATAAATAAAAAAGGCTCAGCAGGACCCCAAACCTGGCAAAGTAGGACAAGCCGCCACACTGGCTGGACACAGCCTAAGGGAACGCAGCGGGCAGGGGGTCCTGAGGTCCGAGCCTCGGAGCCACCTGCCGCTTTGGAAACATAAAGTTCAAGGGCCAGGCTATCCCAATCGTCAGCCTTCTCAGGCCTGCAGGGGAACAGGGAGGATTCTGCAGACCCAGGCCCCACAGTCACACACAGGTACCCCCTGCATGCTTGCACACGGGCATGCTCAAGGGCACACGCACCCAACAGCTGCAGAGGCCTCTGCACACAGGTGTGCCCATCTACACCCCACGCAGTCACAGCACACTCACCCCAAAAGAGGCCTGCACCCCCAGGCACGCACCCAGCTCCCAGCCACCCGGCAAGCCCAGACCCCCAGTGAGAGAGGCCCCCAGCCCTGCCTGGAGCCCTCCTAGCCCATCTTCAAGGAGGCCTCAGTCCCAGCCTCACCGCAGGTCTCTGCTCCCACCTGGTGGCCATTTGAGGAACCAGAGGGGACTCAGCCAAAGACAGAAGGAAGCTGTGGGTGTGGGAGGCAGCGTGACTTGAGGGGGACCCACGCCCACCGCAGGGTTACAGGGGCTTAGGGGGATCACGGGACTCAAGTTCCTCCTACCAGGTTGGGTCCCAATCCCCGCACTTTTAGGCTCTTTGACCCAGGCCGTGTAGCAGACGCCGCAATCGAGGACAGTCACGGTCGAGAGAACTGGGCTTGCGGAGAGACCTGTGACAAACACCCCTCCCAGGGGCCCCTAAGGAACCAGAGCAGGCTCTCGGGGCCTTGGGCTGCAGTAACAGAAGCACAGCCTGCCTGGCAACGGAGGGGAGAGTGCAGCGTCGCCCTTCCAGGCTAATGAGAACCTACTGTATAGCACAGGGAACTCTACTCAATGCTCTGTGGTGACCTAAATGGGAAGGAAATCCAAAAAAGAGGGGATATATGTATATGTATAGTTGATTCACTTTGCTGTACAGCAGAACTACGCTCAAATAAAATTAATTTTTTAAAAAAGGTGCCTTTTGTTATGTTAATGAGGTGACTTTTGGAAAGCCAAATATATATGAGATGACCAAATATATATATATATATATAATATTTTTTTTTCTTTCTAGATTACCAGTTTATTATAAAAAGATCTAACTCAGGAACAGCCATATGGAAGAGACGCACAGGGCAAGGTATGGGGAAAGGGGTGCAAAGCTTCCATGCTGTCCCACCTGGCACCTCCCTGGGTACACCAATCCAGAAGCTCTCCAAACTCCATTCTTTTTTTTTTTTTTTTTTTAATAATTTTGAAGAACTTTTTTTAAAAATTATTTATTTATTTATTTATTTTAGTTGTGTTGGGTCTTCGTTTCTGTGCAAGGGCTTTCTCTAGTTGTGGCAAGCGGGGGCCACTCTTCATCGCGATGCGCGGGTCTCTCACCATCGCGGCCTCTCTTGTTGCAGAGCACAGGCTCCAGACGCGCAGGCTCAGCAGTTGTGGCTCACGGGCCCACTTGCTCCGTGTCATGTGGCATCTTCCCAGACCAGGGCTCGAGCCCGCGTCCCCTGCATTGGCAGGCAGACTCTCAACCACTGCGCCACCAGGGAAGCCCCAAACTCCATTCTTTTAATTTCACTGAAGCTTCGTTATGTAGACAGGATTAACTGATTCAACCTCAAGCCCCTCTCCCCTTCAAGGGGGTGGGGGGGAGGGTGGAAGAGACTGAAAGTTCCAATCCTCTAATTCTGGTTGGTTCCCCTGGCAACCAGCCCCTTCCTTAGGGGCTTTCCAAAAGTCACCTCATTAACACAAACTCAGGTGTGGTTGAAAGGGTTTTGTTATGAATATCAAAAGACACTCCTATCTGGAAATTCCACGGGGTTTAGAAGTTTTGTGCCAGGAATGAGGGACAAAGACCAAATATATATTTTATTATACCTACTGCCTAATACTAAATCTTACTGCTAATAAGGTAAGTACAATTAAAACTATAGTGAAATACCATTTTCACCTATCAAATTGGCCACATGGAAAAGTTTGATATTACTCTGTGTTGGTGAGGATACTGGGGAACAGGCAATCTCATACACTGCTAGTGCAAGTATGAAGGGCAGCATCTGCTGAAATTTTCAATGCATATTTCCTTTAATCCAGCAAGTCCACTTTTGTGGGCAATTCAGAACCCTCTCTAGAATAAGGGTCCGCAAATTTTTTTTTTCCAAAAAGGGCGAAAATGTAAATATTTTAAGGTTTGGGCCACGTGGGAGATGGCCAAATATATATTTTTGGTCCGAATGACCAAATATGTATTTTTCTTCATAAATCACAATATTGCACCCAGCTCAATAAAAATCTCCAAATGCTTTGCACATCAGCTGGCTTTGACAAGTCTTCACCTCTCCCCCCACCCCCTTCCTCTCTCCCTAAATCATGCTCTGAGTGTTTCTTGAAGAAATAGAAAAATCTTGGCTCCTCCAGCACATTGCCTCTCCACTCTCCATATTTGTGGTTGCCTCACTGACCCAGGTTGGCCACACGTCCCTTGCCAGCCACCTTACAGCCTGGTGAGATCCTGGACCTCCCAGATGGGCCTCCTGGCCTAGGGATGACCAGTAATATTTCTCTCAAATGCTAGCATCTACTGATCTGTAGTTGGGGACTGCCTGGAGTGTTGTATTGAGAAGGATCCTGAGCTATGGCTGAACTAGCAAGAAAGTGTGTGGTGATTGACTAGCAATGTCTGCCATGGGCGCAGGAATGGTTCGGAGTGGTGCCTGTGCCAAGTATTTGCCATTTCCAGCCTGGGGCTTCCCCTGCCACAGTGAGGCAAGAGGCTGGTCAGTCTTTTGCTGGGAGGCTCCCCTGACTGCTCCATCACAGGGCTGTCTTTCTACCCCTGCTCCCTTGCTACCTGGAGTTTTGCTGTCTAATACGGCAGCCACTAGCCACATGGGGCTATTTCAATTTAAATGAATTAAAATTAAATTAAAACCTCAGGGGCTTCCCTGGTGGCACAGTGGTTAAGAATCCGCCTGTCAATGCAGGGGACACGGGTTTAAGCCCTGGTCCGGGAAGATCCCACATGCCTCGGAGCAACTAAGCCCGTGCACTACAACTACTGAGCCTGCGCTCTAGAGCCGGTGAGCCACAACTACTGAAGCCCACGCACCACAACTACTGAAGCCCGCGTGCTACAGCCCGTGCTCTGCAACAAGAGAAGCTACCACAGTGAGAAGCCCTCACACCACAACGAAGAGCAGCCCCCGCTCGCCGCAACTAGAGAAAACCCGTGCACAGCAACGAAGACTCAACGCAGCCAAAAATAAATAAATAAATAAATAAATAATTTAAAAAACACACACGTAAGATGATTTTTTTTAAAAAAGATCTGTATGTAGAACACTGAGCACCTAAGGGCTCGATTATGGGCTGTTATCATTCAAACGGGACTGATACAGAACTTTTCAAAGCTTCTGCTTCTGAGGTTTACACGTGCTGCTATGCCTAAGCCGGAAACTGATCATCACCATCTTTACATCACTTTGTGAAGTCATAACAATGGTGTTATGCATCTAGGGTTTTACAGGCAGTCCCAATTTCACATATTTAACACATTCTCCTGCCAAGAACCAAATACTTTATTTCAAAAATAAAATTACACTTCAGAACATAATATGGTAACCAGAGCCAAACCTAAGCTCCCACAATAACAACCAGAAAACTGGACAAAGTATATGAAGTAACTGTTTTCAGACACAGAAGGGGCTAGAGTCCCTGAAAGAAGGGAAGCAAACTAGGAGGACCCCAGGCTGCGTCAGCTCTTCGCCTGGAGGCACTTTCTGAAATGTGGTGCTGGGAGGGGGACCCAAGCAGACCATGGTGGTCCTGCCGAGGCAAAGGCACCAGGAGTTCACGGAAGACGAGGTGCCTGGAAACACCAGAAAAATAAATGAAATGAAGAGCTATATAGCTATTATAAGCCAGTGGTGATGACAACTTACTAGGATATACTCAATCCAAAAGAAGACTGGAGAAGAAAAAAGCAACAAGGAAACAAATAATACATACGAGATTTAAATCCAACTAAACTGGTAATTATTCAAGTGTAAATGGTCTAAATAGTCTAATTACAAGGCAGAGGTCAGAGAACAGACATACCATGCAAACACCAATATCAAGAAAGCTCGAGTGATTATAACAATATTAGACAAAGTAGACGTCAGAACAAATATATTATTACCAGGACAGACTTCTCATCATGATAAAAGTGGTAGATTCATCAAGATGACATAACAATCATAATGTGTGTGTACTGGGAATTCCCTGGCGGTAAGTGGTTAGGGGTCCATGCTTCCACTGCAGGGGGCACAGGTTCAATCTCTGGTCAGGGGACTAAGATCCCGCAAGCTGCATGGTACGACCAAAAAACAAAAAAATACCGTGTGTACCTATCACAGGAGATGCAACAATGCCTCTCCTAGGCACTTACCAAAGAGAAATGACAGCATTTGTTCACAACAAGACTTGATGAAAAATATCCATAGCAGCTTTACTCATAATTTCCCTGAACTGGAAACAACCCGATGTCCATGAAAAGTGAAGTGTGTTAATAAGTCCATACATTGGAATACTATTCAGCAATAAAAGAAACAAAAATCCCAACACAAGCAACATGATAATGAACCTCAAGGAAGAACATGGTGCTGAGGCAAAGGGGCCAGACCCAAAAGAGTGCATAGGATTTGATTCTATTGATAGGATGTTCTAGAAAAGGCAAATATAATCTATTGTGACTGGAAGCAGAAGCAGATCAGTGTTTGCCTGGGGCTGGGTGGGATGAGCTATTTAGAAACGGGCCCAGAGTGTACTTTTTAAAGTGATGGAAATGGTCCATATATGGATCGTGGTAACAGGTACACGGGTGCACACTTTTGTCAAAACTCAAACTCTATACTTAAATTGGATGTATTTTATTGTGAGTGTTTTATACCTCAATAAAATTGCTTTTTAAAAGAACAAAAGCATACAGCATATTTATCAGTAAACAAAGAAAAATTAAGTAACAACTGGATCCTTAGACATGTGGTATCTCACGAGAAGGAAATCAGGCATATTCTGAAAGAGATAAGCTAAAAAGTTAACACTAGAAGAAAAGGGCCCAAATCAATGTTCCCAATAAGCTATCCTATTTCAAGTTCTCTTCCATCACCAATTCTGAACCCACTTCTTGGTTTAAAAGTAGAAGCCACAAAACAAACCTAATTTCAATCTTCTGAAATAGTCATAGATTATATGGTAAGCAAATGAATTCTGAAAGAGCAAACTTTGAAGACAATGAATTAAAAAATAAAATCAAAGCAGTGAAATATTTCCAGTAAGGAAAAAAAAAAAAGATTTCTTTGGAGAGTAAGTGCCTCTTACAAGGGAAGAAAGAATATGTGCTTCTTGAAGAAGCTGTCCTAGTTGCTCTCACTGTGTTCTACTGTTATAAACAGTCTCTTTGAGGGACTAAAGCAATTCTCTCTGCCCCCACCTCCATCCACACTTTGCTGGGATTTCTCTTGGAAACCACCAAATCACAAGAATCTTCTCTGTTCATCAGCGAGCAGAGTTGGGACAAAGCTCTGAACTCTAAGGCTGACCTAAAAGCATCACGCAGAACACAGAGCGGGTGTGACAATACTCTTCAGCAGACGGCCCACTGTGCAAAGCAAGCAAGTCACCTTAATTCCGAGATGCATGAACACAGTCATCGCCCTACACCCTCAGGCTCTTGCCTGAGCCTTTCTTTCACCTTCTGACCCCAGCTGAACCCAAGCACATGGTACCCTGCAAGCCCCTGTGCCTCCCACCCGCTTTTGTACCACAGCACAATTCACTGCAAATCTATCCTCCCATCTTCAGATGACTTCTCACCACCTCCACTGCTGGCCGCTGGTCCCAAAGCCGGGATCATCTCTTGCTGAGCGCTGCAGCATCTCCTGCTTCTTGCTTCCACAGCACCGAGACGATGCTGCATGAGCACTTGAGTCAGGGTGTGCCGCCCCAGTGCTCAAACTTTCCTGTGCCCCATCCCAGGACCAGTAAAAGTGGAGATCCTCGTGATTGCCTAAAAAGCCTCGCCAACCACCCCCCACCTGTCTCGCGGTCCCTCGCACTCAGCCCCTTGGCTGCAGCCACCTTGCTCTTCCTCCACCACGTGGTTCCAGTCTTAGGGTCTCTGCCCTGCTGAGCCCTCTGCCTGGACCCACTTCCCCCCAGTACACAGGGGCTCAGCCCTCACACCTCCCCAGGACGCTGTTCAACCGTCCCTTTATAAGTGGTGCCTTCTCCAAACACCCTTTTGAAACTGCCGCACATACCGGCAAGCCCTGCCCCCCTCTGGCCTCTACAATTCTCCACAACATTTACTACTGTGCGGACAGTGTGTATTCGTTGGTCTGTCTCCCGCCCTCCCCCCAACCCCCCGGTAGAATGTTAGCTCCAGGGACTTCCCTGGTGGTCCAGTGGCTAAGTGCAGGGGGGCCCGGGTTCGATCCCTGGTCAGGGCACTAGATCCCACATGCCACAACTAAGAGTTCGCATGCTGCAACTAAAAGATCCCACGTGCCACAACTAAGACCCAGCGCAGCCAAATAAATAATTAAATAAGTATATTAAACAAAGAATGTCAGCTCCATAGGGGCACCCATAGCAGTACTACTCACGGATGCATGGTACACAGTGAAAGTCACTGAATGAAGGACGGAATTTTTAGTAGATTTCAAACAAAGCCCGAGAACCACCTCATAGCATATCTCTACATTTCCTGGTCTTGACTTTGACTAGAAGTAGGAATACTAAAATAAATCAAAAATAATGTATAAAACCCTCAGAAAAGGTATCTCCCAAAGAGCTAAAACCAGGGGATATTAATGACAGTGCACTGCCACCTGGAATTTCAGGCGTTTGGGGCTCCTAAAGTCCTAAACCCGCCCAATCATCCCTCTACTGTCAGTTCAAAAAGCTGACGGTCAACTTTTCCAGTAGAGGTGATGTTTCCTGGGTCCTTAGAACTCTCTAGGAATATATATTAAGACCCCAGCTTTGCTAATATTGCTAGAGCATGTAGCATTTTCCCTTAATTATGTGGACCCAGGCAACGAGACAGCTACAAAGTTGAGTCAGTTGCAGATGTTGGCTGATTGGCTAGACTTTCCTTTTGGCTAAGAGTGGTTTCCCCACACTTGCCGTGGGATCTAAACTCATGGCTCTGAAACATCACCAGTAGCCCCTTCCAAGAATTTCGGAGACTTCTGGGCAGTAGTAAACACTCCTTACAGCTGTCTGATACTGGCATGCCAGAGGTCTGTGGGTTTCACATCCATCCTTTTGCAGAGTGAGCTGGTGGCAGGTGGAAAGTCCTCTGTGGCCTGACGCTGTTCTAGTCTCCCCTATGTGCTGTTTTGTTTAATAAGACATTTCCAGTGGAGCACTTAATATATATTAGATTCTCAATGTCTCATTCAACAAAGCACATAAAGCAGAGACCTGTGCACTGCCCCCAAATTCTGGATTTTAGTATCATGATATATTAACTAGGAATTGTATAGTTTATATGCTTTTTTAAAAAACAAACTCCAGCACTACTTACAATAGCCAAGACATGGAAGCAGCCTAAATGTCCGTCCACAGATGAATGGATAAAGATGATGTGGTATATATCAATATATACACAATGGTATATTATGCAGCCATAAAAAAGAATGAAATAATGCCATTTGCAGCAACATGGACGGACCTAGAGATGATCATACTAAGTGAAGTGAGTCAGACAGAGAAAGACAAATATTACATGGTATCACTTATACATGGAATCTAAAAAAATGATACAAATGAACTGATTTACAAAACAGAAATAGACTCACAGACATAGAAAACAAACTTATGGCTACCGAAGGAGAAACGTGGGGAGGGATAAATTAGGAGTTTGGGATTAACAGATACACACCATTATATATAAAATAGATAAACACAAGGACCTACTGTATGGCACAGGGAACTACATTCAGTATCTTGTAATAACCTATAATGGAAAAGAATCTGAAAAACAATATATATATGTATAGCTGAATCACTTTGCTGTACACCTGAAACTAACACAACATTCTATCAACTATACTTCAATTAAAAAAAAACCCAGGGCTTCCCTGGTGGCGCAGTGGTTGAGAATCTGCCTGCCAATGCAGGGGACACGGGTTCGAGCCCTGGTCTGGGAAGATCCCACATGCCGCGGAGCAACTAGGCCCGTGAGCCACAACTACTGAGCCTGCGCGTCTGGAGCCTGTGCTCCGCAACAAGAGAGGCCGCGAGAGTGAGAGGCCGGCGCACCGCGATGAAGAGTGGCCCCCGCTTGCCGCAACTGGAGAAAAGCCCTCGCGTAGAAACAAAGACCCAACACAGCCAAAAATAAATATAAATAAATAAATTTAAAGAAAAAAATAAAATAAAAAAAAAAACCCCGAGGCGTGCTCATTTCCCCACTAACTTTTCCTGGTGACAGACGGAAAATAGCAGTTGTGAAGTGCCTACCTCCTATTCAGGCTCTGCTTTTTGGGGGATGGGCAAACTTGGTCACATTATTTTAACTAGCATAGAAAATACTAGTGCTGTGTTTAGTACACAGGTGGCCATCACTGTCTTAAACCAACAGTAATTCCCATCAACCACGGGCTCAGAAGAGCTCAGGGAAAATTAAATAGCAACCACCTACAAGATCAGAGAGAGAGTTGCCAGCCTGCAGATCAGGGGTCTGGTGGTCACATGCCAGGGTTCCTATAGTTCTAGTGATTAGCAGATGTTAAAGGATTGTGCCATTCCAGCAGAAGTGTAGCTCTTCTGAATTTTTCTGGGAAGAGATAATCATGGCTGATCTTAGAACCTGAATGATGTCTTGTAAGAGGAAAACCGGCCCAAATAAACTGGTTTAAAATAAACGAACAAAAAAGACAACGAAATTTCTCATAGGACTGGTTTAAGCCTTTTTACTCTCTTTGAAAGCTGCCACAATTTTCTCAGATGTCCCCAGTTTTCAGAGCCGCAGAGGCTGCGTGGCAGGGCAGGTGGCGTCTCCAACCCGGGGCGCCAATACCCAGGCTTGTGGGAGCCAACACAGATAAGGAGTCAGCCCAAAGGACTGCCTACCAGTGGGGTTTGGACTCACAGCCTTTCCCTCTTCTTCAGTGTCTTTCCTCTCTAGGCGGCATTACTGTCTAGAGATGCAAGTTGAAAGTGCAGAATCTGTGTCCATCATTTCTGTGGGTTCCTCACCACCCGTTGCCTGTGGCTGCCTGGCCTCTTCAATTGAAAATCCAATCAGCTGTGCTTAGCCAAGTGTTTACCTCTGCTGTTTGAAAGTTTAAATGGATCTTTAACTCTTTCCCTCACTAGAAGTCTCCACAAAGCCATGGATAATTGATGCAGGGTTGAATGGGGCCTCAGGTTTTCTTCCC
This sequence comes from Balaenoptera borealis, assembly GCF_965194805.1. NCBI lineage: Eukaryota > Metazoa > Chordata > Mammalia > Artiodactyla > Balaenopteridae > Balaenoptera > Balaenoptera borealis. Next base: position 21,138 of record NW_028123605.1, read on the forward strand.
TTTTGGGGCTGGTGGCTCTCAGCTGGAGGAAGTTTTACACGTCAGACAGGGTGGGACGGCGGCCATCTGTGACTGTCAATCAGGGAGGCTGTTTGTCTGGGGAAGGCCCTGCACAGGGACACAAACAAACTCTTCCAAACAAAGGTGGAAACAAAAGAGAAAACAAAGCCTGAAGGGGGGTTCCCAGGTTAAGATTTCCCTCTCTACGACCACAAGCAAAAGGGCTCGATGTTCTATCATTTAACTCTGCTCTTCAAGTCAGAAGTTGCACAGAGGTTAAGTATTTGCAGATTTTAGCCACCTACCATGTTTTGAAGCACAAAGCACTTCGAGCAATAATTTTATAATCATACAATAGGCTGGTAACTTTGTTCCTTGAAACTGACAAAAAAGTAAACCTAAAATGTTTTCCTCTGTGTCGCTTATTTTTTTTTCAGTACTTCTGTGGTCCTGTATTTTGCATATAATTACCAAATTAAAAAAAGAGGTCTCTATGTCATGTCTGTGTCCATCTTTCTTTCTACAGGCCTGCTTAGAAAATCCTTTTAAAAAGAACTTTGGGGCTTCCCTGGTGGCGCAGTGGTTGAGACTCTGCCTGCCAATGCAGGGGACACGGGTTCGAGCCCTGGTCTGGGAAGATCCCGCATGCCGCGGAGCAACTAGGCCCGTGAGCCACAACTACTGAGCCTGCGCGTCTGGAGCCCGTGCTCCGCAACGAAAGGCCACGATAGTGAGGCCCACGCACCGCGATGAAGAGTGGCCCCCACTTGCCGCAGCTAGAGGAAGCCCTCGCACAGAAACGAAGACCCAACACAGCCAAAAATAAATAAATAAATAAATAAATAAATAATAATTTAAAAAAAAAGAACTTTGTAAGATAGCAATTTGTCTTTCCAATGTATCCTTTTTATAATGAAACATACATTTTTTTTTCAAAGTCCATGGCAAGTATATTTCTTATGCCTTAGCCCCAAACGCCAAATATAATTTATGCATTCTTTCAACCCGAATGTTCTTTGAAAGCATGCTAAATATGTTTGAGACCAACGTTAATAAATATTTAAGAAATTAAAGTGAAAAGTAAAAATCGAAAAGAAAAGGCACCAGACTGGAAAGAAAGGAGTACATTTGTTTTTATTCAGAGACAGGATCTTACATGTAGAAAATCCTGAAGAACTCACACACATACACACATACACAAATCTACTAGAACTAATAAATTAGTTCAGCAAGATTGTAGGATACAAGATCACCATACAAAATCCAATTCTATTTCCATGTACTAGCAATGAACAACCAAAAATGAAATTAAAGAAACAATTTCATCCATAATAGCATCAAAAACATTAAAATATTTGTGAATAAATTTAAGAAGACACATAAGACTGAAAACTACAAAGCACTGCTGAGAGAAATTAGGGACGACGTAAACAACTGTAGAGACATTTCATTCATGGATTGGAAGACTTAATGTTGTTAAAATGACAGTTGTCTCCAAATCTATACGTTCAACAAAATCCCTACCAAAATCTGAGTAGGCTTTTTTTTGAGGGGGGGCAGAAATTGAAAAACTGATGCTAAAATTCATATGGAAATGCAAAGGATCCAGAAGAGCCAAAAACAAGTTTGAAAAAAAAAAAGAAAGAAAAGAATAAAGTGAGAAGATTTTTATTTCCTGATTTCAAAACTTACTATAAAGCTACAGTAATCAAGACACTGTGGGACCAGCATAAGGACAGACATATACATCAACAGAACAAAACTAAGAGTCCAGAAATAAGTCCTTAAGTTTATGGTCAATCAATTTTCAACAAAGGTGCCAAGACAATCCAACGGGGGAAGAAAACGTTTTTATCTTCAAACAAAAAAACAAACATTTTTCAGACAACTAGATAGCCACATGCAAAAAAAGATGAATTTAGACCCTTACCTCACGTTATACATGACAACTCAAAAATCAAACAAAGACCTAAGAGCTAAAATGCTAAAACACTTCTAGAAGAAAAAGAGAAAAAAATCTTTGGGGAATTCAGTTAGGCAAAAAGTTCTTAGATAAGACACTAAAATTCATTCCAAAAAGTTGTAAACTGGACTTCAAAATTAAAACCTTCTGTACTTCAAAAGTCACTATGAAGAAAATGAAAAAGAAGCCACTGACTGGGAGGAAGTATTTGTGAATTATACACATGATAAATAACATAAATAAAGACAATCAATTTTTTAAATGGGCATAAGATTTAAATAGATATTTCACCAAAGAAGATATAAGAATGGCTAATCACCACAAACATGTCCAATATCACTAACTGTTAGGGAAATGCAAATCAAGACCCCAATGAAGCACCACTTCACACCCACTAGGAAGGCTAGAATCAAAGACAACAGCAAGTGTTGATGAGGCTATGGCAAACCCGGAACTCTCATAAAATGATGGTGAGAATGTAAATGTAGTATAATTTAGAAAGCAACTAGTGATTCCTTAGAAAGTTAAACATGAATTCACCATACAGCCCAGCAGTTCCACTCCTAGTTACATACCCAGGAGAAATGAAAACATACATCCACACTTGTACGTGAATGTGAACACAGCAGCATCGTTTGTAATAGACCAAAAGTGGGAATAATTCAAATGTCCATCAACTGGCGAAGGGATAAACAAAATGTGGTCTATCCACGTAATGGAATATTATTCAGCAACAAAAGGGAACGAGAGACCGGAACACACAACGTGGATCAACCTCCAAAACCTGGTGTTAAATGAAAGAAGCCATGTGCAAAAGACAAACAGTCTACAACCTGTAAGATTCCACTCATATGAAATGTTCAGAAAAGGAAAATTACTATAGAGACAGAAAGCAGATTATTGGTTGCCTGGGGATGGGAGCAGGAAGTGACTACAAGTGGGCACAGGGGGTCTCTTTGACACATGGAAATGTTTTAAAATTAGACTGTGGTGCTGGCTGCACAACTCAGAGTTTACTAAAACTCATCAAATTTACACTCATAGTGAGTGAATTTTATAACATGTAATAGCATGCCTCGATAAAGCTGTTTTTCAAAGAGTAAAAGTTGCAAAATTTTGTTTTGACCAAAACCATGTTTCAAAGACACCAATTCTCACACGAATTCAAAAAGATCAATATTCAGACTCTGGATTAAGCTCTGAAGTCAGTGTGAGAAAATGAAATGTCTTCCATGGCAATAATGATGTGACGTCATAGTACTTTAACCATGATGTTCTTTATATATGAGAGTAACATTTGCATACTTTATGAATTAAGCATCTATTTTGGAGTCTCCTTATAATCGGAAACATCCTTCTCTAACAGGAGAGGGTATGCAGTCAGAGAAGTGAGTAGATTGTCAACAGACAGATGGAATTTATCAAATGTTATGTGCCCCACTTGCATATGATGAAATTATTTCAGTATATCACAGAAGAAAATGGTAGCAAAACATCTTAACCATACAAATTGATTTTAACCGACAAATTGATTTTACTGTCTATTTGATAACCAGTATCCCTTTAAAACCATTCTTTCAATGAGCCAAACCCAGGACACTTGTCAATCTCTAAATGAGTAAGTTTTACTGACAGCAAATTAGGAATCCACTTCATTGATGTCCGTTAAGACGTATGGTTTCTATGTAAGGATGAGGAAGATAAAGGCAGCTGTCATTTACTTAAACTTTTTTATTCTGGAAACCGGCAATTAAAAACAAAGAAGTTAAGCATTGATCCTGCTCTATTAGTCTTCTATTGCTGTGTAACAAACATCCACAAACTCAGTGACTTAAAAACACCGCTAATAAATACCTCCCAGTTCTGGAGGTCAGAAGTCCTGGCTGGCTCTGCTGGGTTTTCTGCCTAGGGGCTCACAAAGCCAGAATCAAGGTGCTGGCAACCTGGGTTCTTATCTAGAGGCTCCAGGGAGGAATCTGCTCCCAAACTCATTCATGCTGTTGGCAGAATGCAGTTCCGAGGGCTGTAGGACTGAGGTCCCCGTTCCCTTGCTGCCTGCCAAGGAGGAGGGGTCACCCTCAGCTCCTCGACACACTCACAATCCTTCTCATGGGGCCCCCTCCACCTGCAAAGTTGCCAAGGGTGCGTCCCACCTTTCTCCTGCTTCAATCTCTCTGACTTCTGCTGCCGGCCTGAGGACATTCTCTGCTTTTAAAGGGCTGGTGTGAGCAAATTCAACCCACCCAGAACACAACCTTAATTATATCTGCAAAATCTCTTTCAGCGGGTTACCCCTGGGAGTAACCCCTGGAGGCTTTTAAAAGTCACGGGAGACGTCGCAGAAATCTGCCAACCGCACCTGACTGTCTTTACAGGCAAATATATAGCGCAAGTGGATGAGTAAAAAGCAGTCAACGTGGAAGGAATGGCATGATTAGCAAACTCACCGCTTCCTAACTTCCTAATAAAATAATCGATTTATGCAGAGATCGTCAGTGAAAATGAAACGAATGGCAGATGACAGCTGAGTGAGGAGCCGGAGAGCTGAGCGCACCTGAGCCCACTTTAGAGAAGTGACGGACGGCAGAGCGGCCCCTACGTGTCATGTGCCTCTTGCTACAAAGTCCGAACCTAACACGCTAATCCAGCTGTTGGAGCTGGCTTTCAGCTCATAGGAAATTTAGGAAGCAGAAGTGCAATTTAAATGACACCACGAAAAAGCAAACAGAGAAATCCAGAATGTGGAACACTCTACAGCCGGCCCAGTTTCTTCAATACGTCAATTACCTGGGGGTGGGGGTGGGGGTGGGGTGGGGGGCTGTTCTGGATTAATGGGATGTTATTACCAATTACAATACAAGAACAATATTTGGATCCTGATTCAAAAAACACAAGAGTAAAAGGACATTTTAAAGTTAATCAGAAAAACCTGAATATGGACTCAGTATTAAAGTAAGAATCATCATTTTCATTGGTTGGCATAAAGGTCTTAAGGTTGTATGAGAAAACATTCAGATTTTTTAGAGACGCACATAGGGCTGAAATGCTACGAGGGGTTTGCTAATTGCTTTAAAATATTCCGGCAACCACAAGAAGAGGGGATGGACAAAGCAGGTACACAAAATGTTGAAACATACCGAATCTGGCTGATGTATATGCATGGGGGCTCATTGTTCTGGTCCACTTTTACCCCGGACTAAACATTTTTATAATAAACGATTTCATTTAAGAGATTTCATTCATTGAGCATCTGCTGAGAATCAATCACTGTGCTCAGGGCTTCGCATCCACTTCCTGCTGGATCCTCACTACGGCCTTATGAAGCAGGTACCATTTGTATCCCCACTTTTATAGCTAAGAATATGAAACAACGACCAGTGTGGGGTGTAGCCGACAGGCCTGCCAATTGCCCGCCACCCCAGCGAAGCCTCAGAGGCCAAGGAAATGAAAGATTTCTACATTTTTTGGTTTCACAAAGCAGTCTGACAAGTCGCCTGCAGCCCGCGTTGGAGGGCGATCCCCCAAACCATGCGCCAACCGCAGCACAGGGGATGCTGGAAGGTTCGGAAGGAGACAAAAGGCGGAGACAGGTAGAGGGTGAAAGAGAAACAGAGGGACCACAGAAAAGCAACAAGGTGGAAACACAGGGAGACAGTCACGGAAAGGGGCGGAGGGAAGAGATGGGGAGACAGTGGGGAAGAGGGATGTGCTTGAAGGGGGATGTCACAGACCTAGAGTCAGACAAAGCTACTGCAACCTTGGTCCACCTTCCACTCTGCCCCACCCCTCACACCAACCAGAAAACGGGAACGCCTCGGAGCAAAGGAGGGACCAGACACGTTCAGTATAGAGCTCTGTCCACGTGTAGTTACAGATCCGTGTCAGGCACGGTTACCTTGTCCTCTCTCCCCATCCCCCAGCCCCCATCCCGTGACCTTCTCCCCAGACAGCTCACCAGCTCCAAGCTCAGAGCCAGGAGGAAGGGAAGGAGGAGTTATTTATTTATCTAAACCATGTTTCAGTTTTTTAACGGCCTAACTGAGATAAAAGTCACAGACCCTCAGTGCCCAGCAAAGCTGTTCTCAGCGGGGAAAGTCTGTGAGGCTGAAGTTAATAGCACGAGGGCCACGTTAATGCCACTAGGGGGTTCAGATCAGAGGCTCCTGGAGGCGGCTTCAGGTGACGGTTTAATCACAACGGAAAAAACGGGTCTGGGGTTTGCAACGTGTGACTGGGGGGGTGGGGGGAGTGGGGATGGCAGAAAGGGGTTACAGGAGGGAGCGTGGGGAGCAGAAAACACAAAGGAAGACAGAATCCTCAAACAGAATCCTCAATGCCTTTCAGAGACTGGAACTAGACCTGCAGAGGAGGGCAGGCCTGTCACACCGACCCCCCACCCCGCCCCGGGCATGTTAATAACACGGAACCACTTGCTCAAATTACACGTTAAAAAACACCTTCTTGGCCTTCCCTGGTGGCGCAGTGGTTACGAATCCGCCTGCCAACGCAGGGGACACGGGTTCGAGCCCTGGTCCCGGAAGATCCCACATGCCGCGGAGCAACTAAGCCCGTGCGCCACAACTACTGAGCCCGCGTGCCACAACTACTGAAGCCCGCGCACCCTAGAGCCCGTGCTCCACAATAAGAGAAGCCACCACAATGAGAGGCCTGCGCACTGTAACAAAGAGTAGCCCCCGCTCACCGCAACTAGAGGAAGCCAGTGCGCAGCAATGAAGACCCAACACAGCCAAAAATAAAATAAAATAAAAAATAAAATAAATTAAATTTAAAAAAAAACTGTAAATGACGCCTGCCCTCAAAAAATGCCCTGGGGTAGGGCATAGGCAAGGAAATTCAACACATGACAAATTTTTCAAGAACTCAATATGAAGAGGGAAGGTGTAGTCACTCTTTAAAAAAAAAAGGAAAAGAAAAAAAAGGACATGCCTAAAGTTCACTATAAGGAATTCTTAGCCATATGCAAATCCAACGTCCAAAAAGGTTTCAGCTCACACCAGTCAAATGACCATCAGCAAAAAGTCTACAAACTATAAATGCTGAAGGGCTTTTAGAGAACTGTGTACCTTCTAGCTGCTGGTGGGATGTAAAGTGGTAACAGCACTAACACAAACTGAATGGAGCTGCTTTAAAAGGTAAAAATTCAGCTACCATATGATGCGGCAGGGCACCTTTTGGGCCTATAACCTAAGGCCACCAGAATCGGAAAGACAGAGGCAGGCAAATGTGCACTGCAGCAATATTGAAATAGCCAAGATATGGAAGCAAAAAAAAGGTCCATAAACAGATGAATGGACAAAGAAGAAGTGGTATATAGACAGAATGGAATATAAGTCACGAAAAAAAGTAAAAGAATGGCATATGCAGCACCACACATGAGCCTAGAGATAATCACACAACGTGAAGTAAATCAGAATGCGAAAGACAAATGCCTATTGATATCACTTATGTTATCTGAAAATTCATAAAAATGAACATATTTCCACAGAGAAAGGCAATCTCAGATTGAGAAGACAAACTTATGGTTAAGCCAAAGAAAAGGTGTGAGGAATGGATAAATTAGGATATTGGGGTTAACACACATATACTAATACATATAAAATATATAATCCCCAAAGACCTATGGAATACCAAGAGTGGTCTACTCAACACTCTGTAATAACCTACATGGAAAAGAACCCAAAGATCAATAGATATATGTATATGTGTAAATGAACAAGATTCTGTACACCTAGAAAAAAAGACATTTTTCAATCAAGTTTGCTCTGATAAAAACTACAACTTAAAGACACAGACAAGAATTAAGGAGGCTAAAACTTATGGGGGTTTGTCCTGGCACATTCCACTCTAATCTGCAACCTAAAAGCACAACTTGCAGCAAGGTTCTGTTTCCCTAGCAAGCAGAGTTGGCAACGTAGAAGTCTTCCCACCCTAAGGCCGTTTCCTCAAACAGCAGCTCAAATCTACTGCTAATGGTCACTAATATTCACAAGGACTGCAGGGCTGTAAATGACTCATGCCCTCAAAAAATATCCTGGGGCAGGGAATGGCCAAAAAATCCAAACGCGGCAAATTTTTCAAGAAGGCAATTAGAAGTTGTAAGTTTAGCTCAATCTTAAAAAAAAATGAAAAGGACATTGATAAACGCAAAACATCAGGAATTGTCAGACGCATGGAAACCCAATCTACACAAAGGTATCACCTCACACCAGTCAGAATGACCATCAGCAAAAAGTCAACAAACAATAGATGTTGAAGAAGTTGTGGAGAACAGCATAACCTCTCGGTCTAAGTGGGATGTAAACTGGTAACAGCCAATAATAGGAACAGAATGGCAGTGTGTTTAAAGGTAAAAAGTGAGTCACCATATGATCTGGAAGGCCCACTATTGGGCCTGTCACCTGTGAAAGCCAGAATCCAAAAGACACGGGATGGAAAATCGTGTATTGCAGCAGTATTTACAATAGGCAAGACATGGAAGCAAACAAAATGCCCATCAACAGATAAATGGACAAAGAAGAAGTGGTATACGTACCGAATGGAATAGTAGCCTCGGGAAAAAAATGAACAATGCCGTTTACAGGACTACAGATGAGCCTAGAAATAATCATATTAGGTTAAGTCAGTCAAAAGGGAATGACAAATATCCTATGATATCATTTATACATGTTATCCTAAGATTGCTACCAATGAACATATTTCCACAGAAAAAGACACTCACAGACTTATAAAACAAACTAATGGTTAACCAAAATGAAAGGTGGGAGGATGGATAATTTAGGACTAAGGGGCTAACATACATAGATTAATGTATGTTAAATGTATATAAACATATAACATATAAACTATATGAATTATATAATCACTAATACATAGAAAATATATAATGACAAAACACCTACCAAATACCAAGGGAGGTCTACTCAACATTCTGTAATAACATACATGGTAACAGGATCCGAAGATGAACAGACATATGCATGAATCGTTGAGCAGATTCTGTACAGCCAAACAATCACAACACTCTAATCAAATTTACTCCGATAAGAAATAGAAATTAAATTTAAAAAGCAAACATAAGTAAGGAGACATAAACTTCTGGGGGCTTGTCCCAGCACATTCCACTCTAATTTACAACCTTGGAACGCTACCTCCAGGAAGACTCTGTTGCCCTAGTAACAAGAGTTGAGAACGAAATAATGCTGCCACCTTGTGGCTCTTTCCCACAACAGCAGCTTTAAACCCAGTGCTAATGGTAGCTTAATAGTCACAAGGACTGCTGGGCTGTAAATGACGCCTGCCCTCAAAAAATGCCCTGGGGTAGGGAATAGGCAAGGAAATTCAACACATGACAAATTTTTCAAGACGTCAATATGAAGAGGGAAGTTGTAGTCACTCTTTAAAAAAAAGGAAAAGAAAAAAAAGGACATGCCTAAAGCTCAGTATAAGGAATTATTAGCCACATGCAAATTCAACGTCAAAAAGGTTTCAGCTCACACCAGTCAAATGACCATCAGCAAACAATGCAGGATTCCACTCCCTGTGCTTTGTGGCTGCTTCCCAATAGCTATCTAGTTTACATTTGGTAGTGTATATATGTCCATGCCACTCTCTGACTTCATCCCAGATTACCCTTCCCCCTCCCTGTGTCCTCAAGTCCATTCTCTATGGCTGAGTCTTTATTCCTGTCCTGCCCCTAGGTTCTTCATAACCATTTTTTTCTTTTTTTTTAGATTCCATATATATGTGTTAGCATACGGTATTTGTTTTTCTCTTTCTGACTTACTTCACTCTGTATGACAGTCTCTAGGTCAATCCACCTCACTACAAATAACTCAATTTCATTTCTTTTTATGGCTGAGTAATAGTCCATTGTATATATGTGCCACAGCTTTATCCATTCATCTGTCGATCCTGCCAACACTTTTACTTTACTCAACTGAGACCAATGTCAGACTTGTAAGGTAATAAATTTACGATGTTTTGAGTCACTCAATTTGCGGTAATTCGTATGAAAGCAATAAAAAACAAATACAGACGTCCTACAAGAGCCAGGCTATATATTTATATTTAAGTATTTCTAAAATGAATTTAACCCTGTGATTCACAGCAGCAGCAGCTTCCAAGGGATCCCACCACACACCTGAGGCGAAAGCAGCCTAATAAAGAAGCAGTGACAGCAGCAGGTCACTGCCCCACACTTGGGGTAGAGGGGGATTTGATCTACTGTAGCAGCAGCATAGCCTGAATGGGAATGCATCCTCCTGTGGCACTAGTCCCATCAGCATTAGTCTAATCTGCTAGCATCTGCTGTGCCAACAGGCCCAACGTATACAAACCCTCCAACTCAGTAGCATTAAGTGAGCCAGGCTCAGTGTTTCCTGAAACTCATATCCAATGGCACTGGAAAGCCCAGATATCACCTACTGTTATGAAAACATAAAAAACAATAACAGAAGACTGGCAACTTCAGAAAGAAAAGGCGAACAATGGAATGGGTGAAAACAAGTGGGATAAATATAAGAGACTATCATTAGTCTCATGAGTTTCTTAAATTCCCTATGATGGTCAAACAAAAATTATGACACCATCTGATGTGGTTCTCAATGTATATAAAGGAAATACTACAGAAAATCATACTTTAAAACTGGGGACTATTAAGAGACCTAAATGGAAGTAAAATTTTGAAACTTCACTTGAAGTAATAAAAGACAGATTCCAGTAGGCTATGATAAGTTACATATGTATAGTGTAAGGCCAAAAGCAACCACTAAGAAAACTATACAAACAGTATACACAAATGATTATAAATAAATTAGATTAAAATGGACTTACCAAAAAATGTTTAAGTAACCCACAAGAAGGCAAAATAAGAGAAACACAGGATTGAGAAACTAAGGTAAAAGACAAAACAAAAAATAAAATGGTAGACCTAATCTTTAACATAGCAATAATTACATTAACTGTAAATGATCTAAATAACCAAGTCAAAGACAGAGATTGGAAGAGTAGATGAAAAAATCACAAGCATGATCCAACTCTATACTGTCTATAAGAAGCTTACTTTAAACATCATGATATAGGTAGTTCAAAGTAAAAGGATGAAAAAGGTATATCATGTGAACATTCATCAGAAAAAGCAGGAATGGCTATATTAATATCAGATAAAGTAGATTTCAGAGCAAAGGAAATTATTAGGGGCAAAGAGGGTCATTACATAAAGATAACAGGAATAATCCACCTAGATGACCTAGTGATACTAAATGTGTGTGCACCAAACAACAGAACTTCAAAACACATGAAGCAAACACTGAAAAAGGTAAAAGGAGAGAATTTCAAATCCACAATTATTATTTGAGACTTCAACACAGCAATTTATAGAACTCCCAGAGACAAAAATCAGCAAGGGTATGGAAGAACTGAAAACATCATCAATCAACAGGATATAACTGACATTTAAAGAACACACTCAATAAAAGCAGAATACATATTCAAGTGTCCATGGAACATTCACTCATATACCATACACTGGGTGATAAAAAAAAAAAACATTAGCAGATTTAAAAGAATTAAAATCATAGAGAGTATATTCTCTAGCCATAATGGAACCAGACTAGAAATCAATAACAGAAAGACAACAGGAAAATCTTCAATCACATGAAAACTAAACATCACAATTCCAAATAACTCATGGGTAAAAAGTCAAGGAAAAATTTTTAAATGCATAGAATAAAAGAAAATGGAGATATAACAGATCAACATTTGTGGAATGAAGTGAAAGCAATGCTGAAAGGGAAGTCTATAGCACTAAATTGGGAAAGAAAATATTTCAAAGAAATAGTCTAATTTTCTATATTAAAATAGTAAAAACGGAAGAGGAAAAAACACTAAACAAGCAGAAAGAAGGAAATAATAAAGATGAAACAAAAATCCATGAAACTGAAAACAGGAAAATGGGGGGGGGGGAGGAAATCAATGAAACAAAAGGCTGGTTCTTCAAAATAAACAATCTCATCAAGAAAGATGTAGCAAGACTGATCAAGATAAAAAGAGAGATGGCACAAATCACAGATATCAGAAATGCAACCAAGGATACCATGACATATCCTGCAGGTTAATAAGGGACAAGTTATTATGAACAAGTCTACACTATAAATTCAAAAATGTGGATGAAATGGACCAATGCGTCTACACCCAAAACTACCAAAACTCAGCCAAGATGAAAGAGACAATCTCAATTTTCCTGTAACCATGAGAAACACTGATTTTTCATTTAAAAACTCCCAAAAGAAATATTCAGGCTTAGATGTTTCACTTTTACCCAAGACTTAAAGAATTAACACCAATTTTACATGACTTGATAAGAAACAGAAGTAGAGGGAACAGTTCCTAATTAATTTTATGAAGCCAGTATTACCTTGATACCAAAACCAGACTGGGATAGTATAGAAAGAAGAAAACTACAGGCCAGTATTTTTTATGAAATTGGCTGTAAAAATCTTCAGCCAAATATTAGCAAATTAACTCCAGAAATATATAAAAAGAATAATATACCATGACCAAGTGGTATTTATTCCAGTTATGCAAAGTTGGTTAAATATTTGAAAATCAAACAATGTAATCTACCATATCCAATAGATTAAGGGGGAAAAGTCATGTGATCCTAATCATTAATGCAGAGAAAGCATTTGACAAAATCCAATCCCATTCATGATTTAAAAAAAAAGAAGAAAAGAAACTCCAAGCAAACTAGGAATAGAAAAGGAACATACAGAAACTCATAAAGATGATCTACAAACAACCTATACCCACATTATATTTAACTGTGAAAGACTGAACGCTTTCTCTGTAAGATCAGAAACAAGGCACCGATATCTGCTCTCACCACTTTTATTAAATATATTACTGGGGGTTCTAGTAAGAAAATAAAGCAAAAATAAATAAATAGATAAATTTAAAAGTTAAATTTTTAAAAAGTTTATTTAAAAGATGAAAGAACTATTCCTACTATGTTGAATAGGAAGGAATATATCCTCCTGAATGTTGAATAGTAATATATCCTATTATATTGAATAAGGAAAACTAAAACTGTCTATATCTGAAGATGAGATGATAATCTAAATGGAGAAAATACCAAGGAATCCACATAAAGCTTGAGAAATAATATTAGTTTGTAAATGTTTTAGAGTACAAGATCCACACAATTTTATCAAATTATATATTAATAACAAATGTGTAGAAGCTTAAATAAAAATATGTGATGCCATTTACAACTGACCTAAATAAATACTTAAATAGAAGCCCAATAAGACATTTATAGGACCTCTATACTGAAAATTACAAAATGCTGATGAAGAAAATTTTAAAAGTCCCAAACAAAGAGGGAGACATACCTTGTTCATGGATTAGAAAACACAACATAATAAAGCTGTCAATTCTCCCCAAGTTAAGAGGCTTAACACAATTACTCTTAAAATGCCCTCAAGGTTTTTGTGGATATAGACAAGCTTATTCTAAGATTTATATGGTAGGAAGAGGCTGAAGAACAGCTAAAACAATTTGTAAAGGAAGATTAAAATGGGAGGAATTAATCTACCCAATTTCAAGATTTCGCAGTAGTGATGGAGGGTAGATACATAGATCAATGGAATGGAACAGAGAACCCAGCAATAGACTGACACAAATACATTTAACTTGGTTTTGACAGCAGTGCAAAAGCTATCAAGGAAGAATAGACTTTTCAAAAAATGGTACTGAAACAGTTGGACATCCCTCGACAAAAACAAACAAACAAACAATGAACCTTAACCTAAACCTTACACATCTTACACAAAAATTAAATCAAAGTGGATCATAATCTTAAATGTAAAAGCAGGACATTTTTAGAAAAAAAAAATAGGAGAAAATCTTTGGCATCTACAACTAGGTGAATAATTCTTAGACTTGACACCGAAAGTATGATCAATAAAAGCAAAAACTGATCAATTGGATCTCATCAAAATGAGTTAAAAATGCTTCATAGAAGATCCTTTTAAGTGGATGAAAACTCAAATTACACAGTGGGAAAACATATTTGAAAATCCCATAGGAGACAAATGACTTGTATCTATAATATACAAAGAACTCTCCAAACAACTTAAAAAAATCCAACTAGAGAATAGGCAGAAGACAGGAACAGACATTTCATGGAAGAGAATATACACATGGCAAAGAAGCACATGAAAAGATGTTCAACATCGTTAGCCATCAGGGAAATGCAAATTAAGACCATAATGAGATATCAGAGAATAACTAAAATTAAAGTATAGTGACAACATCAAATGCTAGCGAGTACGTAGAAAAATTATATCACATCACTGGTGGGAAAATAAAATGGTTTAGCCACTCTGAGAAACAGCTTGACAGTCTCTTTTAATCCTAAAAGTAGATTCACCCTACAATGCAGTAATTGTACTCTTGAGCATTTATCCAAAAGAAACAAAAACTTAATGAAGTTCCCACAGAAACTTACACATAAATGTTCATAGCAGTTTTATTTCTAATAGCCACAAACTGGCAACTCCCCAAATGTCTTTCAATGGGTGAATGTTGAAACAGATTGTGATAAAATCTTATGATAGAATACTACCCAGCAACAACAAGGAACAAATTATTAATATATGCAAAAATTGAAATGAACTTCAAGGGAATGATGCCGAGGGAAAAGTTTTTAAAAGCCAATCTCCGAAGATTAAGTAATTCATGATTATGTTTACATATTATTCTTAAAATAACAAAACTGTGGAGATGGAGAACAGATTAGAAGTTGCCAAGGGTTAGAGATGGGGGTAGAAGGTACAGCGGGGGAACTCTGTGAGGTTTTTGTGGTCCCAGTACAAATAATACAACAATCTTGGTTTTAATCCCTAAAGATTTTTAAAAGCAATTCCTAATAAGAGGTGTCCAGATATTTAGCAATGGCAGCAGATTAGAGGTATAGCTCCCCAACATGACAACTTCGAAAGAGATCTATACTATCAATACTAATTTAATGCATATGTTAATTTTTAAAAGGCCAGTCACAATACTTAAATGGTACATATCTTAACGATATTACTCTGGGTATCCAGCTATACCAAATGGACTAGCAGGATTTTCTGTCCATTCAATCTTATTTAAGACAGTAAATCTTATAATAAGACAGTTAAAAAAAGAAAAAGAAAAACAACAAACCTCAACTACAGTTGGATATTCTCACAGCAAGATGAGGTGAAAATACATAGCAGCGGTTCAAAAGCTTAAGCAGTGGCACCTAAATTTGGCTGCACATTAGAATCCTCTGAAGCACTTTTTAAAAACCCTCACACCGACGGTTGGTCATGCTAGACCAATACAATCATTTTAACTCTCCTCAGACGATGCCAATGTCTAGCCAGAACGGAGAACCAGCGGACTAAGCAGAAGGGGATGTTTCTACAAAGATCTCTTAACAATAAGTCCTCTCACCCAATCAAGATTTACCTCCCCGCAAAGGGGTAAAGAAGGCTAGATGTTGTCCATACTTGCTTAGCTTTAATTAGCACTTGTGACTTGCCCAAAACCTAGATCATGTTTCCCCTAAATTTCATGTTATTCCCTAAGTTTATCAAACCCAAGGCTAAGGGGTTTGCCAGGATGAGATTTTAAGTGCTCACACAGGGGAAGTCCCTGGCAAACCAGGACAGCGGTCACTCTACACTGCAATGTAAAGCATCCTAAATAACCCTGCCACTGCTCCCAGATACTAGTCTGTGCCAACCAGTGGAGAAAAGGCATTCTCCATTACTACCATGGCAAATGCTACTGTACTTACCTTGGCTAGTCCCTATCTTTTCCAGGCGCCACTCCCCTTCACCTGCTGGTGGACGCTTCGGCCAGCTGACAATGCAGATATTTTCAAACTTTAAGGTGAATAAAAATCATCTGGAGGGCCTGTTGTAACAGAGATCACTGAGCCCCACCAGAGTTGCTGATTCCATAGGGCTGGGACCGGGCCCTAAAACTTGAATATCTAACACATTATCAGGGGATGCTGGGAAAGCTGGTCAGGTAATGGTAAAGCTGGCCAGGAAAAAGAAACCCGACGTGTCAAGATCATAAAGTACGGAAGGGCAAGCCCGCCGGCAGTCCAGGCCGGGGTGGGGGGGACCTGGGTCCCCAGCCCTACAGGGCCAACGGCAGACCGGCTCGGGCGCCCCTCGGAAGCGCGGGGTCCCCGCTGCCGAGTCTGTGGCCCCGGCCGGCCCCGGCTCCCCTCTGCCCACCCTGCGCGCGGGGGCTGGAAACGGCCGCGGAGAACCAGGCAGGGCGGGAAGGGGGGCTCCAAAGAGGGTCTGGCGACTCGAGTCGCTCCGTTACTCGGTGGGCTCAGCGCGCGCCGTGGGGGAAGAGAGGTGGAGGTCCGGGAAGAGGGGACGGGCGGCACTCACGTAGACCAGCAGCAGCCATGGGTAGACGGCGGGCTCGGCCACCACGGGCGACTCCAGCCTCAGCTTCTCCCCCACGTTTTCGCGCGCGGCCCCCGCACCAGGCTAGTCTGGCGGTTGGGGGAGGGGCGGGGCGCCGCCGGCGGGGGCGGGACAGGCGGGCGGGCGGGCGGGAGGCTGAGGGGAGGGAGCCTGGCCTGGGCCTCAGCCGGCGCCGCCGCCGCCGCCGCCGCCGGCCTGCTCCCGTCCGGCCCCCGGCTCCCTCTTTGTGGTCACAGGCCCGGGGCCTCCAGCGCTGCTGCCAACTGGGGCCGGCGTGAGGCAAGCACAATGAGCCGGGGCCCGGCTGAACCACTCACTCGCAGCGAGCGCCTCCCGCCCCGTGGACCCGCCCCCACGCACGCACGTACGCACGTACGCACGTACGCACGTACGCACGCACGCACGTACGCACGCAAAGCACGCACGCACGTCTTCAGCTGCCCCCCCCCCCCCGGCCACACCCACCGGCCCGAAGTGGAGACCCGGGGAGACCCCTCGGGGCCTGGGGTGGCGGGTTCGACTCCCCCCCTTGACGTACCGTGACACCTCCCCCCCAATATGTTTCTAGGTATTATATGTATATATGAATATACTATTATATACACACTTGCGTATGAATTTATATGTGTATGTACATGCGCATATTTACATATAGGTGTGTGTGTGTACACATTGTATATATGTATGTGTATATATCTTATATATATGATATATGTATGTATATATACGATGAATTTCTATATACAGTACATATATATTTTTATGCTATATGCTTTTATATGTAGGTGTATATGTGTGTCTATATGTATGTACGTGTATGTATTGCATATATTATATGTGTATGTATGTATACTGTCTATATGCACACCTAAATATCTTTGTATGTGTGTATATACGTATGCTATATATGTACCTAGGTGTGTATATTGCATATGTTATACGTATGTGTACATACTGTATACAAACTATGCATTTTATATGTGTGTATGTATAGTGTATATGTATGTGTGTATTGTCTATATTGTGTGTATATGTGTGTATACATACTGTATATATACGAACTGCATTTTATATGTGTGTATATATGTATGTGTGTATTGTATATACTATGTGTGTATATGTGTGTACGCATACTGCATATGTACACAGCTGTATATTTTTGTATGCTTGTACATATGTACGTGTGTGTGTATATACACACACACCCCATATGGATTCTGTTTGTCTGGAGAACCCTCACTGATACGGACACTTATGACAATTGAGTACCTGCTCTTTGCCAGCCAGGGAGCCAAAGGCTTGTCTTTCGGTGTCTCCCTTAAGTATCACGAGTCCCAGGAGGGAAGGTGATGCTGCTCCTACCAGTTGAGGTGCCTCAGGGTCAGTTAGGTGGACAGGGCGGGGGGCTGGAGCCTGGTGGAGCCCAGGTGGAGTTCTAGCAGCAGTACAGCCTAGCAGTCCCACTTCCCCGGGTGCTTCTCACAAAGACGCCGAGGGAGAGTCGGGACCTGAAGGAGGGAATGAGGAAGCTTCCGTGGGTCCGCAAGCCCAGACCAAGGCTGACTCGTCAAGAGTGTTAGAGGTCAGGACTGTGGTTACCCTGGGGGTGGGCTTACACAGAGCCATTCATATCCTGAAAAAGTATCCATTCTGCTCTTGTTTGTATGGTTACCCCCCTCCCCCAAATCTTTTAAAAACAGATTCTCTTGGTTGCTGGGAACACACACGGGGAAGTTGTGTGTGAGGGGGTATGATCCAGGGGACAGGGAGGATAAGCCCCCCACTCGTAGGGCAAGGAGTGGCTCAGCTTTGTGAGCTGAGGATGGCCCACGAGGTTCCAGAGAGAAGGGTCCCTGCTCCGTTCCTGCTCTGTGCACCCCATTCCCAGCCTGAGAAGCCCAGAGCCACCCACCCCCCCACAACACACACACACCAGGGAGGAGAGCCAGTCACCCTGGCTCCCAGCCTCCGGCTCCAAGGCTCCCGGCACTAGGAGCTATTTTCAGCTTTCATGCCCTAGGACACGGCCAGAGCTATTGTCTCCGGAAACTCTCTGTCTGTCTCTCCCCCGGCCTCCCTCCCTTCCTCCCTCCCTCCTCCGCTTCTTCCCCTCCAGCTCCATCTGTCCTCCCCTCCACCCTGCATTTCTACCCAGGATGGCTCACAGACAGCTGCTCCCCGTGCCCACCTGCCACCATTCCATGGATGTCAAAGCAAGCCCTGGGGACTTCCCTGGAGGTCCAGTGATTAAGACTCCGAGCTTCCACTGCAGGGGACGCGGGTTCGATCCCTGGTCAGGGACATAAGATCCCACATGCCACACAGCACGGCCAAAACAAAATGAATAAATAAAGTTATAGTGATGAAACAGCCCTAGTGGTGCAAGGATGGGACGTATAGCTCTATGGTATAGAAAAAAGGTCCAGAAACAGATATATGAGAACTTGATATGATAGAAAGTGGGGAAATTAAGGAGTTTTCAATAAATGGCATTAGGACAATTGCATATCCATGTGGGGAAAAGTAAATTAGAAAAAAAAAAAGCAAGCCCTGGTCAGGTGTGACCTTGGGCCCAGGGCCATTGGCACAGGTTGTCATGTGGGATGTTCTTCCTTAGACTCCTCCCTCCCTCCTGTGTCACTGTCACTTCCTCCAGAACCTTCCTGGACTCCCCTCCACAAGCCCAGGGTGTGCCCTCACCCGCCCTGGATCACCAGAATTCCAATCCCGGCCCACCCTTCCCCGCCAGGTAGAGAACTGTGCATGGTCAATAAGACCGTAGAGGTCATTGGCCATTGCTATTGCAGCTGGAATTGTTACTGTGTTTAGATAGGGTGACCAACACCCGCCCCCAGTTTGCCCAGGACCGCTCAGGTTTGAGCGCTGGAACTCTGGGGAAACTCTCAGTCCCGGGGAACCCCAGAAGGCTGGTCAGCCTATTTAGGACAGATCTTTCACTTGATCTCCCAACCCCCGAGAGCCAGAAAGGGAATCTCCCCCCTCCTTCCATTGTAACCTTCATTCATTCATCCACTCATCCCTTTATTCAACTCCTTTATTCAGCAAGTATTTATGAAGCATCTACTACACAGCAGACACTCTTCTAGGTGCTGGGGACATAACAGCATCCCTGTCCTCAAAGAGCTCACGTTCTAGTGAGGGCAGCAAACAGTAAACTGAGAAGGTGTGATTTATTACATGGGGATGATGTCTCGGAGACCACTGCAGGGCAGGGGAGGTGGGAGAGGAAAGGGGCAGTTCTAAATGCAGGCGCTGACGGGATTGGGGCAGACCTTGCCCTGGGCCAGGCTGGTTGCTTCAACACAGCTGTCCTCGCCCAGAGCCATCCTGCCCCCGCCTCACCCAGTTCTTCCGTGATGTGTGGGGAAAATCTGTGGTTGTCACAACTGGGAGGGAGGGCCCCTGGAATCAAATGGGTGAGGCCAGGGATGCTGCTAAACCCCACACAGTGCCCAGGAGGGGCCCTCAGCAGAGGATGACCCGCCCCGAATAACCCCAGTGCCACGGGGGAGACCCTGCACTAATATTATTCAGACCCGCTGGTGCCCCGATTCCTGCACAGGCAGGGACTCTAACCGGCTCACCTCTGTATCCCGAGGTGACCTAGAGTGGGGCAGCCACGAGGGCTGAGATGAGTATCGGGGGTGAAATGACAAACCTCTGCACCCACTCTCCCCTCCGCACCCCAGGGGCGATGGTCTCTATCTCCTCCCCGTGCAGGTAGCTTTTCCCTGAGCCATTTCTTCTTGTCAAGGTCCCTGTCGCAGGTTGGGTTCCCCGAAGATGACGTTGAGAGCAAGGATTGGAGTGCAGGTGGTTGATGTGAGGCGTGCAGGAACAGATACAGCTGCCATAGGGTCCCACAATTCCACTCCCGGGCATAGACCCGGAGAAAACTCTAATTCAAAACTATACATACACCCCTGGCATTTCCCTGGTGGTCCAGTGGTTAAGAATCCATGCTTCCAGTGCAGGGGGCGTGGGTTCCATCTCTGGTCAGGGAACTAAGATCTCACATGCCGTGTGACAATAAAAGAAGAAAGAAAAAAGAAAGAAAGAAAGAGAGAAAGAGAGAGAAAGAAAGAAAGAAAGAAAGAGAAAGAGAGAGAGAGAAAGAAAGAAAGGAAGAAAGGAAGAAGGAAAGAAGAAAGAAAGAAAGATACATGCACCCCAACGTTCATTGCAGCACTATTTACAGTAGCCAAGACATGGAAGCTACCTAAATGTCCACTGATGGATGAATGGATAAAGAAGATGTGGTACATATATACAATGGAATATTATTCAGCCATAAAAAGAATGAAATAATGCTATTTGCAGCAACGTGGATGGACCTAGAGATTATCATACTAAGTGAAGTAAGTCAGAAGAGAAAGACAAATATCATATGATCTCACTTATATGTGAAATCTAAAATACGACACAAATGAACGCGTCTACAAAACAAAAACAGACTCACAGACATAGAGAACAGACTTGTGGTTGCCAAGGGGGAGAAACAGTGAGGGAGGGTTGGATTGGGAGTTTGGGGTTAGCAGATGCAAACTATTAAATATAGGATGGATAAACTACAACGTCCTACTGTCTAGCACAGGGAACTATATTCAGTATCCTGTGATAAGCCATAACGGAAAAGAAAAAAGTTTTATTTATAGGTTCCATCCCTAACTGAGCTGGCCCATCCCCTCCCATGTTTCTAAGTGCAGCCCGAGGCTGCAGACTTCCCACCGTGGTCTTCAGCTCCAGAGCAAGCCACCTGCGAACCACCCACATCTTCCCAGGGGCTGGCAACTCTCCTTTGCTACTGATTCCAAGACACATCCAAATAGCAAAAATGTGACCATGAAAAGAAACTCAGGCATGTTCAAATCAGGGAAATAACATTCTTAGCTCTGTTCAGTACTCGCTTAATTTTACAAGAGCTTAGAGTTACAAAAAAGTTGCAAAGATCTGTACAGAGTGTACAGAGTGCCGTGGACCCTGACCCAGTACCCCTATTTCCAACTCATTAGTACCTTAGTGTGACATGTTTATCCAACTAAGGAACCAAGATGGATACATTGTTATTAACTAAAGTCCACACTTTATTAGAATTTCCCTAGTATTCCCCTAACATCCTTTTTCTGTCCCAGTCTCCTCTGGGCTGTGACATTTCTCAGACGTCGCTGGGTTTTGATACCTTGAAAGTTTTGAGGAGGACTGGTCAGGTGTTTTGTCCCTCAATTTGTTAGTCTGTTTGTTTTCTGATGTTTTCTTATGGTTGGTCTGGAGTTATGGGGTTTGGGGCGGAAGACCCAGACAGAGATAAAAATGCCATTCTCCTCAGGTCACATCAAGGATACACACCACCAACGGGACTTATGACAAACGATTTTACCCTTGATCACCTGGCCAGTATTGTCTTTTTTTTCTTGCTGCGTTGGGTCTTCGTTGCGTGTGGGCTTCTGTAGTTGTGGCACGGGGGCTCAGTAGTTCTGGCTCCCAGGATCTAGAGTGCAGGCTCAGTAGTTGTGGCCCACGGGCTTAGTTGATCTGCGGCACCTGGGATCTTCCCGGACCAGGGCTTGAACCTGTGTCCCCTGCATTGGCAGGCGGATTCTTTTCTTTTCTTTTTTTCTTTTGCAACCAAAACGTTAATCCCAAGGATTCTCACAAAACATATTACAAATGACAGCATGAAAAAAAAAATTGCACAGTAACTCAAAGTTCAGCTCTACAATATACTCTTAATCTGGCAGGACATTGGTATCTTGATAATCTCAAATTTCCAAAAAATATTACAAAGAGCTATGTATTCATGTACAGCAATCACAGAGGGGACGTATGACCTAACTCAAAGGTAAACTAACTTCCTTGAAACTTCTTAGATTTTAAACTCCCTGGACAATCTCTTGTCCGGTGTGAAGACTAGTGGAATTTTTAAACCTCTAATCTAGGGTAAGGGTGCGGCTTTCATTTTTACCTGCTGGCTTGGGTTCACAGCACCTTTTAAAGACTGCTTGCTTAACTACAGCTGCATACCATATCCCAGCTACAGAAAGTCTTTTCAATGTTTGCCAGTGTTGTTTCCATAATAGTAAACATCACACTTTAGGTGGGCAGGAGTTAGAGTTTTATTATCAGTCTAGGCAAGACCAAAAATTCAAAGCAAGTTCAATTTTGCTTAAGGGAACATTGTAACAATTCTTCATATTACATGCCTCCCAGGACCCATTTCAAACCATAGAGAATGACACCTTTATGTGTCACTGTCCCAAGAGACAAACAAATGTGAACAACTAAAACATTTAAAAAGTGCACCAAGCTTCGGAAGTCTCAAACAAAACTTGAATTTTCTGTACATACTCCTGCCAAATGAAGTTATTGCCTGTACACCACTCCTCTTGCAAAGTGGTCTTCTATTTCCTTTCATCTGACCTAGATCGGCTAGGAGACCTAGAGAAAGATCGGGACGGCTTGTGATTTCTCTCTTGGGACAGGGATCTCTCTCTTCTCCTATATCTAGAAAGGGACCTGCTCTGGCTGACGGAGAAGGCTCTCCATCTTGGAGATGTGTGGGAGGTGGAGGACTCCTCCTCCCATAATCATCTCGAGGGCGACGACCCCAAGAAGGAGGCGGTCACGATTTCGACTTCTCTTTTCCCCATTCGACAGGTCCACTCTTACTCGGCAGCCACATAGTGTTCTCCCATCTAGTTCTCGGACAGCATCGGCTGCATCTTGGGGATCTTCACATTCAACGAGAGCGAAGCCGGGAGGGTTTTTAGCACCCCACACACTTCAGAGTGGTCCATAATAGCCTAAAGCTCGTTCCAATTCAGCCTTGTTACCACTGTTTCCAAGATTCCCTACATAAACTTTACAGTCCAACGGACAGGAATCACGTTGCAAGACCCTCGTGGCTCCTGGGTTTCACGGGCCACAGGGTGGTCCCGGGCCTCTAGAATCTGGTAGCTGAATCTGCTCGCACAAGCTGTCCTGTGGGGATGCGTTTTCCCCTATGTGTCCAGCCCGGGGCCCTGCTCTCTTGGCCTGGCCTCCCGGGTGAGAGGGTGAACCCCAGCTCCCTGGAGCAGACACTCAGAGCCCTGGTGACCGGACTCACGGCTGACGGGGCTGGAGCGGCGGCTGGACACGTGTGGCCAGCCTGGTGGTGTTTGGCCCCGTCTGCAGTTCCAGTTCCAGCTGAGAAAGAGCCTCCCTGTGTTACTTTCTCCTGGTTGTGTAAGGATCCCCGGTGTCATTTGACAGAAATGTAGACGGTGTGTTCTTTCTCTCTTTTCTCCCTGCTTCCTCTCCTCCCTCTCTGCCTCCCTCTCTCCCTGTACCTCTTTCCCTGTTCCGCTCTCCCTCTACCTCTTTCCCACTCCCTCTCTCGCTCTCCCTCTGTCTCTTCCTCTCTCCCTCCCTCTCTCCCTCTCCCTCCCTCTCCCTCTCTCTTTCCTCTCCCTATCTCCCTCTCTCCTCTCTCCCTCTTCCCTCTTCCTCTCCCTCTTCCCTCTGCCTCTTTCCTCTGCCTCTTTCCTCTCCCTCTTCCCTCTCCTCTTTCCCTCTCCTTCTCTCCCTCCCCCTCTCTCCCTCTCCCTCTCTCCCCCCTCTCTCTCCCTCTTCCTCTCTCCCTCTCCCCTGTCTCTGCCTCTCC
Source organism: Balaenoptera borealis (assembly GCF_965194805.1). Taxonomy (NCBI): domain Eukaryota; kingdom Metazoa; phylum Chordata; class Mammalia; order Artiodactyla; family Balaenopteridae; genus Balaenoptera; species Balaenoptera borealis. The sequence continues at coordinate 45,268 of NW_028123605.1, forward strand.
CTCCGTCTCTCCCTCTGGGAGGGAGTGAGGGAGATGGAGAGATGGAGGGAGCGGGAGAGTTGGAGGGAGAGGGAGAGGGAGAGGGAGAAGAGGGAGGAGAGGGAGGGAGGAGACGTCTCTCCCTCCCTCTGCCTCCCTCCCTCTCCTCTCTTTCCCTCTCCCTCCGTCTCTCCGTCTCCCTCACTCCCTCTCAGAGAGGGAGAGACGGAGGGAGAGGCAAAGACAAGGGAGAGGGGGAGAGGGAGAGAGGGAGGGGGAGAGAGAGGGGGGAGAGAGGGAGAGCTCTCTTCCTCCCTCCCTCTCCCTCTCTCCTCCTTCTCTCCCTCTCTCCCTCACCCTCTCTCCCTCTCCCTCCCTCCATCACTTTCCCTCCTTCTCCCTCTCCCTCTCTCCCTCCCAGAGAGGGAGAGACAGAGGGAGAGGGAGAGGGGGGAGACAGGGACACGGAGAGGGAGGGAGGGAGGGAGGGAGACAGAGAGGGAAGCAGGCACCCTCTCGCCTTCTCCCTCTCCCTACCTCCTTCTCCGACTCCCCCTCTCCTCTCCCTCTGTCTCTCCCTCTCCCTCCCTCCCTCTAGGAGAGGGAGAGGGAGAGGAAGGGAGGGAGAGGGAGAGAGGGAGGGGAAGGGAGACGGAGAGGGAGAGACGTCTCGTCCTCCTTCCCTCTCCCTCCCTCGCCCTTTCCCTTCCTCTCTCCCTCTCCCTCCCTCTGTCTCACCCTCTCCCTCCCTCTGTCTCTCCCTCTCCCTCACTCCCTCCCAGAGAGGGAGAGATGGAGGGAGAGGGAGAGACGAGGGAGAGGGGGAGAGGGAGAGAGGGAGGGGGGAGAGAGGGAGAGGGAAGAGGGAGAGTGGGAGAGAGGGAGAGAAGGAGGAGAGAGGGAAAGGGAGGAAGAGACCTCTCTCTTTCTCCCTCTCTCCGTCTCTCCCTCTCTCCCCCTCTCTCTCCCTCTCCCTCTCTCCCTCTTCCCTCTCTGCCTCTTCCCTCTGCCTCTTTCCTCTCCCTCTTCCCTCTCCTCTTTCCCTCTCCTTCTCTCCCTCCCCTCTCCCTCTGGGAGGGAGTGAGGGAGATGGAGAGATGGAGGGAGCGGGAGAGTTAGATGGAGAGGGAGAGGGAGAGGGAGAAGAGGGAGGAAAGGGAGGGAGGAAACGTCTCTCCCTCCCTCCCTCCCTCTCCTCCCTCTCCCTCTCCCTCCGTCTCTCCGTCTCCCTCACTCCCTCTCAGAGAGGGAGAGACGGAGGGAGAGGCAAAGACAAGGGAGAGGGGGAGAGGGAGAGAGGGAGGGGGAGAGAGAGGGGGGAGAGAGGGAGAGCTCTCTTCCTCCCTCCCTCTCCCTCTCCCCTCCTTCTCTCCCTCTCCCTCCCTCCATCACTTTCCCTCCTTCTCCCTCTCCCTCTCTCCCTCCCAGAGAGGGAGAGACAGAGGGAGAGGGAGAGGGGGGAGACAGGGACACGGAGAGGGAGGGAGGGAGGGAGGGAGACAGAGAGGGAAGCAGGCACCCTCTCGCCTTCTCCCTCTCCCTACCTCCTTCTCCGACTCCCCCTCTCCTCTCCCTCTGTCTCTCCCTCTCCTCCCTCCTCTAGGAGAGGGAGAGGGAGAGGAAGGGAGGGAGAGGGAGAGAGGGAGGGGGAGGGAGACGGAGAGGGAGAGACGTCTCGTCCTCCTTCCCTCTCCCTCCCTCGCCCTTTCCCTTCCTCTCTCCCTCTCCCTCCCTCTGTCTCACCCTCTCCCTCCTTCTGTCTCTCCCTCTCCCTCACTCCCTCCCAGAGAGGGAGAGATGGAGGGAGAGGGAGAGACGAGGGAGAGGGGGAGAGGGAGAGAGGGAGGGGGGAGGGAGGGAGAGGGAAGAGGGAGAGTGGGAGAGAGGGAGAGAAGGAGGAGAGAGGGAAAGGGAGGAAGAGACCTCTCTCTCTCTCCCTCTCTCCGTCTCTCCCTCTCTCCCCCTCTCTCTCCCTCTCCCTCTCTCCCTCTCCCTTGTCTCTGCCTCTTCGTCTCTCTGTCTCTGGGAGGGAGTGAGGGAGATGGAGAGACGGAGGGAGAGGGAGGAGAGGGAGCGAGGAAGAGGGAGAGAGGGAGGGAGAGAGGGAGAGAGGGATAGAGGGAGGGAGGGAGAGATGTCTTTGTCTTTCCCTCCCTCCATCACTCTCTCCCTCTTCCCCCTCCCTCTCCTGCTCCCTGTCCCTCTCCCTCCCTCTATCCCTCTCTCCCTCTCCCCCCTCCCTCTCCTGCTCCCTGTCCCTCTCCCTCCACCTCCTTCCCTCTCTGGAGAGGGAAGGAGGTGGAGGGAGAGGGTGAGGGAGAGGGAGCACGAGAGGGAGAGAGGGAGAGGGAAAGAGGTATAGGAAGAGCGGAACAGGGAAACAGGGACAGGGAAAGGGGGACAGGGAGAGAGGGAGAGGGAAAGAGGGAGAGGGAGAGCAGAGCAGGGAAACAGGGACAGGGAAAGAGGGAGGCAGAGAGGGAGATGGAAACGGGGAAAGGGAGGGGGGACGGATAGAGGGAGAGGGAGAGAGGGACAGGGAAAGAGAGACAGGGATGGAGGGAGGGAGAGAGGGACAGGACAGGGCAAGAGGGACAGGGAGAGAGGGAGGGAGAGAGGGAGGGAGAGAGGCAGAGGGAGAGATGGAGGGAGAGTGAGAGGCAGGGAGGTAGAGGGAGGGAGGGAGGGAGGGAGACAGAGAGGGAGACAGGGAGAAGGGCTGATGGGGGCTCCCTCCCCCTCCCATCCTCTGCCCACTGCTTTCTCTTTTTTCTGCTTCAACAAACACCAGGCGCCTTTCAGATCAGCCCTGAAGTCAACGTTGATGCTTGGGACGGCCTGACCTCCCCGCTGCCTTCCAGCCCAGGACCACAGCTGGGAGATGAAGTCTGCGGGGCCCTGGGGGGGGGCGGCGGCGGCGGAGGTGGTGGAGGCAGGCACCTCCTCTGACGCCCAATCTCTCCTCGTTTACGAGGCAGCCGCCAGCTCCCCTCCCTGACTCCCCAAGATTTGGGGCCATTTTAATATGTGTCGATAATGCCATGAGCTACTATTTAACTTTTCCACGAGGACCCATCTCCCGAAATGCAGTGGTTTTCAGGCTTGGCTGCACTAGAGAACCCCCAGGGAAAGGAGAGACGTCTGTACCTCCCTCTCTCTCCCTCTCCCTCCGTATCTCCTTCTGGCTCTCTCCCTCTCCTTCTGGGGTGATGCCCGATGAGCTCAGATTCGCAGATGTTCCCCCCATCCCCTCTCTGTGCCTTGCGTGGGGCCTGGGCCTTCTCACTGTGGCCCGGGAACAGCCTCGACATTCAGACATCGGTTCCTGCAAGGACACTTGCGTTTGGTCCATACCGCATGTGGCTGCAGTCTGTGCTTCTCCCGTTTAGCATCTTCAGTAGATGGGGGCTGTGCATGAGCCCTTCATCTTCCCCGCAGACACCACTGGTGCTTGCTCGGCCTCGCGGGTGATGTCCACGGGGGACAGACCTGTGTCCCCACCTTCTTGGGCTGCAGACAGGCCACGTTGGTCCTGTGGTGACTGGGGGCTCCCAGGAGAACCCCACCGCAGACCCAGAGAGGTGGCCCCAGAGAAGGTGGCGTACGCCTGGGGCCAGGCCTCACCAGCCAACCACGGGGCACCTGCAGCAACAGGTCTCTCGCCGTCCAGGGGCTGGGTGTTCGGGCGCCGTGGGGATGAGCTGCTGTCTGCACGGCAGCCAAGTTTGTATTGTTGAGCCCGGGGAGGCCCCTGGGTGGCTCCTGGAGAGCCTGGTCACATTTCTTCCTGCCCTTGGCCTTAGAGCTCATCATGGTTCACGCCGTTTCTGGTTCCAAAAGGACCTGTGTTCATAAAGACCACATGTTAGGACAGCACCAAAGTGTCTAGAAATCCAGGCCAGGAGGAGGAGGGAGGGGGTTTGGCTGTGCCTGCCAGTGGCCTGAGAGCCCTCCCACCCACAGAGACCTGGCCCGGGGCCTGTGGGGAGGGCGTGGCCCACGGTCCCCAGCGCTGGCTGTCTCTGGGTTCCAGGAGAACTGCGCGATCCTCGGGGAGCTGGTAAGGCTGCAGGCTCAGAAGTCCCGCCTGCTGGGATTCAGCACGCGTGCCGACTCTGTGCTGGAGATGAACATGGCCAAGACCAGCCAGGTGGTGGCCACTTTCCTAGGTAACCCCGCCTCCCCGAGTCCCAGTGGGGACGGGGGTCAGGTGGACCTTGACTGGACGTGGTGCTGCCTGAGACCCCACTGTGTCAGCCCTTGGGGGTCGCCTTCCCCAACCCTTCATTCTGCCTCGAGGGGCGTGGGGTGGGGGGCGGCTGGGCGGCTGCCACAGGGACATAGCTGAGCCTCTCCCCTCCGCCCGCAGATGAGCTGGCCCAGAAGCTGAAGCCCCTCGGGGAGCAGGAGCGGCCCTGATCCTGGAGCTAAAGAAGGCTGAGTGCCAGAGGCGGGGCCTGCACTTTGATGGGCCCATCAACGTCTAGGACCTGCGCTACTACATGAACCAGGGGGAGGAGACGCGCTACCACGTGGACCAGTACCTGCTCAATGAGTCCTTCCCCATGCAGGTGGTCACGCGCGGGCGGCTGGGCATCTCCCAGGAGCTGCTGGGGCTGACCTTCGACCTGGAGGAAGGCGCCAACATGCGTCACGAAGATGAAGATGTGAGGCTCTACACGGTCCGGGACGCGGCCTCGGGCAAGGTCATCCATCAGCAAGTTCTACCTGGACCTCTACCCTCGGTGCATGCGTGGGGGAACCTGTCGGCCGTGGGCCGGGGCTCCTCTGTGGTAGCGGGGCCTCACCCGCGTCCCTCCCCAGGGAAGGGAAGTCCGGGCACATGGCCTGCTTTGGCCTGCAGCCGGGCTGCCTGCAGCAGGACGGGAGGCGCCAGATTGCCATCGCGGCCATGGTGGCCAACTTCACCAAGCCTACGCCCAACCCGCCCTCCCTGTTCCAGCATGATGAGCTGGAGACCTACTTCCATGAGTTCTGGCAAGCGATGCACCAGCTCCGCTCCCAGGAGGGTGCGGGCGAGGGGCTGAAGGCAGGGGGCGGGGAGGGCCCGGGCTCTCCCGTGGTCCTCAGGCAGGCCCTCGCCACGGGATTCTTCCGCTGATGTCACCCCGCACGAGGAGACGCCCTCGGTGTCAGTTTCCATCATCAAACCCCACGCACTGGGCGCGTAAACAACGGAAGTGGATGTCCTCGAGACTCTGGAGGCTGGAAGTCCCAGATCAAGGAGTCAGGACTGGTTCCCTGCAATGTTAAATACAGGTATTCAAGAGTTGCCTTTAAAAAAGACAAAATAGAAGAAAGGAACGTTGCATGCAAGGCTGGTGAGTGATGAGTGATGAGAACCAGAGGTTAGGCTCTGGGGCCGGGAGCACCACGCCCTGTGAGGCCCTGGGGCTGCTGCCAGTCTCGGTGGAGGCTCAGCAAGTCCCAGTGACTTCCCAATGTGGGGGGGGTCCCCAGATGAGCGTCTGGGCCCAGGACCCAGTGCTCGTTCAGTCTTCCTGCAGTCAGCCCTTCGTCCTGAGAGCGATGCTCTCACAGACTGCAACCGGAGCGCGTGGGGACACTTTACTGAGCTGTGCAGCCGTCACTACTGCCCTGTTCTGGAACATTTCCCTCACCCCAAAAAGGTCCCTCACGCCCTTAGTTATCATTCCCTCCCCTCCCCTGTCCCTGACAACCAGGAACCCACTCTGACTCTGTGGATCTACCTGTTCTGGACGTTTCCCCTCAGTGGGGTCACACCCTGTGTGTCCTTCTGTGTCTGACTTCTCTCGCTGAGCACCGTGTTCTCACGGTGCATCCACGTGGCAGCGAGTGGCAGGGCTTCACACCTTTGCGTGGTCGAGGGCCGGAAAAAAGACAAACGAAAAGAAGGGCACGTTGCCTGCGACTCTGGTGACAGCCGGGGATGAGAACCAGAGGGTAGGCTCTGGGGCCGGGAGCGCCGCGCCCTGTGAAGCCCTGGTGCTGCTGCCAGTCTCGGCGGGGCACGAGCAGCGCCGTCCCCCAGGAGCTGCTGGACAAGCTCATCAAGTCCCGGCTGGCCAACCCCCGTGCGGCCGGGCCGAGGGAAAGGAAAGGGGCTCCCGGACCGCCCGGCTGGAAAGCGCGGCCTGGACACAGTGCCAGCGCCCCCGTCTCCTTCCTCCCGCCCTCCAGGCCTCTTCAACCTGCGCCAGATCGTCCTGGCCAAGGTGGACCAGGCCCTGCACACGCAGACGCCCTCGGACCCGGCCTAGGACAATGCCCGCCTCTGCCAGGAGATCCTCGGGGTCACAGCCACGCCAGGTAGCCAAGCGCACGCCGGGCCCACCTTAGCGGTCGGTTGGCGGCTACTGCCCAGGTCAAGAGGATCCTCTGGTGGTGTGTGAAGGGGGACCGACTGACGGGCTCTGGTCGAGGCTCGCTGACCTCTGGCCTCTTCCTGCCTGGGTTCCTGGGCTGGTCCCTCCAGCTGTGGCCCGCGGAGTCCGAGGGTGGGCTGGGCGTATCTGCACGTGCTTTCTGGAGAGCCTGGAAGAGGCAGGAGAGGGCTTCATACCCCGGACGGAACGCGTCGACGAGGTTTGCCCGTGCGTGTCGGTGCGGAGACGCAGTTCACTCCCTCGTGAGCGCTTTAACCCGCGCTCTCCCCGTGCTGGAGGGCGAGCCCTGACTCATCCCTCGGAGCCTCGGGCAGCTGTCCCTGTAAGAGGCTTAGGGGTGAACCCTCGTGAGCTTCAGCAGAAAGTCGGCAAAGATTGATTTGTGTCCCTCCACTGAGTTGCCCGCAAGGTCCCCGTTTTCTAGAAGTGTTGGGCCAATACTCCCTCTAGTGGCAGGGGACTCAGACAGGGCTGCTTTGAGGCCCCAAGCTCTGGGCTCTGGGGAAGGGGCACGGAGCGGCCAGGGGGCCGGGCAGGAGCCTCTCCACGTGTGTCCCAGGGACCCACCTGCCTGCGACCTTCGGCCACCTGGCAGGAAGCTACGACGCCCAGTCCTATGGCTACCTGTGCAGCGAGGTGTACTCCGCGGACACGGTCCACACACTCGTTTCAAGCAGGAGGGCGTCCTGAGTGGCAAGGTGAGAGGCCGGCCTGCCGTGCAGACCAACACGGAGGTCCTTGGCCTGGGCCTAGATGCTTGTGCCGCCCGCCTGGGCCTGCCAGGCTCTGAGGGCCCTGCCCAGAACCCCCTGCTCCCCTGCCCTTTGTTGAGTCACAGCAGAGGTGGCCACACCCACACCCTCCGTGAAGGGGGTGCTCCACCCTCCTGCAGCCCCGCCCCCTCTCCTCAGGTTGCCATGGACTACAGAAGCTGCATTCTGAGGCCAGGGGGCTCCGAGGATGCCAAGGGCATGGTGAAGCTCTTCCTGGGTTGTGACCCCATGCAGGACGCCTTCCTCCTGAGCAAAGGGCTGCAGGTTGAGGGCTGCAAGCCGCCGGCCTGCTGACGGCACGGGGTTTTGCCCCCCCGGGCGGGCCGGGTGCCTTAGCGCCCCGTCGGGGCGGGGGAGGGGCCGTGTGTCCTCCCAGCCCCCGAGTCCCCGGCGGCCGGCCTAGGCCAAAAGTCTCCACCTGGAAGTGTCTGGAAAGCCTGGCATCAAGGCTCCCCCTTGTTGCACTAATGCAATCCCTTCCTGGGGAGCTTTCCTGGTAACAAAATGGTTCTTTGAAAACGCAGCCATTAATAAAAAAGACTCTACTCCTGGTCTCTGCCTGCCGTCCCTTCCACCACAGGAGTGGCATGGGGGCCGTCACACTGGGGGGAGTTCTGACCTTGGTCGGGGATCAGCCCTGGGGCCGTGGTGACGCGTCTGGGTCACTGGGAGACGGCTGAGCTGTGGGGTGAGTTCAGACGGGGATGGTGCCCCGCACCCCGACCGGGCAGGCTCTCCAGTGAGGGGGTGTCAGTTTCCTGCCGGCCTCTCGCCCGTCACTGTTTGGCATCTCGGGGGCTGTGACTGGCTGGAGCTGGTTCTGGCGGTGGGCACAGCTGCGGGAAGCCCGGCTGTGGCTGTCCCTGTCCCCGTGTCCTGTCCTCCTGCTCACGGCCGGCCGGCTGGCTCCCTCTGGTCATCGGCAGCTGCTGAAGTCTGGACCACAGCAAGGGGCCACCTTCCTGGGTCCTAGCAATTCTTCCCAAAGGCCTTAGGGATGTGTTTTGGTGGCAGTAGGAATTCAGAGAGGGTGCTGCACCACTGGAGCGGTAGGGTGGCTCTGGACCGTCCCGTGTGTCCTTCCCTGGCCTTTGAGCTCCTTGGGAGCCCTGCCTCCACAAAGGACGCCAGGCAGCGGAACGAGGGCGCGGGCGGCGCCCCGACCTTCTCCCCGTGGCCCAGGCGGGCAGGCCGTGCCACGCTCTGTCCTCCCCTCAGCCTGCCCGCCCGTTCTGTTGTTATTTTACCGAAGAGGACACAGACATTCAGAGAGGCTAGGGTCCATGCCTGAGGTCTCATATCCAGTAAGTGTCAGAGCCGGGGTTTGAACCCAGACAGCCTGTCCCGGAGACCGCGCCCTTACCTCTACACAAACCACCTCCTGGTTCCCTTTATTAGCACAAGACTCATTTCCCTGACAAGCCCAGGCCCCATAAAGGCAACCCTGCCTCCCCCACGTGACCAGCCCTTGCCAACTACTCACCCCAGTGGCAGAGGGACGAGCCACACAGGGGACCCGCCCATCTTGGCCATGGGGACACAGACACCCACTCACACCCAGAAGGACCTCCTCTTTACCTTAGGCCACACGCCCATGCCGAAGGAGCTGCTGTCTGCCAGCTGGTGCAGGTACAGTTCTGTCCTGGAAACAGAGAAGGGACCAGAAGTAAGGGAGGACCCACCCACACCAGTGGCCTGGCAGGGCAGGTGGGCATCATGGCACGGGGCTCCACAGAGTGCCCCAGGTGGCCCCGGGGTCTGCCTCAGGCCCTGGCCCTGCCTCCCGAATATTCCTCACTTGCTGCCCTCAATGGGCCCTTCTTAAGTGAAGGCCTTCCAGAAGCTTCCTTACTCCTCAGTTACCCTGCTCTGAAAACTGGGAGTTTCCTCCCTAATCTGCCCTCTCTCCAAAGGGTAAGGTGCCCCTCTGGCCTTAGCCAAGAGGCTCAGGACAGGTTGGGCCTGCCCTTCAGACGGGGGTGGAAGGCAGGAGACAAATGATGGGGGACGCAGAGGCAAATTGAAAATTATCACCCCTCGCCTGGGGTGAGCACTCCCTGGAGCTTCACTAGATAGAACCTTACTCATTCGTTCAACAGATGAGGAAACCAAGGCTCAGAGACAGGGAGCCACATGTCCAAGAATTCCCAGGAGTCAGCGAGGGGCAGAGATGACTCCCTGGGCCACCTCCCCCAGAAGGCCCTCCCAGATGAGTCTTGTGGCTTCTCTGCTGTTCCACCTGGTGCCTCCTCGCCCTGAGCTACCTCAGGTGCACCCAAGGCTCTCACAGAGTTTAGGAGCTTCTGGAAGATTTGGGGTCTGCTGTTCCTTGCCCACCTCCCACGCTGCTGTCAGAACCTGTACCAAAATGTCACCGTCACAGCAGACACCCACCACCACCCCCCAGCGTGTATAAAGAGCCATATGTGAATTATCTCACTTAATCCTGTAAGGTCAGCAGTCAAGGTACTATTTCCACTTTACAGAGGAAGAAACGGAGGTTCAGAGCAGGTGACACCTGGCCAGGTTCACCCAGCCCAGGAGCAGTACCAGGCAGCAAGAATCAGAGGCCAGATTCCTAACCACTGGGCTCCACTGCCTCTCACCTCTGGGCAGAGGCAGGGCTGGGGCCCTGGAGAGCGGAGGCCCTTTGTCTCACTGCCCTCGGCTGTCCCTGCTCAGCCCAGTCGCTCACCTGAGAGCCAGGTCCAATCCGGATAGCATCTGGGAGAAAACCTCGAAACTGCCTTCCCCTTCCAGCTGCCGGGCCACGTGGCTCTTCTCCAACAGCATCGTCTGCCAGGGGAGAGGACAGGCGCCGGTCAGCACGAGGCCCCGCTAGGCTGCCCGCACACCCCCACCAACCCCCAGGCCCACTCTTCGAGGCAGCACCTCAGGCCCCAACTTGGCTGGACGCCTCCAAATCAAAACGTGCCAGGCCTTTGTCTCACTGATTCAGAGTCCACGCAGGCAATCAACGAATGCAACGGGCTCATTCCGATGAAGGAATCCAAGGGTACTAACAATTAACCCAGAGCCGCCCTCCAACACACTCTTATGCAACCGAAGCCCTTAATAACTTGACCCACATGGTGATGCACGGTAGACTTTCAGGGCCGGGACAGAAAGGGATTTATCGTGCACCAGCGAGTCTGGGTATTCTCCTAGCTCCGCATACAAACAACCCTTCTAATAACCTAATCCTGTTTTCTGTTCAAACAGAATGTTGGCGGGGGCGTGGGGGGGGGGAAGGGGAGGAGCCAGGTGATTTCAGAGAGAGGAACAAACAGGCCATGTGCCTGTCACACACGGGCTGCCGCAGAAGGCCAGCGAGCGCCTGTTTAATTTCAGCTTACGCTTTTAAGACCCAGCTAATGAGCGGCTGAATTATGTATCTACTCATGAATATTTCATCCCTGTGATACTCCGAGGCACAGACGAGCTGGCCTGCTCCGGGAGGAGATGTCTGGGCACTGAGTGAGGTGGGGAGGAGCTGGCCTTGGCCTGGGGAGCGATGACCATTTAGACACATTCCAGGGTCCCAGCTGGAGGCGTGGGCCCTGCTGAGTGGGGCTGAGGCTACTGCAGCCCCAAAGAGCCCCCTCTCCCTCCCACCCAGAGGCCTCACCTGGAGCTGGGCGGCCGTGACTCGGCCTGTGGCGTTCAAGTCCAGTGACATCACCATGGAGCACCGGGTGGCACGGCGGCTGTGGCCGGTGAACACGGAGCCAAAGGCCCGGAGGACAGTGAAGGTGGCTCGAATCTTCTCCACTGGTGGGGCACAGACAGGGCATCACCCGTGGCCCGGGTGCTGCCACCCCCACCTCTCACAGGACCCCATTCTGGCCCCAGGCCCCAGCAGGGGCCCCTCCACTCCCCCAACTCAGCTCTAAGCCACACCTCTTCCGCTGCTGGGCTGGCCCTGTGCTGCAAGCAGGGGCGCGGGGTGAGCAAGAGTGAGCCCAGAAGGGGAGATACACACACCTAGGATTGGTACGATCTGAGTGACAAGGGCTGCCCTAGGGCCTCCTGGGCCTGGTGGAGTCTAGGAGGAGGGCAGAGCATTAACATTCTTGGACCTGCTGTCGGGGAACGCCCATCACAGCCAGCTCAAAAAGCCCAGCAGTCCCAAGCTTTTTAACATAACTATTTAACAAGCACCCACTATGTGCTAGGCACCTGGATACAGCCTAGCCTGACTCCCACTCCCCCAACACACACTTTCAGCAGATCTACATTCTGGGAGGGCCTCTCCTTGCTGTATCCCCAGCTCCTCACAGGGCTCTAACCTGGGCCAGGTGCAGAACAGGTGATCAATAAAGCATTGGAATAAGCCCAGTGGAGAAGCAGGATAGTACAATGGTTAAACAAGCTTGAATATGGCCTCTCCCCGTTGTTAGTCACCTGATTTGGAGCGAATAAATTAACCTCCCTGTGCCTCAGATACCCCATCTATAAGATGGGGGTAATAATAGTACTTACTTACCTCATGTGGTTGCCACAAAGACTAAAAGATTTAATAATGTAAAGTGCTCAGAACATGCTCCAAATGTGGTGGTGTTAGTATTGTTTGTTATTATTAGAAAAGCAATACTGCCTGGGCCATATATTCTCAGCAGGGGGAATACTGCCCCCAAGAGGGCAGAAACTGATTCTTGAGGATGGGGGCAGTTTTCCTTTCTTATGTATAGAATAGAGCACAGATACACACACACACACACACACATGTCTGTGTGTGTCTGTATATATATACACACATACACACACACTGCATAAACAAATATATGGTGAATCTATGGCATTAACTTTTCACGGTGGGAGACGATTAGGAGAAAGAACAACTAAAAAGGCTCCTCAGAGGGGCAACAATACATTGAGGACACTGGCCCAGGGGTAACAGCTCTGGAGCCAAACTGTCTGTGTTTGAATCTCGGTGCTAGGATGTATGAGCTGTGTGGCCTTGGGCAAGCTGGTTAACCTCCCTGCGTTTTAATGGCCTCATCTATAAAATTCAAATAATAATAATGTCTACCTTATAGGGATGTTTTAAATAATAAATAAGTTAACCTGCTTGGAATAGAGCCTGGCGCGTAAGTCCTCAGCAAGCATTTACCACGATCCCCATCAATATTGTAATTATTATCACCAACTGACACTATTTTTTATTGAAGTATAGTTGATTTACAATGTTGAAACTCTTTCTTTAATGCCCAGCTCAAACATCATTTCCTCAAGGAAGCCCCCCGGCCCCTTCTCTGTGCTCCCTCCGCCTCTCCCCTCCCCAGCTCGGCCAGCAAGCGGTGCAGAGCATTGGAGTCTGGCACAGATGAGCAGCTGAGTCTCCCTTCCGGCTGTCAGTGCCTCCTTGTCTTTGTTTTTACTTATCGGGTCCTCTGCACAGTCCAGTGGGCTGTGCGCTGCACAAGGACACCACACCTAAGGGCACAGCATTTATATCAGATAGCCATAGGCCTGTATACTTATTAGGATGATGGCCCAGAACGTGGTGGTCAAGTGTTTGGTTCTAACAATGTCAATGCGTGACGACGGTTCCACATGTGGCAGTGAGTGTCTTAGGCAAGGAGTACCTGTTTCTAATTCACACAAAAGTACCCAACAGACTAGGGGTGGCCCTGCCCAGAAGCCAGCACAGGGTCTGCACACAGGTGCTCAGTGAACGCTAGCTGAGCAGATATAAGAAAGAGCCGCCCAGCACCCCCTCTGACTCTCCCTTCCCTTCCCCCACGCCACCGCCCCCACCACGTCCCAGCTGCACGTCACCTGGAGACCACTGTACCTGAGACCCTGCCATCCACACTGCCTGCCATCCCCACCAGGTGCTCCAGGACCTGCTCGCAGCAGGTGGTCTTGCCAGCACCGCTCTGGCCCAGGGCCACGATGCTCTGGTCCCTCTGCTGGCTCAGCAGAGCCCAGTACGCCCGCTGGGCCAGGGAGCCAACGTGGGCGGGTAGGCCATCCCAGCAGCTCCTGGGCACCTGCAGGAAGAGCGCCGGCATCAGCCTTCCCACCCAGCCGGGACCCAGGGAGCACTCCACAATGCTCCAACCCGGCCTCAGGCCCAGATCCACGTCCATGCCTCCCATCCTACTCCAGCCTTGTCAGAGACGTCGTGCATTTTTCTGGGGAGAGCCCAGCCTGGAGATCTAGTCCTGCCACTGGCTCGCTGTGAGTCCTTGGGCAGCCTTGGACCCTGCTCTGAGCCTGGCCTCTTCTTCAGCCAATGAGAGGCTTGAACTAAAGCTGCATTAGCTCATGGGGCTCATCTCACTTGCTACACAAAGGACTGGATCATACCTGTCTGAAATGAAGCAGGTGGATAAAATGGCTCAATTGATGAGTGACGTCTGCCATGGAAACAGAATGGGGCATGGGGGAATTGGCGGTACGTGTGCTATGTATTTGCTATAACAGATTTAGATACCGGAAGCCCCTTTGACTTCATTCATTCATCCATCCATACATCCATTCACTCAGTAAAAAAAAAAAAATTCATTGAGTGTCTACTACATAGCAGGCACTAACCCAGGCACTGGGGGCACAACACTACTCAAGGCGAATAAAGGAAATCTCTGCCAACCGTGAGGAGATATCATTATACACCTATTAAGATGGCTAAAAAACCGGTTTTTAATTTTTTTTGACACACTACCAAGTTCTGGTTAAGATGCAGAGCAAGTGGAATTCTCCCACAATGCTACACAATACAGCCACTCTGGAGAACAGCTTGGCAGCCTCTTTTACAGTGATACATACACTCGTCATACAACTGAGCAACCCCACTCCTAGGTATTTACCCAAGAGAAATGGACATTTGTGTTCACCAAAAAACCCTCTGTCACTGGTTATATTGAGTAGGTATTCAAAATCATCAACAACCTAGAAACAACCCAAATGTCCCTCAACTAAAGAACTAAGATAACCAACCACCCTGGTTTTAGCACTGAAAGTCCCATGTCCCAGAAAAACCATTCCCTCCCACGGAAACCAGGACAACTGGTCCCCCTCCGAACAGATAAACAAAGCTGTGCAATAAAATACAATAGAATAAAAGAACTAACGGCTCACAGCTGCAACAATATGGGTGAATCTCAAATGCGCTGTGCATTGTGATAAGTGGAAGAAGCCGATTCCAAAGGTTACACGCAGTACAATCCCATTTATATGACTTTTCAGAAAAGGCACAACTAGGGAAAAGGGACAAAAGAACAGATTAGTGGCTGCCCAGGGCGGGACATGGGGGAGGGGATGACCACAAGGGTATGGAGAACTTTTGGGGGTGATGGGAACTGTCCTGTAATTGACGGCAGAGACAGTTTCACAACTATACGTGTTTGTCAAAAACTTACAGAAGTGAACACTAAAAAGGGTGACATTAACTGTATGTAAATTATACCTTAATAAACCTGACTTAAGACAAAAAAAGCCCTGCCTGTAGAGCTTGCTTTCCTTTGGGAGAAGACAGATGATAAAAAACCAACTAATTAAATTATACTGAACGGGAGTCATTTGAAAGCCATGAGCTTGGATGAGATCACCAAGGAAGTGGGCGTTTAAAGAGGGAGACAGAAGAGGTGTAGGGATGGGGCACCCAGACTTGGAGAGATCAGGGACCAGCAAAGGAGGCTGAGAGGGAGGGCCAGCGGGACAGAAGGAAAACCAGGAGAGCGGAATTCCTGAGCTGCGGAAGGGAGTGATGGCAGGAGGAGGGAAGGACCAGCCCCTGAAGTGCTGCTGAGGGTCAAGTCAGAGGAGGCCGGAGAATTGTCCACTGGGCTTGGCAGCATGGAGGTCACTGTGACCTTGACAAATGTCTGCTTAGCGTGGTTTTCAGGGAGAACGGAAGAGGGCGGTGGAGGTAGTGAGGGCAGTAGAAAGGCACCAAAGGGAGCAGGGAAACGGGCCTGGCTGGAGGAGGACCTTGGAAGCCCAGGATGCTAAGCGGGTGACAAGTGGGCTAGCATCCACCCTCCCAGTGGCTTGGCAGGACCAGGGGCACAAACTCCGGTGTGGCGGCCCTCCCCCTCCCCGAACCCCCAGCCTGGGGCTAAGGAGCACCCCCAGTGCACTGTTGGCCTTTCCTACCCCGAGGCCCCCAGGAACAGCAATGAGTCCCCATCCTGACACAAATCAAAAGGCTCACAGACCTACTAGAGAATGGACCTGAGGATATGGGGAGGGGGAAGGGTAAGATGTGACAAAGTGAGACAGTGGCATGGACATATATACACTATCAAACGTCAAACAGAGAGCTAGTGGGAAGCAGCCGCAGAGCACAGGGAGATCAGCTTGGTGCTTTGTGACCACCTAGAGGGGTGGGATAGGGAGGGTGGGAGGGAGGGAGATGCAAGAGGGAAGAGATATGGGAACATACGTATATGTATAACTGATTCACTTTGTTACACAGCAGAAACTAACACACCATTGTAAAGCAAGTATACTCCAATAAAGATGTTAAAATAAATAAATAAATAAAAAAGGCTCAGCAGGACCCCAAACCTGGCAAAGTAGGACAAGCCGCCACACTGGCTGGACACAGCCTAAGGGAACGCAGCGGGCAGGGGGTCCTGAGGTCCGAGCCTCGGAGCCACCTGCCGCTTTGGAAACATAAAGTTCAAGGGCCAGGCTATCCCAATCGTCAGCCTTCTCAGGCCTGCAGGGGAACAGGGAGGATTCTGCAGACCCAGGCCCCACAGTCACACACAGGTACCCCCTGCATGCTTGCACACGGGCATGCTCAAGGGCACACGCACCCAACAGCTGCAGAGGCCTCTGCACACAGGTGTGCCCATCTACACCCCACGCAGTCACAGCACACTCACCCCAAAAGAGGCCTGCACCCCCAGGCACGCACCCAGCTCCCAGCCACCCGGCAAGCCCAGACCCCCAGTGAGAGAGGCCCCCAGCCCTGCCTGGAGCCCTCCTAGCCCATCTTCAAGGAGGCCTCAGTCCCAGCCTCACCGCAGGTCTCTGCTCCCACCTGGTGGCCATTTGAGGAACCAGAGGGGACTCAGCCAAAGACAGAAGGAAGCTGTGGGTGTGGGAGGCAGCGTGACTTGAGGGGGACCCACGCCCACCGCAGGGTTACAGGGGCTTAGGGGGATCACGGGACTCAAGTTCCTCCTACCAGGTTGGGTCCCAATCCCCGCACTTTTAGGCTCTTTGACCCAGGCCGTGTAGCAGACGCCGCAATCGAGGACAGTCACGGTCGAGAGAACTGGGCTTGCGGAGAGACCTGTGACAAACACCCCTCCCAGGGGCCCCTAAGGAACCAGAGCAGGCTCTCGGGGCCTTGGGCTGCAGTAACAGAAGCACAGCCTGCCTGGCAACGGAGGGGAGAGTGCAGCGTCGCCCTTCCAGGCTAATGAGAACCTACTGTATAGCACAGGGAACTCTACTCAATGCTCTGTGGTGACCTAAATGGGAAGGAAATCCAAAAAAGAGGGGATATATGTATATGTATAGTTGATTCACTTTGCTGTACAGCAGAACTACGCTCAAATAAAATTAATTTTTTAAAAAAGGTGCCTTTTGTTATGTTAATGAGGTGACTTTTGGAAAGCCAAATATATATGAGATGACCAAATATATATATATATATATAATATTTTTTTTTCTTTCTAGATTACCAGTTTATTATAAAAAGATCTAACTCAGGAACAGCCATATGGAAGAGACGCACAGGGCAAGGTATGGGGAAAGGGGTGCAAAGCTTCCATGCTGTCCCACCTGGCACCTCCCTGGGTACACCAATCCAGAAGCTCTCCAAACTCCATTCTTTTTTTTTTTTTTTTTTTAATAATTTTGAAGAACTTTTTTTAAAAATTATTTATTTATTTATTTATTTTAGTTGTGTTGGGTCTTCGTTTCTGTGCAAGGGCTTTCTCTAGTTGTGGCAAGCGGGGGCCACTCTTCATCGCGATGCGCGGGTCTCTCACCATCGCGGCCTCTCTTGTTGCGGAGCACAGGCTCCAGACGCGCAGGCTCAGCAGTTGTGGCTCACGGGCCCACTTGCTCCGTGTCATGTGGCATCTTCCCAGACCAGGGCTCGAGCCCGCGTCCCCTGCATTGGCAGGCAGACTCTCAACCACTGCGCCACCAGGGAAGCCCCAAACTCCATTCTTTTAATTTCACTGAAGCTTCGTTATGTAGACAGGATTAACTGATTCAACCTCAAGCCCCTCTCCCCTTCAAGGGGGTGGGGGGGAGGGTGGAAGAGACTGAAAGTTCCAATCCTCTAATTCTGGTTGGTTCCCCTGGCAACCAGCCCCTTCCTTAGGGGCTTTCCAAAAGTCACCTCATTAACACAAACTCAGGTGTGGTTGAAAGGGTTTTGTTATGAATATCAAAAGACACTCCTATCTGGAAATTCCACGGGGTTTAGAAGTTTTGTGCCAGGAATGAGGGACAAAGACCAAATATATATTTTATTATACCTACTGCCTAATACTAAATCTTACTGCTAATAAGGTAAGTACAATTAAAACGATAGTGAAATACCATTTTCACCTATCAAATTGGCCACATGGAAAAGTTTGATATTACTCTGTGTTGGTGAGGATACTGGGGAACAGGCAATCTCATACACTGCTAGTGCAAGTATGAAGGGCAGCATCTGCTGAAATTTTCAATGCATATTTCCTTTAATCCAGCAAGTCCACTTTTGTGGGCAATTCAGAACCCTCTCTAGAATAAGGGTCCGCAAATTTTTTTTTTCCAAAAAGGGCGAAAATGTAAATATTTTAAGGTTTGGGCCACGTGGGAGATGGCCAAATATATATTTTTGGTCCGAATGACCAAATATGTATTTTTCTTCATAAATCACAATATTGCACCCAGCTCAATAAAAATCTCCAAATGCTTTGCACATCAGCTGGCTTTGACAAGTCTTCACCTCTCCCCCCACCCCCTTCCTCTCTCCCTAAATCATGCTCTGAGTGTTTCTTGAAGAAATAGAAAAATCTTGGCTCCTCCAGCACATTGCCTCTCCACTCTCCATATTTGTGGTTGCCTCACTGACCCAGGTTGGCCACACGTCCCTTGCCAGCCACCTTACAGCCTGGTGAGATCCTGGACCTCCCAGATGGGCCTCCTGGCCTAGGGATGACCAGTAATATTTCTCTCAAATGCTAGCATCTACTGATCTGTAGTTGGGGACTGCCTGGAGTGTTGTATTGAGAAGGATCCTGAGCTATGGCTGAACTAGCAAGAAAGTGTGTGGTGATTGACTAGCAATGTCTGCCATGGGCGCAGGAATGGTTCGGAGTGGTGCCTGTGCCAAGTATTTGCCATTTCCAGCCTGGGGCTTCCCCTGCCACAGTGAGGCAAGAGGCTGGTCAGTCTTTTGCTGGGAGGCTCCCCTGACTGCTCCATCACAGGGCTGTCTTTCTACCCCTGCTCCCTTGCTACCTGGAGTTTTGCTGTCTAATACGGCAGCCACTAGCCACATGGGGCTATTTCAATTTAAATGAATTAAAATTAAATTAAAACCTCAGGGGCTTCCCTGGTGGCACAGTGGTTAAGAATCCGCCTGTCAATGCAGGGGACACGGGTTTAAGCCCTGGTCCGGGAAGATCCCACATGCCTCGGAGCAACTAAGCCCGTGCACTACAACTACTGAGCCTGCGCTCTAGAGCCGGTGAGCCACAACTACTGAAGCCCACGCACCACAACTACTGAAGCCCGCGTGCTACAGCCCGTGCTCTGCAACAAGAGAAGCTACCACAGTGAGAAGCCCTCACACCACAACGAAGAGCAGCCCCCGCTCGCCGCAACTAGAGAAAACCCGTGCACAGCAACGAAGACTCAACGCAGCCAAAAATAAATAAATAAATAAATAAATAATTTAAAAAACACACACGTAAGATGATTTTTTTTAAAAAAGATCTGTATGTAGAACACTGAGCACCTAAGGGCTCGATTATGGGCTGTTATCATTCAAACGGGACTGATACAGAACTTTTCAAAGCTTCTGCTTCTGAGGTTTACACGTGCTGCTATGCCTAAGCCGGAAACTGATCATCACCATCTTTACATCACTTTGTGAAGTCATAACAATGGTGTTATGCATCTAGGGTTTTACAGGCAGTCCCAATTTCACATATTTAACACATTCTCCTGCCAAGAACCAAATACTTTATTTCAAAAATAAAATTACACTTCAGAACATAATATGGTAACCAGAGCCAAACCTAAGCTCCCACAATAACAACCAGAAAACTGGACAAAGTATATGAAGTAACTGTTTTCAGACACAGAAGGGGCTAGAGTCCCTGAAAGAAGGGAAGCAAACTAGGAGGACCCCAGGCTGCGTCAGCTCTTCGCCTGGAGGCACTTTCTGAAATGTGGTGCTGGGAGGGGGACCCAAGCAGACCATGGTGGTCCTGCCGAGGCAAAGGCACCAGGAGTTCACGGAAGACGAGGTGCCTGGAAACACCAGAAAAATAAATGAAATGAAGAGCTATATAGCTATTATAAGCCAGTGGTGATGACAACTTACTAGGATATACTCAATCCAAAAGAAGACTGGAGAAGAAAAAAGCAACAAGGAAACAAATAATACATACGAGATTTAAATCCAACTAAACTGGTAATTATTCAAGTGTAAATGGTCTAAATAGTCTAATTACAAGGCAGAGGTCAGAGAACAGACATACCATGCAAACACCAATATCAAGAAAGCTCGAGTGATTATAACAATATTAGACAAAGTAGACGTCAGAACAAATATATTATTACCAGGACAGACTTCTCATCATGATAAAAGTGGTAGATTCATCAAGATGACATAACAATCATAATGTGTGTGTACTGGGAATTCCCTGGCGGTAAGTGGTTAGGGGTCCATGCTTCCACTGCAGGGGGCACAGGTTCAATCTCTGGTCAGGGGACTAAGATCCCGCAAGCTGCATGGTACGACCAAAAAACAAAAAAATACCGTGTGTACCTATCACAGGAGATGCAACAATGCCTCTCCTAGGCACTTACCAAAGAGAAATGACAGCATTTGTTCACAACAAGACTTGATGAAAAATATCCATAGCAGCTTTACTCATAATTTCCCTGAACTGGAAACAACCCGATGTCCATGAAAAGTGAAGTGTGTTAATAAGTCCATACATTGGAATACTATTCAGCAATAAAAGAAACAAAAATCCCAACACAAGCAACATGATAATGAACCTCAAGGAAGAACATGGTGCTGAGGCAAAGGGGCCAGACCCAAAAGAGTGCATAGGATTTGATTCTATTGATAGGATGTTCTAGAAAAGGCAAATATAATCTATTGTGACTGGAAGCAGAAGCAGATCAGTGTTTGCCTGGGGCTGGGTGGGATGAGCTATTTAGAAACGGGCCCAGAGTGTACTTTTTAAAGTGATGGAAATGGTCCATATATGGATCGTGGTAACAGGTACACGGGTGCACACTTTTGTCAAAACTCAAACTCTATACTTAAATTGGATGTATTTTATTGTGAGTGTTTTATACCTCAATAAAATTGCTTTTTAAAAGAACAAAAGCATACAGCATATTTATCAGTAAACAAAGAAAAATTAAGTAACAACTGGATCCTTAGACATGTGGTATCTCACGAGAAGGAAATCAGGCATATTCTGAAAGAGATAAGCTAAAAAGTTAACACTAGAAGAAAAGGGCCCAAATCAATGTTCCCAATAAGCTATCCTATTTCAAGTTCTCTTCCATCACCAATTCTGAACCCACTTCTTGGTTTAAAAGTAGAAGCCACAAAACAAACCTAATTTCAATCTTCTGAAATAGTCATAGATTATATGGTAAGCAAATGAATTCTGAAAGAGCAAACTTTGAAGACAATGAATTAAAAAATAAAATCAAAGCAGTGAAATATTTCCAGTAAGGAAAAAAAAAAAAGATTTCTTTGGAGAGTAAGTGCCTCTTACAAGGGAAGAAAGAATATGTGCTTCTTGAAGAAGCTGTCCTAGTTGCTCTCACTGTGTTCTACTGTTATAAACAGTCTCTTTGAGGGACTAAAGCAATTCTCTCTGCCCCCACCTCCATCCACACTTTGCTGGGATTTCTCTTGGAAACCACCAAATCACAAGAATCTTCTCTGTTCATCAGCGAGCAGAGTTGGGACAAAGCTCTGAACTCTAAGGCTGACCTAAAAGCATCACGCAGAACACAGAGCGGGTGTGACAATACTCTTCAGCAGACGGCCCACTGTGCAAAGCAAGCAAGTCACCTTAATTCCGAGATGCATGAACACAGTCATCGCCCTACACCCTCAGGCTCTTGCCTGAGCCTTTCTTTCACCTTCTGACCCCAGCTGAACCCAAGCACATGGTACCCTGCAAGCCCCTGTGCCTCCCACCCGCTTTTGTACCACAGCACAATTCACTGCAAATCTATCCTCCCATCTTCAGATGACTTCTCACCACCTCCACTGCTGGCCGCTGGTCCCAAAGCCGGGATCATCTCTTGCTGAGCGCTGCAGCATCTCCTGCTTCTTGCTTCCACAGCACCGAGACGATGCTGCATGAGCACTTGAGTCAGGGTGTGCCGCCCCAGTGCTCAAACTTTCCTGTGCCCCATCCCAGGACCAGTAAAAGTGGAGATCCTCGTGATTGCCTAAAAAGCCTCGCCAACCACCCCCCACCTGTCTCGCGGTCCCTCGCACTCAGCCCCTTGGCTGCAGCCACCTTGCTCTTCCTCCACCACGTGGTTCCAGTCTTAGGGTCTCTGCCCTGCTGAGCCCTCTGCCTGGACCCACTTCCCCCCAGTACACAGGGGCTCAGCCCTCACACCTCCCCAGGACGCTGTTCAACCGTCCCTTTATAAGTGGTGCCTTCTCCAAACACCCTTTTGAAACTGCCGCACATACCGGCAAGCCCTGCCCCCCTCTGGCCTCTACAATTCTCCACAACATTTACTACTGTGCGGACAGTGTGTATTCGTTGGTCTGTCTCCCGCCCTCCCCCCAACCCCCCGGTAGAATGTTAGCTCCAGGGACTTCCCTGGTGGTCCAGTGGCTAAGTGCAGGGGGGCCCGGGTTCGATCCCTGGTCAGGGCACTAGATCCCACATGCCACAACTAAGAGTTCGCATGCTGCAACTAAAAGATCCCACGTGCCACAACTAAGACCCAGCGCAGCCAAATAAATAATTAAATAAGTATATTAAACAAAGAATGTCAGCTCCATAGGGGCACCCATAGCAGTACTACTCACGGATGCATGGTACACAGTGAAAGTCACTGAATGAAGGACGGAATTTTTAGTAGATTTCAAACAAAGCCCGAGAACCACCTCATAGCATATCTCTACATTTCCTGGTCTTGACTTTGACTAGAAGTAGGAATACTAAAATAAATCAAAAATAATGTATAAAACCCTCAGAAAAGGTATCTCCCAAAGAGCTAAAACCAGGGGATATTAATGACAGTGCACTGCCACCTGGAATTTCAGGCGTTTGGGGCTCCTAAAGTCCTAAACCCGCCCAATCATCCCTCTACTGTCAGTTCAAAAAGCTGACGGTCAACTTTTCCAGTAGAGGTGATGTTTCCTGGGTCCTTAGAACTCTCTAGGAATATATATTAAGACCCCAGCTTTGCTAATATTGCTAGAGCATGTAGCATTTTCCCTTAATTATGTGGACCCAGGCAACGAGACAGCTACAAAGTTGAGTCAGTTGCAGATGTTGGCTGATTGGCTAGACTTTCCTTTTGGCTAAGAGTGGTTTCCCCACACTTGCCGTGGGATCTAAACTCATGGCTCTGAAACATCACCAGTAGCCCCTTCCAAGAATTTCGGAGACTTCTGGGCAGTAGTAAACACTCCTTACAGCTGTCTGATACTGGCATGCCAGAGGTCTGTGGGTTTCACATCCATCCTTTTGCAGAGTGAGCTGGTGGCAGGTGGAAAGTCCTCTGTGGCCTGACGCTGTTCTAGTCTCCCCTATGTGCTGTTTTGTTTAATAAGACATTTCCAGTGGAGCACTTAATATATATTAGATTCTCAATGTCTCATTCAACAAAGCACATAAAGCAGAGACCTGTGCACTGCCCCCAAATTCTGGATTTTAGTATCATGATATATTAACTAGGAATTGTATAGTTTATATGCTTTTTTAAAAAACAAACTCCAGCACTACTTACAATAGCCAAGACATGGAAGCAGCCTAAATGTCCGTCCACAGATGAATGGATAAAGATGATGTGGTATATATCAATATATACACAATGGTATATTATGCAGCCATAAAAAAGAATGAAATAATGCCATTTGCAGCAACATGGACGGACCTAGAGATGATCATACTAAGTGAAGTGAGTCAGACAGAGAAAGACAAATATTACATGGTATCACTTATACATGGAATCTAAAAAAATGATACAAATGAACTGATTTACAAAACAGAAATAGACTCACAGACATAGAAAACAAACTTATGGCTACCGAAGGAGAAACGTGGGGAGGGATAAATTAGGAGTTTGGGATTAACAGATACACACCATTATATATAAAATAGATAAACACAAGGACCTACTGTATGGCACAGGGAACTACATTCAGTATCTTGTAATAACCTATAATGGAAAAGAATCTGAAAAACAATATATATATGTATAGCTGAATCACTTTGCTGTACACCTGAAACTAACACAACATTCTATCAACTATACTTCAATTAAAATAAAACCCAGGGCTTCCCTGGTGGCGCAGTGGTTGAGAATCTGCCTGCCAATGCAGGGGACACGGGTTCGAGCCCTGGTCTGGGAAGATCCCACATGCCGCGGAGCAACTAGGCCCGTGAGCCACAACTACTGAGCCTGCGCGTCTGGAGCCTGTGCTCCGCAACAAGAGAGGCCGCGAGAGTGAGAGGCCGGCGCACCGCGATGAAGAGTGGCCCCCGCTTGCCGCAACTGGAGAAAAGCCCTCGCGTAGAAACAAAGACCCAACACAGCCAAAAATAAATATAAATAAATAAATTTAAAGAAAAAAATAAAATAAAAAAAAAAACCCCGAGGCGTGCTCATTTCCCCACTAACTTTTCCTGGTGACAGACGGAAAATAGCAGTTGTGAAGTGCCTACCTCCTATTCAGGCTCTGCTTTTTGGGGGATGGGCAAACTTGGTCACATTATTTTAACTAGCATAGAAAATACTAGTGCTGTGTTTAGTACACAGGTGGCCATCACTGTCTTAAACCAACAGTAATTCCCATCAACCACGGGCTCAGAAGAGCTCAGGGAAAATTAAATAGCAACCACCTACAAGATCAGAGAGAGAGTTGCCAGCCTGCAGATCAGGGGTCTGGTGGTCACATGCCAGGGTTCCTATAGTTCTAGTGATTAGCAGATGTTAAAGGATTGTGCCATTCCAGCAGAAGTGTAGCTCTTCTGAATTTTTCTGGGAAGAGATAATCATGGCTGATCTTAGAACCTGAATGATGTCTTGTAAGAGGAAAACCGGCCCAAATAAACTGGTTTAAAATAAACGAACAAAAAAGACAACGAAATTTCTCATAGGACTGGTTTAAGCCTTTTTACTCTCTTTGAAAGCTGCCACAATTTTCTCAGATGTCCCCAGTTTTCAGAGCCGCAGAGGCTGCGTGGCAGGGCAGGTGGCGTCTCCAACCCGGGGCGCCAATACCCAGGCTTGTGGGAGCCAACACAGATAAGGAGTCAGCCCAAAGGACTGCCTACCAGTGGGGTTTGGACTCACAGCCTTTCCCTCTTCTTCAGTGTCTTTCCTCTCTAGGCGGCATTACTGTCTAGAGATGCAAGTTGAAAGTGCAGAATCTGTGTCCATCATTTCTGTGGGTTCCTCACCACCCGTTGCCTGTGGCTGCCTGGCCTCTTCAATTGAAAATCCAATCAGCTGTGCTTAGCCAAGTGTTTACCTCTGCTGTTTGAAAGTTTAAATGGATCTTTAACTCTTTCCCTCACTAGAAGTCTCCACAAAGCCATGGATAATTGATGCAGGGTTGAATGGGGCCTCAGGTTTTCTTCCCTTTTGGGGCTGGTGGCTCTCAGCTGGAGGAAGTTTTACACGTCAGACAGGGTGGGACGGCGGCCATCTGTGACTGTCAATCAGGGAGGCTGTTTGTCTGGGGAAGGCCCTGCACAGGGACACAAACAAACTCTTCCAAACAAAGGTGGAAACAAAAGAGAAAACAAAGCCTGAAGGGGGGTTCCCAGGTTAAGATTTCCCTCTCTACGACCACAAGCAAAAGGGCTCGATGTTCTATCATTTAACTCTGCTCTTCAAGTCAGAAGTTGCACAGAGGTTAAGTATTTGCAGATTTTAGCCACCTACCATGTTTTGAAGCACAAAGCACTTCGAGCAATAATTTTATAATCATACAATAGGCTGGTAACTTTGTTCCTTGAAACTGACAAAAAAGTAAACCTAAAATGTTTTCCTCTGTGTCGCTTATTTTTTTTTCAGTACTTCTGTGGTCCTGTATTTTGCATATAATTACCAAATTAAAAAAAGAGGTCTCTATGTCATGTCTGTGTCCATCTTTCTTTCTACAGGCCTGCTTAGAAAATCCTTTTAAAAAGAACTTTGGGGCTTCCCTGGTGGCGCAGTGGTTGAGACTCTGCCTGCCAATGCAGGGGACACGGGTTCGAGCCCTGGTCTGGGAAGATCCCGCATGCCGCGGAGCAACTAGGCCCGTGAGCCACAACTACTGAGCCTGCGCGTCTGGAGCCCGTGCTCCGCAACGAAAGGCCACGATAGTGAGGCCCACGCACCGCGATGAAGAGTGGCCCCCACTTGCCGCAGCTAGAGGAAGCCCTCGCACAGAAACGAAGACCCAACACAGCCAAAAATAAATAAATAAATAAATAAATAAATAATAATTTAAAAAAAAAGAACTTTGTAAGATAGCAATTTGTCTTTCCAATGTATCCTTTTTATAATGAAACATACATTTTTTTTTCAAAGTCCATGGCAAGTATATTTCTTATGCCTTAGCCCCAAACGCCAAATATAATTTATGCATTCTTTCAACCCGAATGTTCTTTGAAAGCATGCTAAATATGTTTGAGACCAACGTTAATAAATATTTAAGAAATTAAAGTGAAAAGTAAAAATCGAAAAGAAAAGGCACCAGACTGGAAAGAAAGGAGTACATTTGTTTTTATTCAGAGACAGGATCTTACATGTAGAAAATCCTGAAGAACTCACACACATACACACATACACAAATCTACTAGAACTAATAAATTAGTTCAGCAAGATTGTAGGATACAAGATCACCATACAAAATCCAATTCTATTTCCATGTACTAGCAATGAACAACCAAAAATGAAATTAAAGAAACAATTTCATCCATAATAGCATCAAAAACATTAAAATATTTGTGAATAAATTTAAGAAGACACATAAGACTGAAAACTACAAAGCACTGCTGAGAGAAATTAGGGACGACGTAAACAACTGTAGAGACATTTCATTCATGGATTGGAAGACTTAATGTTGTTAAAATGACAGTTGTCTCCAAATCTATACGTTCAACAAAATCCCTACCAAAATCTGAGTAGGCTTTTTTTTGAGGGGGGGCAGAAATTGAAAAACTGATGCTAAAATTCATATGGAAATGCAAAGGATCCAGAAGAGCCAAAAACAAGTTTGAAAAAAAAAAAGAAAGAAAAGAATAAAGTGAGAAGATTTTTATTTCCTGATTTCAAAACTTACTATAAAGCTACAGTAATCAAGACACTGTGGGACCAGCATAAGGACAGACATATACATCAACAGAACAAAACTAAGAGTCCAGAAATAAGTCCTTAAGTTTATGGTCAATCAATTTTCAACAAAGGTGCCAAGACAATCCAACGGGGGAAGAAAACGTTTTTATCTTCAAACAAAAAAACAAACATTTTTCAGACAACTAGATAGCCACATGCAAAAAAAGATGAATTTAGACCCTTACCTCACGTTATACATGACAACTCAAAAATCAAACAAAGACCTAAGAGCTAAAATGCTAAAACACTTCTAGAAGAAAAAGAGAAAAAAATCTTTGGGGAATTCAGTTAGGCAAAAAGTTCTTAGATAAGACACTAAAATTCATTCCAAAAAGTTGTAAACTGGACTTCAAAATTAAAACCTTCTGTACTTCAAAAGTCACTATGAAGAAAATGAAAAAGAAGCCACTGACTGGGAGGAAGTATTTGTGAATTATACACATGATAAATAACATAAATAAAGACAATCAATTTTTTAAATGGGCATAAGATTTAAATAGATATTTCACCAAAGAAGATATAAGAATGGCTAATCACCACAAACATGTCCAATATCACTAACTGTTAGGGAAATGCAAATCAAGACCCCAATGAAGCACCACTTCACACCCACTAGGAAGGCTAGAATCAAAGACAACAGCAAGTGTTGATGAGGCTATGGCAAACCCGGAACTCTCATAAAATGATGGTGAGAATGTAAATGTAGTATAATTTAGAAAGCAACTAGTGATTCCTTAGAAAGTTAAACATGAATTCACCATACAGCCCAGCAGTTCCACTCCTAGTTACATACCCAGGAGAAATGAAAACATACATCCACACTTGTACGTGAATGTGAACACAGCAGCATCGTTTGTAATAGACCAAAAGTGGGAATAATTCAAATGTCCATCAACTGGCGAAGGGATAAACAAAATGTGGTCTATCCACGTAATGGAATATTATTCAGCAACAAAAGGGAACGAGAGACCGGAACACACAACGTGGATCAACCTCCAAAACCTGGTGTTAAATGAAAGAAGCCATGTGCAAAAGACAAACAGTCTACAACCTGTAAGATTCCACTCATATGAAATGTTCAGAAAAGGAAAATTACTATAGAGACAGAAAGCAGATTATTGGTTGCCTGGGGATGGGAGCAGGAAGTGACTACAAGTGGGCACAGGGGGTCTCTTTGACACATGGAAATGTTTTAAAATTAGACTGTGGTGCTGGCTGCACAACTCAGAGTTTACTAAAACTCATCAAATTTACACTCATAGTGAGTGAATTTTATAACATGTAATAGCATGCCTCGATAAAGCTGTTTTTCAAAGAGTAAAAGTTGCAAAATTTTGTTTTGACCAAAACCATGTTTCAAAGACACCAATTCTCACACGAATTCAAAAAGATCAATATTCAGACTCTGGATTAAGCTCTGAAGTCAGTGTGAGAAAATGAAATGTCTTCCATGGCAATAATGATGTGACGTCATAGTACTTTAACCATGATGTTCTTTATATATGAGAGTAACATTTGCATACTTTATGAATTAAGCATCTATTTTGGAGTCTCCTTATAATCGGAAACATCCTTCTCTAACAGGAGAGGGTATGCAGTCAGAGAAGTGAGTAGATTGTCAACAGACAGATGGAATTTATCAAATGTTATGTGCCCCACTTGCATATGATGAAATTATTTCAGTATATCACAGAAGAAAATGGTAGCAAAACATCTTAACCATACAAATTGATTTTAACCGACAAATTGATTTTACTGTCTATTTGATAACCAGTATCCCTTTAAAACCATTCTTTCAATGAGCCAAACCCAGGACACTTGTCAATCTCTAAATGAGTAAGTTTTACTGACAGCAAATTAGGAATCCACTTCATTGATGTCCGTTAAGACGTATGGTTTCTATGTAAGGATGAGGAAGATAAAGGCAGCTGTCATTTACTTAACCTTTTTTATTCTGGAAACCGGCAATTAAAAACAAAGAAGTTAAGCATTGATCCTGCTCTATTAGTCTTCTATTGCTGTGTAACAAACATCCACAAACTCAGTGACTTAAAAACACCGCTAATAAATACCTCCCAGTTCTGGAGGTCAGAAGTCCTGGCTGGCTCTGCTGGGTTTTCTGCCTAGGGGCTCACAAAGCCAGAATCAAGGTGCTGGCAACCTGGGTTCTTATCTAGAGGCTCCAGGGAGGAATCTGCTCCCAAACTCATTCATGCTGTTGGCAGAATGCAGTTCCGAGGGCTGTAGGACTGAGGTCCCCGTTCCCTTGCTGCCTGCCAAGGAGGAGGGGTCACCCTCAGCTCCTCGACACACTCACAATCCTTCTCATGGGGCCCCCTCCACCTGCAAAGTTGCCAAGGGTGCGTCCCACCTTTCTCCTGCTTCAATCTCTCTGACTTCTGCTGCCAGCCTGAGGACATTCTCTGCTTTTAAAGGGCTGGTGTGAGCAAATTCAACCCACCCAGAACACAACCTTAATTATATCTGCAAAATCTCTTTCAGCGGGTTACCCCTGGGAGTAACCCCTGGAGGCTTTTAAAAGTCACGGGAGACGTCGCAGAAATCTGCCAACCGCACCTGACTGTCTTTACAGGCAAATATATAGCGCAAGTGGATGAGTAAAAAGCAGTCAACGTGGAAGGAATGGCATGATTAGCAAACTCACCGCTTCCTAACTTCCTAATAAAATAATCGATTTATGCAGAGATCGTCAGTGAAAATGAAACGAATGGCAGATGACAGCTGAGTGAGGAGCCGGAGAGCTGAGCGCACCTGAGCCCACTTTAGAGAAGTGACGGACGGCAGAGCGGCCCCTACGTGTCATGTGCCTCTTGCTACAAAGTCCGAACCTAACACGCTAATCCAGCTGTTGGAGCTGGCTTTCAGCTCATAGGAAATTTAGGAAGCAGAAGTGCAATTTAAATGACACCACGAAAAAGCAAACAGAGAAATCCAGAATGTGGAACAC
This sequence comes from Balaenoptera borealis, assembly GCF_965194805.1. Taxonomy (NCBI): domain Eukaryota; kingdom Metazoa; phylum Chordata; class Mammalia; order Artiodactyla; family Balaenopteridae; genus Balaenoptera; species Balaenoptera borealis. Next base: position 75,129 of record NW_028123605.1, read on the forward strand.
TCTACAGCCGGCCCAGTTTCTTCAATACGTCAATTACCTGGGGGTGGGGGTGGGGGTGGGGTGGGGGGCTGTTCTGGATTAATGGGATGTTATTACCAATTACAATACAAGAACAATATTTGGATCCTGATTCAAAAAACACAAGAGTAAAAGGACATTTTAAAGTTAATCAGAAAAACCTGAATATGGACTCAGTATTAAAGTAAGAATCATCATTTTCATTGGTTGGCATAAAGGTCTTAAGGTTGTATGAGAAAACATTCAGATTTTTTAGAGACGCACATAGGGCTGAAATGCTACGAGGGGTTTGCTAATTGCTTTAAAATATTCCGGCAACCACAAGAAGAGGGGATGGACAAAGCAGGTACACAAAATGTTGAAACATACCGAATCTGGCTGATGTATATGCATGGGGGCTCATTGTTCTGGTCCACTTTTACCCCGGACTAAACATTTTTATAATAAACGATTTCATTTAAGAGATTTCATTCATTGAGCATCTGCTGAGAATCAATCACTGTGCTCAGGGCTTCGCATCCACTTCCTGCTGGATCCTCACTACGGCCTTATGAAGCAGGTACCATTTGTATCCCCACTTTTATAGCTAAGAATATGAAACAACGACCAGTGTGGGGTGTAGCCGACAGGCCTGCCAATTGCCCGCCACCCCAGCGAAGCCTCAGAGGCCAAGGAAATGAAAGATTTCTACATTTTTTGGTTTCACAAAGCAGTCTGACAAGTCGCCTGCAGCCCGCGTTGGAGGGCGATCCCCCAAACCATGCGCCAACCGCAGCACAGGGGATGCTGGAAGGTTCGGAAGGAGACAAAAGGCGGAGACAGGTAGAGGGTGAAAGAGAAACAGAGGGACCACAGAAAAGCAACAAGGTGGAAACACAGGGAGACAGTCACGGAAAGGGGCGGAGGGAAGAGATGGGGAGACAGTGGGGAAGAGGGATGTGCTTGAAGGGGGATGTCACAGACCTAGAGTCAGACAAAGCTACTGCAACCTTGGTCCACCTTCCACTCTGCCCCACCCCTCACACCAACCAGAAAACGGGAACGCCTCGGAGCAAAGGAGGGACCAGACACGTTCAGTATAGAGCTCTGTCCACGTGTAGTTACAGATCCGTGTCAGGCACGGTTACCTTGTCCTCTCTCCCCATCCCCCAGCCCCCATCCCGTGACCTTCTCCCCAGACAGCTCACCAGCTCCAAGCTCAGAGCCAGGAGGAAGGGAAGGAGGAGTTATTTATTTATCTAAACCATGTTTCAGTTTTTTAACGGCCTAACTGAGATAAAAGTCACAGACCCTCAGTGCCCAGCAAAGCTGTTCTCAGCGGGGAAAGTCTGTGAGGCTGAAGTTAATAGCACGAGGGCCACGTTAATGCCACTAGGGGGTTCAGATCAGAGGCTCCTGGAGGCGGCTTCAGGTGACGGTTTAATCACAACGGAAAAAACGGGTCTGGGGTTTGCAACGTGTGACTGGGGGGGTGGGGGGAGTGGGGATGGCAGAAAGGGGTTACAGGAGGGAGCGTGGGGAGCAGAAAACACAAAGGAAGACAGAATCCTCAAACAGAATCCTCAATGCCTTTCAGAGACTGGAACTAGACCTGCAGAGGAGGGCAGGCCTGTCACACCGACCCCCCACCCCGCCCCGGGCATGTTAATAACACGGAACCACTTGCTCAAATTACACGTTAAAAAACACCTTCTTGGCCTTCCCTGGTGGCGCAGTGGTTACGAATCCGCCTGCCAACGCAGGGGACACGGGTTCGAGCCCTGGTCCCGGAAGATCCCACATGCCGCGGAGCAACTAAGCCCGTGCGCCACAACTACTGAGCCCGCGTGCCACAACTACTGAAGCCCGCGCACCCTAGAGCCCGTGCTCCACAATAAGAGAAGCCACCACAATGAGAGGCCTGCGCACTGTAACAAAGAGTAGCCCCCGCTCACCGCAACTAGAGGAAGCCAGTGCGCAGCAATGAAGACCCAACACAGCCAAAAATAAAATAAAATAAAAAATAAAATAAATTAAATTTAAAAAAAAACTGTAAATGACGCCTGCCCTCAAAAAATGCCCTGGGGTAGGGCATAGGCAAGGAAATTCAACACATGACAAATTTTTCAAGAACTCAATATGAAGAGGGAAGGTGTAGTCACTCTTTAAAAAAAAAAGGAAAAGAAAAAAAAGGACATGCCTAAAGTTCACTATAAGGAATTCTTAGCCATATGCAAATCCAACGTCCAAAAAGGTTTCAGCTCACACCAGTCAAATGACCATCAGCAAAAAGTCTACAAACTATAAATGCTGAAGGGCTTTTAGAGAACTGTGTACCTTCTAGCTGCTGGTGGGATGTAAAGTGGTAACAGCACTAACACAAACTGAATGGAGCTGCTTTAAAAGGTAAAAATTCAGCTACCATATGATGCGGCAGGGCACCTTTTGGGCCTATAACCTAAGGCCACCAGAATCGGAAAGACAGAGGCAGGCAAATGTGCACTGCAGCAATATTGAAATAGCCAAGATATGGAAGCAAAAAAAAGGTCCATAAACAGATGAATGGACAAAGAAGAAGTGGTATATAGACAGAATGGAATATAAGTCACGAAAAAAAGTAAAAGAATGGCATATGCAGCACCACACATGAGCCTAGAGATAATCACACAACGTGAAGTAAATCAGAATGCGAAAGACAAATGCCTATTGATATCACTTATGTTATCTGAAAATTCATAAAAATGAACATATTTCCACAGAGAAAGGCAATCTCAGATTGAGAAGACAAACTTATGGTTAAGCCAAAGAAAAGGTGTGAGGAATGGATAAATTAGGATATTGGGGTTAACACACATATACTAATACATATAAAATATATAATCCCCAAAGACCTATGGAATACCAAGAGTGGTCTACTCAACACTCTGTAATAACCTACATGGAAAAGAACCCAAAGATCAATAGATATATGTATATGTGTAAATGAACAAGATTCTGTACACCTAGAAAAAAAGACATTTTTCAATCAAGTTTGCTCTGATAAAAACTACAACTTAAAGACACAGACAAGAATTAAGGAGGCTAAAACTTATGGGGGTTTGTCCTGGCACATTCCACTCTAATCTGCAACCTAAAAGCACAACTTGCAGCAAGGTTCTGTTTCCCTAGCAAGCAGAGTTGGCAACGTAGAAGTCTTCCCACCCTAAGGCCGTTTCCTCAAACAGCAGCTCAAATCTACTGCTAATGGTCACTAATATTCACAAGGACTGCAGGGCTGTAAATGACTCATGCCCTCAAAAAATATCCTGGGGCAGGGAATGGCCAAAAAATCCAAACGCGGCAAATTTTTCAAGAAGGCAATTAGAAGTTGTAAGTTTAGCTCAATCTTAAAAAAAAATGAAAAGGACATTGATAAACGCAAAACATCAGGAATTGTCAGACGCATGGAAACCCAATCTACACAAAGGTATCACCTCACACCAGTCAGAATGACCATCAGCAAAAAGTCAACAAACAATAGATGTTGAAGAAGTTGTGGAGAACAGCATAACCTCTCGGTCTAAGTGGGATGTAAACTGGTAACAGCCAATAATAGGAACAGAATGGCAGTGTGTTTAAAGGTAAAAAGTGAGTCACCATATGATCTGGAAGGCCCACTATTGGGCCTGTCACCTGTGAAAGCCAGAATCCAAAAGACACGGGATGGAAAATCGTGTATTGCAGCAGTATTTACAATAGGCAAGACATGGAAGCAAACAAAATGCCCATCAACAGATAAATGGACAAAGAAGAAGTGGTATACGTACCGAATGGAATAGTAGCCTCGGGAAAAAAATGAACAATGCCGTTTACAGGACTACAGATGAGCCTAGAAATAATCATATTAGGTTAAGTCAGTCAAAAGGGAATGACAAATATCCTATGATATCATTTATACATGTTATCCTAAGATTGCTACCAATGAACATATTTCCACAGAAAAAGACACTCACAGACTTATAAAACAAACTAATGGTTAACCAAAATGAAAGGTGGGAGGATGGATAATTTAGGACTAAGGGGCTAACATACATAGATTAATGTATGTTAAATGTATATAAACATATAACATATAAACTATATGAATTATATAATCACTAATACATAGAAAATATATAATGACAAAACACCTACCAAATACCAAGGGAGGTCTACTCAACATTCTGTAATAACATACATGGTAACAGGATCCGAAGATGAACAGACATATGCATGAATCGTTGAGCAGATTCTGTACAGCCAAACAATCACAACACTCTAATCAAATTTACTCCGATAAGAAATAGAAATTAAATTTAAAAAGCAAACATAAGTAAGGAGACATAAACTTCTGGGGGCTTGTCCCAGCACATTCCACTCTAATTTACAACCTTGGAACGCTACCTCCAGGAAGACTCTGTTGCCCTAGTAACAAGAGTTGAGAACGAAATAATGCTGCCACCTTGTGGCTCTTTCCCACAACAGCAGCTTTAAACCCAGTGCTAATGGTAGCTTAATAGTCACAAGGACTGCTGGGCTGTAAATGACGCCTGCCCTCAAAAAATGCCCTGGGGTAGGGAATAGGCAAGGAAATTCAACACATGACAAATTTTTCAAGACGTCAATATGAAGAGGGAAGTTGTAGTCACTCTTTAAAAAAAAGGAAAAGAAAAAAAAGGACATGCCTAAAGCTCAGTATAAGGAATTATTAGCCACATGCAAATTCAACGTCAAAAAGGTTTCAGCTCACACCAGTCAAATGACCATCAGCAAACAATGCAGGATTCCACTCCCTGTGCTTTGTGGCTGCTTCCCAATAGCTATCTAGTTTACATTTGGTAGTGTATATATGTCCATGCCACTCTCTGACTTCATCCCAGATTACCCTTCCCCCTCCCTGTGTCCTCAAGTCCATTCTCTATGGCTGAGTCTTTATTCCTGTCCTGCCCCTAGGTTCTTCATAACCATTTTTTTCTTTTTTTTTAGATTCCATATATATGTGTTAGCATACGGTATTTGTTTTTCTCTTTCTGACTTACTTCACTCTGTATGACAGTCTCTAGGTCAATCCACCTCACTACAAATAACTCAATTTCATTTCTTTTTATGGCTGAGTAATAGTCCATTGTATATATGTGCCACAGCTTTATCCATTCATCTGTCGATCCTGCCAACACTTTTACTTTACTCAACTGAGACCAATGTCAGACTTGTAAGGTAATAAATTTACGATGTTTTGAGTCACTCAATTTGCGGTAATTCGTATGAAAGCAATAAAAAACAAATACAGACGTCCTACAAGAGCCAGGCTATATATTTATATTTAAGTATTTCTAAAATGAATTTAACCCTGTGATTCACAGCAGCAGCAGCTTCCAAGGGATCCCACCACACACCTGAGGCGAAAGCAGCCTAATAAAGAAGCAGTGACAGCAGCAGGTCACTGCCCCACACTTGGGGTAGAGGGGGATTTGATCTACTGTAGCAGCAGCATAGCCTGAATGGGAATGCATCCTCCTGTGGCACTAGTCCCATCAGCATTAGTCTAATCTGCTAGCATCTGCTGTGCCAACAGGCCCAACGTATACAAACCCTCCAACTCAGTAGCATTAAGTGAGCCAGGCTCAGTGTTTCCTGAAACTCATATCCAATGGCACTGGAAAGCCCAGATATCACCTACTGTTATGAAAACATAAAAAACAATAACAGAAGACTGGCAACTTCAGAAAGAAAAGGCGAACAATGGAATGGGTGAAAACAAGTGGGATAAATATAAGAGACTATCATTAGTCTCATGAGTTTCTTAAATTCCCTATGATGGTCAAACAAAAATTATGACACCATCTGATGTGGTTCTCAATGTATATAAAGGAAATACTACAGAAAATCATACTTTAAAACTGGGGACTATTAAGAGACCTAAATGGAAGTAAAATTTTGAAACTTCACTTGAAGTAATAAAAGACAGATTCCAGTAGGCTATGATAAGTTACATATGTATAGTGTAAGGCCAAAAGCAACCACTAAGAAAACTATACAAACAGTATACACAAATGATTATAAATAAATTAGATTAAAATGGACTTACCAAAAAATGTTTAAGTAACCCACAAGAAGGCAAAATAAGAGAAACACAGGATTGAGAAACTAAGGTAAAAGACAAAACAAAAAATAAAATGGTAGACCTAATCTTTAACATAGCAATAATTACATTAACTGTAAATGATCTAAATAACCAAGTCAAAGACAGAGATTGGAAGAGTAGATGAAAAAATCACAAGCATGATCCAACTCTATACTGTCTATAAGAAGCTTACTTTAAACATCATGATATAGGTAGTTCAAAGTAAAAGGATGAAAAAGGTATATCATGTGAACATTCATCAGAAAAAGCAGGAATGGCTATATTAATATCAGATAAAGTAGATTTCAGAGCAAAGGAAATTATTAGGGGCAAAGAGGGTCATTACATAAAGATAACAGGAATAATCCACCTAGATGACCTAGTGATACTAAATGTGTGTGCACCAAACAACAGAACTTCAAAACACATGAAGCAAACACTGAAAAAGGTAAAAGGAGAGAATTTCAAATCCACAATTATTATTTGAGACTTCAACACAGCAATTTATAGAACTCCCAGAGACAAAAATCAGCAAGGGTATGGAAGAACTGAAAACATCATCAATCAACAGGATATAACTGACATTTAAAGAACACACTCAATAAAAGCAGAATACATATTCAAGTGTCCATGGAACATTCACTCATATACCATACACTGGGTGATAAAAAAAAAAAACATTAGCAGATTTAAAAGAATTAAAATCATAGAGAGTATATTCTCTAGCCATAATGGAACCAGACTAGAAATCAATAACAGAAAGACAACAGGAAAATCTTCAATCACATGAAAACTAAACATCACAATTCCAAATAACTCATGGGTAAAAAGTCAAGGAAAAATTTTTAAATGCATAGAATAAAAGAAAATGGAGATATAACAGATCAACATTTGTGGAATGAAGTGAAAGCAATGCTGAAAGGGAAGTCTATAGCACTAAATTGGGAAAGAAAATATTTCAAAGAAATAGTCTAATTTTCTATATTAAAATAGTAAAAACGGAAGAGGAAAAAACACTAAACAAGCAGAAAGAAGGAAATAATAAAGATGAAACAAAAATCCATGAAACTGAAAACAGGAAAATGGGGGGGGGGGAGGAAATCAATGAAACAAAAGGCTGGTTCTTCAAAATAAACAATCTCATCAAGAAAGATGTAGCAAGACTGATCAAGATAAAAAGAGAGATGGCACAAATCACAGATATCAGAAATGCAACCAAGGATACCATGACATATCCTGCAGGTTAATAAGGGACAAGTTATTATGAACAAGTCTACACTATAAATTCAAAAATGTGGATGAAATGGACCAATGCGTCTACACCCAAAACTACCAAAACTCAGCCAAGATGAAAGAGACAATCTCAATTTTCCTGTAACCATGAGAAACACTGATTTTTCATTTAAAAACTCCCAAAAGAAATATTCAGGCTTAGATGTTTCACTTTTACCCAAGACTTAAAGAATTAACACCAATTTTACATGACTTGATAAGAAACAGAAGTAGAGGGAACAGTTCCTAATTAATTTTATGAAGCCAGTATTACCTTGATACCAAAACCAGACTGGGATAGTATAGAAAGAAGAAAACTACAGGCCAGTATTTTTTATGAAATTGGCTGTAAAAATCTTCAGCCAAATATTAGCAAATTAACTCCAGAAATATATAAAAAGAATAATATACCATGACCAAGTGGTATTTATTCCAGTTATGCAAAGTTGGTTAAATATTTGAAAATCAAACAATGTAATCTACCATATCCAATAGATTAAGGGGGAAAAGTCATGTGATCCTAATCATTAATGCAGAGAAAGCATTTGACAAAATCCAATCCCATTCATGATTTAAAAAAAAAGAAGAAAAGAAACTCCAAGCAAACTAGGAATAGAAAAGGAACATACAGAAACTCATAAAGATGATCTACAAACAACCTATACCCACATTATATTTAACTGTGAAAGACTGAACGCTTTCTCTGTAAGATCAGAAACAAGGCACCGATATCTGCTCTCACCACTTTTATTAAATATATTACTGGGGGTTCTAGTAAGAAAATAAAGCAAAAATAAATAAATAGATAAATTTAAAAGTTAAATTTTTAAAAAGTTTATTTAAAAGATGAAAGAACTATTCCTACTATGTTGAATAGGAAGGAATATATCCTCCTGAATGTTGAATAGTAATATATCCTATTATATTGAATAAGGAAAACTAAAACTGTCTATATCTGAAGATGAGATGATAATCTAAATGGAGAAAATACCAAGGAATCCACATAAAGCTTGAGAAATAATATTAGTTTGTAAATGTTTTAGAGTACAAGATCCACACAATTTTATCAAATTATATATTAATAACAAATGTGTAGAAGCTTAAATAAAAATATGTGATGCCATTTACAACTGACCTAAATAAATACTTAAATAGAAGCCCAATAAGACATTTATAGGACCTCTATACTGAAAATTACAAAATGCTGATGAAGAAAATTTTAAAAGTCCCAAACAAAGAGGGAGACATACCTTGTTCATGGATTAGAAAACACAACATAATAAAGCTGTCAATTCTCCCCAAGTTAAGAGGCTTAACACAATTACTCTTAAAATGCCCTCAAGGTTTTTGTGGATATAGACAAGCTTATTCTAAGATTTATATGGTAGGAAGAGGCTGAAGAACAGCTAAAACAATTTGTAAAGGAAGATTAAAATGGGAGGAATTAATCTACCCAATTTCAAGATTTCGCAGTAGTGATGGAGGGTAGATACATAGATCAATGGAATGGAACAGAGAACCCAGCAATAGACTGACACAAATACATTTAACTTGGTTTTGACAGCAGTGCAAAAGCTATCAAGGAAGAATAGACTTTTCAAAAAATGGTACTGAAACAGTTGGACATCCCTCGACAAAAACAAACAAACAAACAATGAACCTTAACCTAAACCTTACACATCTTACACAAAAATTAAATCAAAGTGGATCATAATCTTAAATGTAAAAGCAGGACATTTTTAGAAAAAAAAAATAGGAGAAAATCTTTGGCATCTACAACTAGGTGAATAATTCTTAGACTTGACACCGAAAGTATGATCAATAAAAGCAAAAACTGATCAATTGGATCTCATCAAAATGAGTTAAAAATGCTTCATAGAAGATCCTTTTAAGTGGATGAAAACTCAAATTACACAGTGGGAAAACATATTTGAAAATCCCATAGGAGACAAATGACTTGTATCTATAATATACAAAGAACTCTCCAAACAACTTAAAAAAATCCAACTAGAGAATAGGCAGAAGACAGGAACAGACATTTCATGGAAGAGAATATACACATGGCAAAGAAGCACATGAAAAGATGTTCAACATCGTTAGCCATCAGGGAAATGCAAATTAAGACCATAATGAGATATCAGAGAATAACTAAAATTAAAGTATAGTGACAACATCAAATGCTAGCGAGTACGTAGAAAAATTATATCACATCACTGGTGGGAAAATAAAATGGTTTAGCCACTCTGAGAAACAGCTTGACAGTCTCTTTTAATCCTAAAAGTAGATTCACCCTACAATGCAGTAATTGTACTCTTGAGCATTTATCCAAAAGAAACAAAAACTTAATGAAGTTCCCACAGAAACTTACACATAAATGTTCATAGCAGTTTTATTTCTAATAGCCACAAACTGGCAACTCCCCAAATGTCTTTCAATGGGTGAATGTTGAAACAGATTGTGATAAAATCTTATGATAGAATACTACCCAGCAACAACAAGGAACAAATTATTAATATATGCAAAAATTGAAATGAACTTCAAGGGAATGATGCCGAGGGAAAAGTTTTTAAAAGCCAATCTCCGAAGATTAAGTAATTCATGATTATGTTTACATATTATTCTTAAAATAACAAAACTGTGGAGATGGAGAACAGATTAGAAGTTGCCAAGGGTTAGAGATGGGGGTAGAAGGTACAGCGGGGGAACTCTGTGAGGTTTTTGTGGTCCCAGTACAAATAATACAACAATCTTGGTTTTAATCCCTAAAGATTTTTAAAAGCAATTCCTAATAAGAGGTGTCCAGATATTTAGCAATGGCAGCAGATTAGAGGTATAGCTCCCCAACATGACAACTTCGAAAGAGATCTATACTATCAATACTAATTTAATGCATATGTTAATTTTTAAAAGGCCAGTCACAATACTTAAATGGTACATATCTTAACGATATTACTCTGGGTATCCAGCTATACCAAATGGACTAGCAGGATTTTCTGTCCATTCAATCTTATTTAAGACAGTAAATCTTATAATAAGACAGTTAAAAAAAGAAAAAGAAAAACAACAAACCTCAACTACAGTTGGATATTCTCACAGCAAGATGAGGTGAAAATACATAGCAGCGGTTCAAAAGCTTAAGCAGTGGCACCTAAATTTGGCTGCACATTAGAATCCTCTGAAGCACTTTTTAAAAACCCTCACACCGACGGTTGGTCATGCTAGACCAATACAATCATTTTAACTCTCCTCAGACGATGCCAATGTCTAGCCAGAACGGAGAACCAGCGGACTAAGCAGAAGGGGATGTTTCTACAAAGATCTCTTAACAATAAGTCCTCTCACCCAATCAAGATTTACCTCCCCGCAAAGGGGTAAAGAAGGCTAGATGTTGTCCATACTTGCTTAGCTTTAATTAGCACTTGTGACTTGCCCAAAACCTAGATCATGTTTCCCCTAAATTTCATGTTATTCCCTAAGTTTATCAAACCCAAGGCTAAGGGGTTTGCCAGGATGAGATTTTAAGTGCTCACACAGGGGAAGTCCCTGGCAAACCAGGACAGCGGTCACTCTACACTGCAATGTAAAGCATCCTAAATAACCCTGCCACTGCTCCCAGATACTAGTCTGTGCCAACCAGTGGAGAAAAGGCATTCTCCATTACTACCATGGCAAATGCTACTGTACTTACCTTGGCTAGTCCCTATCTTTTCCAGGCGCCACTCCCCTTCACCTGCTGGTGGACGCTTCGGCCAGCTGACAATGCAGATATTTTCAAACTTTAAGGTGAATAAAAATCATCTGGAGGGCCTGTTGTAACAGAGATCACTGAGCCCCACCAGAGTTGCTGATTCCATAGGGCTGGGACCGGGCCCTAAAACTTGAATATCTAACACATTATCAGGGGATGCTGGGAAAGCTGGTCAGGTAATGGTAAAGCTGGCCAGGAAAAAGAAACCCGACGTGTCAAGATCATAAAGTACGGAAGGGCAAGCCCGCCGGCAGTCCAGGCCGGGGTGGGGGGGACCTGGGTCCCCAGCCCTACAGGGCCAACGGCAGACCGGCTCGGGCGCCCCTCGGAAGCGCGGGGTCCCCGCTGCCGAGTCTGTGGCCCCGGCCGGCCCCGGCTCCCCTCTGCCCACCCTGCGCGCGGGGGCTGGAAACGGCCGCGGAGAACCAGGCAGGGCGGGAAGGGGGGCTCCAAAGAGGGTCTGGCGACTCGAGTCGCTCCGTTACTCGGTGGGCTCAGCGCGCGCCGTGGGGGAAGAGAGGTGGAGGTCCGGGAAGAGGGGACGGGCGGCACTCACGTAGACCAGCAGCAGCCATGGGTAGACGGCGGGCTTGGCCACCACGGGCGACTCCAGCCTCAGCTTCTCCCCCACGTTTTCGCGCGCGGCCCCCGCACCAGGCTAGTCTGGCGGTTGGGGGAGGGGCGGGGCGCCGCCGGCGGGGGCGGGACAGGCGGGCGGGCGGGCGGGAGGCTGAGGGGAGGGAGCCTGGCCTGGGCCTCAGCCGGCGCCGCCGCCGCCGCCGCCGCCGGCCTGCTCCCGTCCGGCCCCCGGCTCCCTCTTTGTGGTCACAGGCCCGGGGCCTCCAGCGCTGCTGCCAACTGGGGCCGGCGTGAGCAAGCACAATGAGCCGGGGCCCGGCTGAACCACTCACTCGCGGCGAGCACCTCCCGCCCCGTGGACCCGCCCCCACGCACGCACGTACGCACGTACGAACGCACGCACGTACGCACGCAAGCACGCACGCACGTCTTCAGCTGCCCCCCGGCCACACCCACCGGCCCGAAGTGGAGACCCGGGGAGACCCCTCGGGGCCTGGGGTGGCGGGTTCGACTCCCCCCCTTGACGTACCGTGACACCTCCCCCCCAATATGTTTCTAGGTATTATATGTATATATGAATATACTATTATATACACACTTGCGTATGAATTTATATGTGTATGTACATGCGCATATTTACATATAGGTGTGTGTGTGTACACATTGTATATATGTATGTGTATATATCTTATATATATGATATATGTATGTATATATACGATGAATTTCTATATACAGTACATATATATTTTTATGCTATATGCTTTTATATGTAGGTGTATATGTGTGTCTATATGTATGTACGTGTATGTATTGCATATATTATATGTGTATGTATGTATACTGTCTATATGCACACCTAAATATCTTTGTATGTGTGTATATACGTATGCTATATATGTACCTAGGTGTGTATATTGCATATGTTATACGTATGTGTACATACTGTATACAAACTATGCATTTTATATGTGTGTATGTATAGTGTATATGTATGTGTGTATTGTCTATATTGTGTGTATATGTGTGTATACATACTGTATATATACGAACTGCATTTTATATGTGTGTATATATGTATGTGTGTATTGTATATACTATGTGTGTATATGTGTGTACGCATACTGCATATGTACACAGCTGTATATTTTTGTATGCTTGTACATATGTACGTGTGTGTGTATATACACACACACCCCATATGGATTCTGTTTGTCTGGAGAACCCTCACTGATACGGACACTTATGACAATTGAGTACCTGCTCTTTGCCAGCCAGGGAGCCAAAGGCTTGTCTTTCGGTGTCTCCCTTAAGTATCACGAGTCCCAGGAGGGAAGGTGATGCTGCTCCTACCAGTTGAGGTGCCTCAGGGTCAGTTAGGTGGACAGGGCGGGGGGCTGGAGCCTGGTGGAGCCCAGGTGGAGTTCTAGCAGCAGTACAGCCTAGCAGTCCCACTTCCCCGGGTGCTTCTCACAAAGACGCCGAGGGAGAGTCGGGACCTGAAGGAGGGAATGAGGAAGCTTCCGTGGGTCCGCAAGCCCAGACCAAGGCTGACTCGTCAAGAGTGTTAGAGGTCAGGACTGTGGTTACCCTGGGGGTGGGCTTACACAGAGCCATTCATATCCTGAAAAAGTATCCATTCTGCTCTTGTTTGTATGGTTACCCCCCTCCCCCAAATCTTTTAAAAACAGATTCTCTTGGTTGCTGGGAACACACACGGGGAAGTTGTGTGTGAGGGGGTATGATCCAGGGGACAGGGAGGATAAGCCCCCCACTCGTAGGGCAAGGAGTGGCTCAGCTTTGTGAGCTGAGGATGGCCCACGAGGTTCCAGAGAGAAGGGTCCCTGCTCCGTTCCTGCTCTGTGCACCCCATTCCCAGCCTGAGAAGCCCAGAGCCACCCACCCCCCCACAACACACACACACCAGGGAGGAGAGCCAGTCACCCTGGCTCCCAGCCTCCGGCTCCAAGGCTCCCGGCACTAGGAGCTATTTTCAGCTTTCATGCCCTAGGACACGGCCAGAGCTATTGTCTCCGGAAACTCTCTGTCTGTCTCTCCCCCGGCCTCCCTCCCTTCCTCCCTCCCTCCTCCGCTTCTTCCCCTCCAGCTCCATCTGTCCTCCCCTCCACCCTGCATTTCTACCCAGGATGGCTCACAGACAGCTGCTCCCCGTGCCCACCTGCCACCATTCCATGGATGTCAAAGCAAGCCCTGGGGACTTCCCTGGAGGTCCAGTGATTAAGACTCCGAGCTTCCACTGCAGGGGACGCGGGTTCGATCCCTGGTCAGGGACATAAGATCCCACATGCCACACAGCACGGCCAAAACAAAATGAATAAATAAAGTTATAGTGATGAAACAGCCCTAGTGGTGCAAGGATGGGACGTATAGCTCTATGGTATAGAAAAAAGGTCCAGAAACAGATATATGAGAACTTGATATGATAGAAAGTGGGGAAATTAAGGAGTTTTCAATAAATGGCATTAGGACAATTGCATATCCATGTGGGGAAAAGTAAATTAGAAAAAAAAAAAGCAAGCCCTGGTCAGGTGTGACCTTGGGCCCAGGGCCATTGGCACAGGTTGTCATGTGGGATGTTCTTCCTTAGACTCCTCCCTCCCTCCTGTGTCACTGTCACTTCCTCCAGAACCTTCCTGGACTCCCCTCCACAAGCCCAGGGTGTGCCCTCACCCGCCCTGGATCACCAGAATTCCAATCCCGGCCCACCCTTCCCCGCCAGGTAGAGAACTGTGCATGGTCAATAAGACCGTAGAGGTCATTGGCCATTGCTATTGCAGCTGGAATTGTTACTGTGTTTAGATAGGGTGACCAACACCCGCCCCCAGTTTGCCCAGGACCGCTCAGGTTTGAGCGCTGGAACTCTGGGGAAACTCTCAGTCCCGGGGAACCCCAGAAGGCTGGTCAGCCTATTTAGGACAGATCTTTCACTTGATCTCCCAACCCCCGAGAGCCAGAAAGGGAATCTCCCCCCTCCTTCCATTGTAACCTTCATTCATTCATCCACTCATCCCTTTATTCAACTCCTTTATTCAGCAAGTATTTATGAAGCATCTACTACACAGCAGACACTCTTCTAGGTGCTGGGGACATAACAGCATCCCTGTCCTCAAAGAGCTCACGTTCTAGTGAGGGCAGCAAACAGTAAACTGAGAAGGTGTGATTTATTACATGGGGATGATGTCTCGGAGACCACTGCAGGGCAGGGGAGGTGGGAGAGGAAAGGGGCAGTTCTAAATGCAGGCGCTGACGGGATTGGGGCAGACCTTGCCCTGGGCCAGGCTGGTTGCTTCAACACAGCTGTCCTCGCCCAGAGCCATCCTGCCCCCGCCTCACCCAGTTCTTCCGTGATGTGTGGGGAAAATCTGTGGTTGTCACAACTGGGAGGGAGGGCCCCTGGAATCAAATGGGTGAGGCCAGGGATGCTGCTAAACCCCACACAGTGCCCAGGAGGGGCCCTCAGCAGAGGATGACCCGCCCCGAATAACCCCAGTGCCACGGGGGAGACCCTGCACTAATATTATTCAGACCCGCTGGTGCCCCGATTCCTGCACAGGCAGGGACTCTAACCGGCTCACCTCTGTATCCCGAGGTGACCTAGAGTGGGGCAGCCACGAGGGCTGAGATGAGTATCGGGGGTGAAATGACAAACCTCTGCACCCACTCTCCCCTCCGCACCCCAGGGGCGATGGTCTCTATCTCCTCCCCGTGCAGGTAGCTTTTCCCTGAGCCATTTCTTCTTGTCAAGGTCCCTGTCGCAGGTTGGGTTCCCCGAAGATGACGTTGAGAGCAAGGATTGGAGTGCAGGTGGTTGATGTGAGGCGTGCAGGAACAGATACAGCTGCCATAGGGTCCCACAATTCCACTCCCGGGCATAGACCCGGAGAAAACTCTAATTCAAAACTATACATACACCCCTGGCATTTCCCTGGTGGTCCAGTGGTTAAGAATCCATGCTTCCAGTGCAGGGGGCGTGGGTTCCATCTCTGGTCAGGGAACTAAGATCTCACATGCCGTGTGACAATAAAAGAAGAAAGAAAAAAGAAAGAAAGAAAGAGAGAAAGAGAGAGAAAGAAAGAAAGAAAGAAAGAGAAAGAGAGAGAGAGAAAGAAAGAAAGGAAGAAAGGAAGAAGGAAAGAAGAAAGAAAGAAAGATACATGCACCCCAACGTTCATTGCAGCACTATTTACAGTAGCCAAGACATGGAAGCTACCTAAATGTCCACTGATGGATGAATGGATAAAGAAGATGTGGTACATATATACAATGGAATATTATTCAGCCATAAAAAGAATGAAATAATGCTATTTGCAGCAACGTGGATGGACCTAGAGATTATCATACTAAGTGAAGTAAGTCAGAAGAGAAAGACAAATATCATATGATCTCACTTATATGTGAAATCTAAAATACGACACAAATGAACGCGTCTACAAAACAAAAACAGACTCACAGACATAGAGAACAGACTTGTGGTTGCCAAGGGGGAGAAACAGTGAGGGAGGGTTGGATTGGGAGTTTGGGGTTAGCAGATGCAAACTATTAAATATAGGATGGATAAACTACAACGTCCTACTGTCTAGCACAGGGAACTATATTCAGTATCCTGTGATAAGCCATAACGGAAAAGAAAAAAGTTTTATTTATAGGTTCCATCCCTAACTGAGCTGGCCCATCCCCTCCCATGTTTCTAAGTGCAGCCCGAGGCTGCAGACTTCCCACCGTGGTCTTCAGCTCCAGAGCAAGCCACCTGCGAACCACCCACATCTTCCCAGGGGCTGGCAACTCTCCTTTGCTACTGATTCCAAGACACATCCAAATAGCAAAAATGTGACCATGAAAAGAAACTCAGGCATGTTCAAATCAGGGAAATAACATTCTTAGCTCTGTTCAGTACTCGCTTAATTTTACAAGAGCTTAGAGTTACAAAAAAGTTGCAAAGATCTGTACAGAGTGTACAGAGTGCCGTGGACCCTGACCCAGTACCCCTATTTCCAACTCATTAGTACCTTAGTGTGACATGTTTATCCAACTAAGGAACCAAGATGGATACATTGTTATTAACTAAAGTCCACACTTTATTAGAATTTCCCTAGTATTCCCCTAACATCCTTTTTCTGTCCCAGTCTCCTCTGGGCTGTGACATTTCTCAGACGTCGCTGGGTTTTGATACCTTGAAAGTTTTGAGGAGGACTGGTCAGGTGTTTTGTCCCTCAATTTGTTAGTCTGTTTGTTTTCTGATGTTTTCTTATGGTTGGTCTGGAGTTATGGGGTTTGGGGCGGAAGACCCAGACAGAGATAAAAATGCCATTCTCCTCAGGTCACATCAAGGATACACACCACCAACGGGACTTATGACAAACGATTTTACCCTTGATCACCTGGCCAGTATTGTCTTTTTTTTCTTGCTGCGTTGGGTCTTCGTTGCGTGTGGGCTTCTGTAGTTGTGGCACGGGGGCTCAGTAGTTCTGGCTCCCAGGATCTAGAGTGCAGGCTCAGTAGTTGTGGCCCACGGGCTTAGTTGATCTGCGGCACCTGGGATCTTCCCGGACCAGGGCTTGAACCTGTGTCCCCTGCATTGGCAGGCGGATTCTTTTCTTTTCTTTTTTTCTTTTGCAACCAAAACGTTAATCCCAAGGATTCTCACAAAACATATTACAAATGACAGCATGAAAAAAAAAATTGCACAGTAACTCAAAGTTCAGCTCTACAATATACTCTTAATCTGGCAGGACATTGGTATCTTGATAATCTCAAATTTCCAAAAAATATTACAAAGAGCTATGTATTCATGTACAGCAATCACAGAGGGGACGTATGACCTAACTCAAAGGTAAACTAACTTCCTTGAAACTTCTTAGATTTTAAACTCCCTGGACAATCTCTTGTCCGGTGTGAAGACTAGTGGAATTTTTAAACCTCTAATCTAGGGTAAGGGTGCGGCTTTCATTTTTACCTGCTGGCTTGGGTTCACAGCACCTTTTAAAGACTGCTTGCTTAACTACAGCTGCATACCATATCCCAGCTACAGAAAGTCTTTTCAATGTTTGCCAGTGTTGTTTCCATAATAGTAAACATCACACTTTAGGTGGGCAGGAGTTAGAGTTTTATTATCAGTCTAGGCAAGACCAAAAATTCAAAGCAAGTTCAATTTTGCTTAAGGGAACATTGTAACAATTCTTCATATTACATGCCTCCCAGGACCCATTTCAAACCATAGAGAATGACACCTTTATGTGTCACTGTCCCAAGAGACAAACAAATGTGAACAACTAAAACATTTAAAAAGTGCACCAAGCTTCGGAAGTCTCAAACAAAACTTGAATTTTCTGTACATACTCCTGCCAAATGAAGTTATTGCCTGTACACCACTCCTCTTGCAAAGTGGTCTTCTATTTCCTTTCATCTGACCTAGATCGGCTAGGAGACCTAGAGAAAGATCGGGACGGCTTGTGATTTCTCTCTTGGGACAGGGATCTCTCTCTTCTCCTATATCTAGAAAGGGACCTGCTCTGGCTGACGGAGAAGGCTCTCCATCTTGGAGATGTGTGGGAGGTGGAGGACTCCTCCTCCCATAATCATCTCGAGGGCGACGACCCCAAGAAGGAGGCGGTCACGATTTCGACTTCTCTTTTCCCCATTCGACAGGTCCACTCTTACTCGGCAGCCACATAGTGTTCTCCCATCTAGTTCTCGGACAGCATCGGCTGCATCTTGGGGATCTTCACATTCAACGAGAGCGAAGCCGGGAGGGTTTTTAGCACCCCACACACTTCAGAGTGGTCCATAATAGCCTAAAGCTCGTTCCAATTCAGCCTTGTTACCACTGTTTCCAAGATTCCCTACATAAACTTTACAGTCCAACGGACAGGAATCACGTTGCAAGACCCTCGTGGCTCCTGGGTTTCACGGGCCACAGGGTGGTCCCGGGCCTCTAGAATCTGGTAGCTGAATCTGCTCGCACAAGCTGTCCTGTGGGGATGCGTTTTCCCCTATGTGTCCAGCCCGGGGCCCTGCTCTCTTGGCCTGGCCTCCCGGGTGAGAGGGTGAACCCCAGCTCCCTGGAGCAGACACTCAGAGCCCTGGTGACCGGACTCACGGCTGACGGGGCTGGAGCGGCGGCTGGACACGTGTGGCCAGCCTGGTGGTGTTTGGCCCCGTCTGCAGTTCCAGTTCCAGCTGAGAAAGAGCCTCCCTGTGTTACTTTCTCCTGGTTGTGTAAGGATCCCCGGTGTCATTTGACAGAAATGTAGACGGTGTGTTCTTTCTCTCTTTTCTCCCTGCTTCCTCTCCTCCCTCTCTGCCTCCCTCTCTCCCTGTACCTCTTTCCCTGTTCCGCTCTCCCTCTACCTCTTTCCCACTCCCTCTCTCGCTCTCCCTCTGTCTCTTCCTCTCTCCCTCCCTCTCTCCCTCTCCCTCCCTCTCCCTCTCTCTTTCCTCTCCCTATCTCCCTCTCTCCTCTCTCCCTCTTCCCTCTTCCTCTCCCTCTTCCCTCTGCCTCTTTCCTCTGCCTCTTTCCTCTCCCTCTTCCCTCTCCTCTTTCCCTCTCCTTCTCTCCCTCCCCCTCTCTCCCTCTCCCTCTCTCCCCCCTCTCTCTCCCTCTTCCTCTCTCCCTCTCCCCTGTCTCTGCCTCTCCCTCCGTCTCTCCCTCTGGGAGGGAGTGAGGGAGATGGAGAGATGGAGGGAGCGGGAGAGTTGGAGGGAGAGGGAGAGGGAGAGGGAGAAGAGGGAGGAGAGGGAGGGAGGAGACGTCTCTCCCTCCCTCTGCCTCCCTCCCTCTCCTCTCTTTCCCTCTCCCTCCGTCTCTCCGTCTCCCTCACTCCCTCTCAGAGAGGGAGAGACGGAGGGAGAGGCAAAGACAAGGGAGAGGGGGAGAGGGAGAGAGGGAGGGGGAGAGAGAGGGGGGAGAGAGGGAGAGCTCTCTTCCTCCCTCCCTCTCCCTCTCTCCTCCTTCTCTCCCTCTCTCCCTCACCCTCTCTCCCTCTCCCTCCCTCCATCACTTTCCCTCCTTCTCCCTCTCCCTCTCTCCCTCCCAGAGAGGGAGAGACAGAGGGAGAGGGAGAGGGGGGAGACAAGGACACGGAGAGGGAGGGAGGGAGGGAGGGAGACAGAGAGGGAAGCAGGCACCCTCTCGCCTTCTCCCTCTCCCTACCTCCTTCTCCGACTCCCCCTCTCCTCTCCCTCTGTCTCTCCCTCTCCCTCCCTCCCTCTAGGAGAGGGAGAGGGAGAGGAAGGGAGGGAGAGGGAGAGAGGGAGGGGAAGGGAGACGGAGAGGGAGAGACGTCTCGTCCTCCTTCCCTCTCCCTCCCTCGCCCTTTCCCTTCCTCTCTCCCTCTCCCTCCCTCTGTCTCACCCTCTCCCTCCCTCTGTCTCTCCCTCTCCCTCACTCCCTCCCAGAGAGGGAGAGATGGAGGGAGAGGGAGAGACGAGGGAGAGGGGGAGAGGGAGAGAGGGAGGGGGGAGAGAGGGAGAGGGAAGAGGGAGAGTGGGAGAGAGGGAGAGAAGGAGGAGAGAGGGAAAGGGAGGAAGAGACCTCTCTCTTTCTCCCTCTCTCCGTCTCTCCCTCTCTCCCCCTCTCTCTCCCTCTCCCTCTCTCCCTCTTCCCTCTCTGCCTCTTCCCTCTGCCTCTTTCCTCTCCCTCTTCCCTCTCCTCTTTCCCTCTCCTTCTCTCCCTCCCCTCTCCCTCTGGGAGGGAGTGAGGGAGATGGAGAGATGGAGGGAGCGGGAGAGTTAGATGGAGAGGGAGAGGGAGAGGGAGAAGAGGGAGGAAAGGGAGGGAGGAAACGTCTCTCCCTCCCTCCCTCCCTCTCCTCCCTCTCCCTCTCCCTCCGTCTCTCCGTCTCCCTCACTCCCTCTCAGAGAGGGAGAGACGGAGGGAGAGGCAAAGACAAGGGAGAGGGGGAGAGGGAGAGAGGGAGGGGGAGAGAGAGGGGGGAGAGAGGGAGAGCTCTCTTCCTCCCTCCCTCTCCCTCTCCCCTCCTTCTCTCCCTCTCCCTCCCTCCATCACTTTCCCTCCTTCTCCCTCTCCCTCTCTCCCTCCCAGAGAGGGAGAGACAGAGGGAGAGGGAGAGGGGGGAGACAGGGACACGGAGAGGGAGGGAGGGAGGGAGGGAGACAGAGAGGGAAGCAGGCACCCTCTCGCCTTCTCCCTCTCCCTACCTCCTTCTCCGACTCCCCCTCTCCTCTCCCTCTGTCTCTCCCTCTCCCTCCCTCCCTCTAGGAGAGGGAGAGGGAGAGGAAGGGAGGGAGAGGGAGAGAGGGAGGGGGAGGGAGACGGAGAGGGAGAGACGTCTCGTCCTCCTTCCCTCTCCCTCCCTCGCCCTTTCCCTTCCTCTCTCCCTCTCCCTCCCTCTGTCTCACCCTCTCCCTCCTTCTGTCTCTCCCTCTCCCTCACTCCCTCCCAGAGAGGGAGAGATGGAGGGAGAGGGAGAGACGAGGGAGAGGGGGAGAGGGAGAGAGGGAGGGGGGAGGGAGGGAGAGGGAAGAGGGAGAGTGGGAGAGAGGGAGAGAAGGAGGAGAGAGGGAAAGGGAGGAAGAGACCTCTCTCTCTCTCCCTCTCTCCGTCTCTCCCTCTCTCCCCCTCTCTCTCCCTCTCCCTCTCTCCCTCTCCCTTGTCTCTGCCTCTTCGTCTCTCTGTCTCTGGGAGGGAGTGAGGGAGATGGAGAGACGGAGGGAGAGGGAGGAGAGGGAGCGAGGAAGAGGGAGAGAGGGAGGGAGAGAGGGAGAGAGGGATAGAGGGAGGGAGGGAGAGATGTCTTTGTCTTTCCCTCCCTCCATCACTCTCTCCCTCTTCCCCCTCCCTCTCCTGCTCCCTGTCCCTCTCCCTCCCTCTATCCCTCTCTCCCTCTCCCCCCTCCCTCTCCTGCTCCCTGTCCCTCTCCCTCCACCTCCTTCCCTCTCTGGAGAGGGAAGGAGGTGGAGGGAGAGGGTGAGGGAGAGGGAGCACGAGAGGGAGAGAGGGAGAGGGAAAGAGGTATAGGAAGAGCGGAACAGGGAAACAGGGACAGGGAAAGGGGGACAGGGAGAGAGGGAGAGGGAAAGAGGGAGAGGGAGAGCAGAGCAGGGAAACAGGGACAGGGAAAGAGGGAGGCAGAGAGGGAGATGGAAACGGGGAAAGGGAGGGGGGACGGATAGAGGGAGAGGGAGAGAGGGACAGGGAAAGAGAGACAGGGATGGAGGGAGGGAGAGAGGGACAGGACAGGGCAAGAGGGACAGGGAGAGAGGGAGGGAGAGAGGGAGGGAGAGAGGCAGAGGGAGAGATGGAGGGAGAGTGAGAGGCAGGGAGGTAGAGGGAGGGAGGGAGGGAGGGAGACAGAGAGGGAGACAGGGAGAAGGGCTGATGGGGGCTCCCTCCCCCTCCCATCCTCTGCCCACTGCTTTCTCTTTTTTCTGCTTCAACAAACACCAGGCGCCTTTCAGATCAGCCCTGAAGTC
This sequence comes from Balaenoptera borealis, assembly GCF_965194805.1. NCBI lineage: Eukaryota > Metazoa > Chordata > Mammalia > Artiodactyla > Balaenopteridae > Balaenoptera > Balaenoptera borealis. The sequence continues at coordinate 97,319 of NW_028123605.1, forward strand.
AACGTTGATGCTTGGGACGGCCTGACCTCCCCGCTGCCTTCCAGCCCAGGACCACAGCTGGGAGATGAAATCTGCGGGGCCCTGGGGGGGGGGCGGCGGCGGCGGAGGTGGTGGAGGCAGGCACCTCCTCTGACGCCCAATCTCTCCTCGTTTACGAGGCAGCCGCCAGCTCCCCTCCCTGACTCCCCAAGATTTGGGGCCATTTTAATATGTGTCGATAATGCCATGAGCTACTATTTAACTTTTCCACGAGGACCCATCTCCCGAAATGCAGTGGTTTTCAGGCTTGGCTGCACTAGAGAACCCCCAGGGAAAGGAGAGACGTCTGTACCTCCCTCTCTCTCCCTCTCCCTCCGTATCTCCTTCTGGCTCTCTCCCTCTCCTTCTGGGGTGATGCCCGATGAGCTCAGATTCGCAGATGTTCCCCCCATCCCCTCTCTGTGCCTTGCGTGGGGCCTGGGCCTTCTCACTGTGGCCCGGGAACAGCCTCGACATTCAGACATCGGTTCCTGCAAGGACACTTGCGTTTGGTCCATACCGCATGTGGCTGCAGTCTGTGCTTCTCCCGTTTAGCATCTTCAGTAGATGGGGGCTGTGCATGAGCCCTTCATCTTCCCCGCAGACACCACTGGTGCTTGCTCGGCCTCGCGGGTGATGTCCACGGGGGACAGACCTGTGTCCCCACCTTCTTGGGCTGCAGACAGGCCACGTTGGTCCTGTGGTGACTGGGGGCTCCCAGGAGAACCCCACCGCAGACCCAGAGAGGTGGCCCCAGAGAAGGTGGCGTACGCCTGGGGCCAGGCCTCACCAGCCAACCACGGGGCACCTGCAGCAACAGGTCTCTCGCCGTCCAGGGGCTGGGTGTTCGGGCGCCGTGGGGATGAGCTGCTGTCTGCACGGCAGCCAAGTTTGTATTGTTGAGCCCGGGGAGGCCCCTGGGTGGCTCCTGGAGAGCCTGGTCACATTTCTTCCTGCCCTTGGCCTTAGAGCTCATCATGGTTCACGCCGTTTCTGGTTCCAAAAGGACCTGTGTTCATAAAGACCACATGTTAGGACAGCACCAAAGTGTCTAGAAATCCAGGCCAGGAGGAGGAGGGAGGGGGTTTGGCTGTGCCTGCCAGTGGCCTGAGAGCCCTCCCACCCACAGAGACCTGGCCCGGGGCCTGTGGGGAGGGCGTGGCCCACGGTCCCCAGCGCTGGCTGTCTCTGGGTTCCAGGAGAACTGCGCGATCCTCGGGGAGCTGGTAAGGCTGCAGGCTCAGAAGTCCCGCCTGCTGGGATTCAGCACGCGTGCCGACTCTGTGCTGGAGATGAACATGGCCAAGACCAGCCAGGTGGTGGCCACTTTCCTAGGTAACCCCGCCTCCCCGAGTCCCAGTGGGGACGGGGGTCAGGTGGACCTTGACTGGACGTGGTGCTGCCTGAGACCCCACTGTGTCAGCCCTTGGGGGTCGCCTTCCCCAACCTTTCATTCTGCCTCGAGGGGCGTGGGGTGGGGGGCGGCTGGGCGGCTGCCACAGGGACATAGCTGAGCCTCTCCCCTCCGCCCGCAGATGAGCTGGCCCAGAAGCTGAAGCCCCTCGGGGAGCAGGAGCGGCCCTGATCCTGGAGCTAAAGAAGGCTGAGTGCCAGAGGCGGGGCCTGCACTTTGATGGGCCCATCAACGTCTAGGACCTGCGCTACTACATGAACCAGGGGGAGGAGACGCGCTACCACGTGGACCAGTACCTGCTCAATGAGTCCTTCCCCATGCAGGTGGTCACGCGCGGGCGGCTGGGCATCTCCCAGGAGCTGCTGGGGCTGACCTTCGACCTGGAGGAAGGCGCCAACATGCGTCACGAAGATGAAGATGTGAGGCTCTACACGGTCCGGGACGCGGCCTCGGGCAAGGTCATCCATCAGCAAGTTCTACCTGGACCTCTACCCTCGGTGCATGCGTGGGGGAACCTGTCGGCCGTGGGCCGGGGCTCCTCTGTGGTAGCGGGGCCTCACCCGCGTCCCTCCCCAGGGAAGGGAAGTCCGGGCACATGGCCTGCTTTGGCCTGCAGCCGGGCTGCCTGCAGCAGGACGGGAGGCGCCAGATTGCCATCGCGGCCATGGTGGCCAACTTCACCAAGCCTACGCCCAACCCGCCCTCCCTGTTCCAGCATGATGAGCTGGAGACCTACTTCCATGAGTTCTGGCAAGCGATGCACCAGCTCCGCTCCCAGGAGGGTGCGGGCGAGGGGCTGAAGGCAGGGGGCGGGGAGGGCCCGGGCTCTCCCGTGGTCCTCAGGCAGGCCCTCGCCACGGGATTCTTCCGCTGATGTCACCCCGCACGAGGAGACGCCCTCGGTGTCAGTTTCCATCATCAAACCCCACGCACTGGGCGCGTAAACAACGGAAGTGGATGTCCTCGAGACTCTGGAGGCTGGAAGTCCCAGATCAAGGAGTCAGGACTGGTTCCCTGCAATGTTAAATACAGGTATTCAAGAGTTGCCTTTAAAAAAGACAAAATAGAAGAAAGGAACGTTGCATGCAAGGCTGGTGAGTGATGAGTGATGAGAACCAGAGGTTAGGCTCTGGGGCCGGGAGCACCACGCCCTGTGAGGCCCTGGGGCTGCTGCCAGTCTCGGTGGAGGCTCAGCAAGTCCCAGTGACTTCCCAATGTGGGGGGGGTCCCCAGATGAGCGTCTGGGCCCAGGACCCAGTGCTCGTTCAGTCTTCCTGCAGTCAGCCCTTCGTCCTGAGAGCGATGCTCTCACAGACTGCAACCGGAGCGCGTGGGGACACTTTACTGAGCTGTGCAGCCGTCACTACTGCCCTGTTCTGGAACATTTCCCTCACCCCAAAAAGGTCCCTCACGCCCTTAGTTATCATTCCCTCCCCTCCCCTGTCCCTGACAACCAGGAACCCACTCTGACTCTGTGGATCTACCTGTTCTGGACGTTTCCCCTCAGTGGGGTCACACCCTGTGTGTCCTTCTGTGTCTGACTTCTCTCGCTGAGCACCGTGTTCTCACGGTGCATCCACGTGGCAGCGAGTGGCAGGGCTTCACACCTTTGCGTGGTCGAGGGCCGGAAAAAAGACAAACGAAAAGAAGGGCACGTTGCCTGCGACTCTGGTGACAGCCGGGGATGAGAACCAGAGGGTAGGCTCTGGGGCCGGGAGCGCCGCGCCCTGTGAAGCCCTGGTGCTGCTGCCAGTCTCGGCGGGGCACGAGCAGCGCCGTCCCCCAGGAGCTGCTGGACAAGCTCATCAAGTCCCGGCTGGCCAACCCCCGTGCGGCCGGGCCGAGGGAAAGGAAAGGGGCTCCCGGACCGCCCGGCTGGAAAGCGCGGCCTGGACACAGTGCCAGCGCCCCCGTCTCCTTCCTCCCGCCCTCCAGGCCTCTTCAACCTGCGCCAGATCGTCCTGGCCAAGGTGGACCAGGCCCTGCACACGCAGACGCCCTCGGACCCGGCCTAGGACAATGCCCGCCTCTGCCAGGAGATCCTCGGGGTCACAGCCACGCCAGGTAGCCAAGCGCACGCCGGGCCCACCTTAGCGGTCGGTTGGCGGCTACTGCCCAGGTCAAGAGGATCCTCTGGTGGTGTGTGAAGGGGGACCGACTGACGGGCTCTGGTCGAGGCTCGCTGACCTCTGGCCTCTTCCTGCCTGGGTTCCTGGGCTGGTCCCTCCAGCTGTGGCCCGCGGAGTCCGAGGGTGGGCTGGGCGTATCTGCACGTGCTTTCTGGAGAGCCTGGAAGAGGCAGGAGAGGGCTTCATACCCCGGACGGAACGCGTCGACGAGGTTTGCCCGTGCGTGTCGGTGTGGAGACGCAGTTCACTCCCTCGTGAGCGCTTTAACCCGCGCTCTCCCCGTGCTGGAGGGCGAGCCCTGACTCATCCCTCGGAGCCTCGGGCAGCTGTCCCTGTAAGAGGCTTAGGGGTGAACCCTCGTGAGCTTCAGCAGAAAGTCGGCAAAGATTGATTTGTGTCCCTCCACTGAGTTGCCCGCAAGGTCCCCGTTTTCTAGAAGTGTTGGGCCAATACTCCCTCTAGTGGCAGGGGACTCAGACAGGGCTGCTTTGAGGCCCCAAGCTCTGGGCTCTGGGGAAGGGGCACGGAGCGGCCAGGGGGCCGGGCAGGAGCCTCTCCACGTGTGTCCCAGGGACCCACCTGCCTGCGACCTTCGGCCACCTGGCAGGAAGCTACGACGCCCAGTCCTATGGCTACCTGTGCAGCGAGGTGTACTCCGCGGACACGGTCCACACACTCGTTTCAAGCAGGAGGGCGTCCTGAGTGGCAAGGTGAGAGGCCGGCCTGCCGTGCAGACCAACACGGAGGTCCTTGGCCTGGGCCTAGATGCTTGTGCCGCCCGCCTGGGCCTGCCAGGCTCTGAGGGCCCTGCCCAGAACCCCCTGCTCCCCTGCCCTTTGTTGAGTCACAGCAGAGGTGGCCACACCCACACCCTCCGTGAAGGGGGTGCTCCACCCTCCTGCAGCCCCGCCCCCTCTCCTCAGGTTGCCATGGACTACAGAAGCTGCATTCTGAGGCCAGGGGGCTCCGAGGATGCCAAGGGCATGGTGAAGCTCTTCCTGGGTTGTGACCCCATGCAGGACGCCTTCCTCCTGAGCAAAGGGCTGCAGGTTGAGGGCTGCAAGCCGCCGGCCTGCTGACGGCACGGGGTTTTGCCCCCCCGGGCGGGCCGGGTGCCTTAGCGCCCCGTCGGGGCGGGGGAGGGGCCGTGTGTCCTCCCAGCCCCCGAGTCCCCGGCGGCCGGCCTAGGCCAAAAGTCTCCACCTGGAAGTGTCTGGAAAGCCTGGCATCAAGGCTCCCCCTTGTTGCACTAATGCAATCCCTTCCTGGGGAGCTTTCCTGGTAACAAAATGGTTCTTTGAAAACGCAGCCATTAATAAAAAAGACTCTACTCCTGGTCTCTGCCTGCCGTCCCTTCCACCACAGGAGTGGCATGGGGGCCGTCACACTGGGGGGAGTTCTGACCTTGGTCGGGGATCAGCCCTGGGGCCGTGGTGACGCGTCTGGGTCACTGGGAGACGGCTGAGCTGTGGGGTGAGTTCAGACGGGGATGGTGCCCCGCACCCCGACCGGGCAGGCTCTCCAGTGAGGGGGTGTCAGTTTCCTGCCGGCCTCTCGCCCGTCACTGTTTGGCATCTCGGGGGCTGTGACTGGCTGGAGCTGGTTCTGGCGGTGGGCACAGCTGCGGGAAGCCCGGCTGTGGCTGTCCCTGTCCCCGTGTCCTGTCCTCCTGCTCACGGCCGGCCGGCTGGCTCCCTCTGGTCATCGGCAGCTGCTGAAGTCTGGACCACAGCAAGGGGCCACCTTCCTGGGTCCTAGCAATTCTTCCCAAAGGCCTTAGGGATGTGTTTTGGTGGCAGTAGGAATTCAGAGAGGGTGCTGCACCACTGGAGCGGTAGGGTGGCTCTGGACCGTCCCGTGTGTCCTTCCCTGGCCTTTGAGCTCCTTGGGAGCCCTGCCTCCACAAAGGACGCCAGGCAGCGGAACGAGGGCGCGGGCGGCGCCCCGACCTTCTCCCCGTGGCCCAGGCGGGCAGGCCGTGCCACGCTCTGTCCTCCCCTCAGCCTGCCCGCCCGTTCTGTTGTTATTTTACCGAAGAGGACACAGACATTCAGAGAGGCTAGGGTCCATGCCTGAGGTCTCATATCCAGTAAGTGTCAGAGCCGGGGTTTGAACCCAGACAGCCTGTCCCGGAGACCGCGCCCTTACCTCTACACAAACCACCTCCTGGTTCCCTTTATTAGCACAAGACTCATTTCCCTGACAAGCCCAGGCCCCATAAAGGCAACCCTGCCTCCCCCACGTGACCAGCCCTTGCCAACTACTCACCCCAGTGGCAGAGGGACGAGCCACACAGGGGACCCGCCCATCTTGGCCATGGGGACACAGACACCCACTCACACCCAGAAGGACCTCCTCTTTACCTTAGGCCACACGCCCATGCCGAAGGAGCTGCTGTCTGCCAGCTGGTGCAGGTACAGTTCTGTCCTGGAAACAGAGAAGGGACCAGAAGTAAGGGAGGACCCACCCACACCAGTGGCCTGGCAGGGCAGGTGGGCATCATGGCACGGGGCTCCACAGAGTGCCCCAGGTGGCCCCGGGGTCTGCCTCAGGCCCTGGCCCTGCCTCCCGAATATTCCTCACTTGCTGCCCTCAATGGGCCCTTCTTAAGTGAAGGCCTTCCAGAAGCTTCCTTACTCCTCAGTTACCCTGCTCTGAAAACTGGGAGTTTCCTCCCTAATCTGCCCTCTCTCCAAAGGGTAAGGTGCCCCTCTGGCCTTAGCCAAGAGGCTCAGGACAGGTTGGGCCTGCCCTTCAGACGGGGGTGGAAGGCAGGAGACAAATGATGGGGGACGCAGAGGCAAATTGAAAATTATCACCCCTCGCCTGGGGTGAGCACTCCCTGGAGCTTCACTAGATAGAACCTTACTCATTCGTTCAACAGATGAGGAAACCAAGGCTCAGAGACAGGGAGCCACATGTCCAAGAATTCCCAGGAGTCAGCGAGGGGCAGAGATGACTCCCTGGGCCACCTCCCCCAGAAGGCCCTCCCAGATGAGTCTTGTGGCTTCTCTGCTGTTCCACCTGGTGCCTCCTCGCCCTGAGCTACCTCAGGTGCACCCAAGGCTCTCACAGAGTTTAGGAGCTTCTGGAAGATTTGCGGTCTGCTGTTCCTTGCCCACCTCCCACGCTGCTGTCAGAACCTGTACCAAAATGTCACCGTCACAGCAGACACCCACCACCACCCCCCAGCGTGTATAAAGAGCCATATGTGAATTATCTCACTTAATCCTGTAAGGTCAGCAGTCAAGGTACTATTTCCACTTTACAGAGGAAGAAACGGAGGTTCAGAGCAGGTGACACCTGGCCAGGTTCACCCAGCCCAGGAGCAGTACCAGGCAGCAAGAATCAGAGGCCAGATTCCTAACCACTGGGCTCCACTGCCTCTCACCTCTGGGCAGAGGCAGGGCTGGGGCCCTGGAGAGCGGAGGCCCTTTGTCTCACTGCCCTCGGCTGTCCCTGCTCAGCCCAGTCGCTCACCTGAGAGCCAGGTCCAATCCGGATAGCATCTGGGAGAAAACCTCGAAACTGCCTTCCCCTTCCAGCTGCCGGGCCACGTGGCTCTTCTCCAACAGCATCGTCTGCCAGGGGAGAGGACAGGCGCCGGTCAGCACGAGGCCCCGCTAGGCTGCCCGCACACCCCCACCAACCCCCAGGCCCACTCTTCGAGGCAGCACCTCAGGCCCCAACTTGGCTGGACGCCTCCAAATCAAAACGTGCCAGGCCTTTGTCTCACTGATTCAGAGTCCACGCAGGCAATCAACGAATGCAACGGGCTCATTCCGATGAAGGAATCCAAGGGTACTAACAATTAACCCAGAGCCGCCCTCCAACACACTCTTATGCAACCGAAGCCCTTAATAACTTGACCCACATGGTGATGCACGGTAGACTTTCAGGGCCGGGACAGAAAGGGATTTATCGTGCACCAGCGAGTCTGGGTATTCTCCTAGCTCCGCATACAAACAACCCTTCTAATAACCTAATCCTGTTTTCTGTTCAAACAGAATGTTGGCGGGGGCGTGGGGGGGGGGAAGGGGAGGAGCCAGGTGATTTCAGAGAGAGGAACAAACAGGCCATGTGCCTGTCACACACGGGCTGCCGCAGAAGGCCAGCGAGCGCCTGTTTAATTTCAGCTTACGCTTTTAAGACCCAGCTAATGAGCGGCTGAATTATGTATCTACTCATGAATATTTCATCCCTGTGATACTCCGAGGCACAGACGAGCTGGCCTGCTCCGGGAGGAGATGTCTGGGCACTGAGTGAGGTGGGGAGGAGCTGGCCTTGGCCTGGGGAGCGATGACCATTTAGACACATTCCAGGGTCCCAGCTGGAGGCGTGGGCCCTGCTGAGTGGGGCTGAGGCTACTGCAGCCCCAAAGAGCCCCCTCTCCCTCCCACCCAGAGGCCTCACCTGGAGCTGGGCGGCCGTGACTCGGCCTGTGGCGTTCAAGTCCAGTGACATCACCATGGAGCACCGGGTGGCACGGCGGCTGTGGCCGGTGAACACGGAGCCAAAGGCCCGGAGGACAGTGAAGGTGGCTCGAATCTTCTCCACTGGTGGGGCACAGACAGGGCATCACCCGTGGCCCGGGTGCTGCCACCCCCACCTCTCACAGGACCCCATTCTGGCCCCAGGCCCCAGCAGGGGCCCCTCCACTCCCCCAACTCAGCTCTAAGCCACACCTCTTCCGCTGCTGGGCTGGCCCTGTGCTGCAAGCAGGGGCGCGGGGTGAGCAAGAGTGAGCCCAGAAGGGGAGATACACACACCTAGGATTGGTACGATCTGAGTGACAAGGGCTGCCCTAGGGCCTCCTGGGCCTGGTGGAGTCTAGGAGGAGGGCAGAGCATTAACATTCTTGGACCTGCTGTCGGGGAACGCCCATCACAGCCAGCTCAAAAAGCCCAGCAGTCCCAAGCTTTTTAACATAACTATTTAACAAGCACCCACTATGTGCTAGGCACCTGGATACAGCCTAGCCTGACTCCCACTCCCCCAACACACACTTTCAGCAGATCTACATTCTGGGAGGGCCTCTCCTTGCTGTATCCCCAGCTCCTCACAGGGCTCTAACCTGGGCCAGGTGCAGAACAGGTGATCAATAAAGCATTGGAATAAGCCCAGTGGAGAAGCAGGATAGTACAATGGTTAAACAAGCTTGAATATGGCCTCTCCCCGTTGTTAGTCACCTGATTTGGAGCGAATAAATTAACCTCCCTGTGCCTCAGATACCCCATCTATAAGATGGGGGTAATAATAGTACTTACTTACCTCATGTGGTTGCCACAAAGACTAAAAGATTTAATAATGTAAAGTGCTCAGAACATGCTCCAAATGTGGTGGTGTTAGTATTGTTTGTTATTATTAGAAAAGCAATACTGCCTGGGCCATATATTCTCAGCAGGGGGAATACTGCCCCCAAGAGGGCAGAAACTGATTCTTGAGGATGGGGGCAGTTTTCCTTTCTTATGTATAGAATAGAGCACAGATACACACACACACACACACACATGTCTGTGTGTGTCTGTATATATATACACACATACACACACACTGCATAAACAAATATATGGTGAATCTATGGCATTAACTTTTCACGGTGGGAGACGATTAGGAGAAAGAACAACTAAAAAGGCTCCTCAGAGGGGCAACAATACATTGAGGACACTGGCCCAGGGGTAACAGCTCTGGAGCCAAACTGTCTGTGTTTGAATCTCGGTGCTAGGATGTATGAGCTGTGTGGCCTTGGGCAAGCTGGTTAACCTCCCTGCGTTTTAATGGCCTCATCTATAAAATTCAAATAATAATAATGTCTACCTTATAGGGATGTTTTAAATAATAAATAAGTTAACCTGCTTGGAATAGAGCCTGGCGCGTAAGTCCTCAGCAAGCATTTACCACGATCCCCATCAATATTGTAATTATTATCACCAACTGACACTATTTTTTATTGAAGTATAGTTGATTTACAATGTTGAAACTCTTTCTTTAATGCCCAGCTCAAACATCATTTCCTCAAGGAAGCCCCCCGGCCCCTTCTCTGTGCTCCCTCCGCCTCTCCCCTCCCCAGCTCGGCCAGCAAGCGCTGCAGAGCATTGGAGTCTGGCACAGATGAGCAGCTGAGTCTCCCTTCCGGCTGTCAGTGCCTCCTTGTCTTTGTTTTTACTTATCGGGTCCTCTGCACAGTCCAGTGGGCTGTGCGCTGCACAAGGACACCACACCTAAGGGCACAGCATTTATATCAGATAGCCATAGGCCTGTATACTTATTAGGATGATGGCCCAGAACGTGGTGGTCAAGTGTTTGGTTCTAACAATGTCAATGCGTGACGACGGTTCCACATGTGGCAGTGAGTGTCTTAGGCAAGGAGTACCTGTTTCTAATTCACACAAAAGTACCCAACAGACTAGGGGTGGCCCTGCCCAGAAGCCAGCACAGGGTCTGCACACAGGTGCTCAGTGAACGCTAGCTGAGCAGATATAAGAAAGAGCCGCCCAGCACCCCCTCTGACTCTCCCTTCCCTTCCCCCACGCCACCGCCCCCACCACGTCCCAGCTGCACGTCACCTGGAGACCACTGTACCTGAGACCCTGCCATCCACACTGCCTGCCATCCCCACCAGGTGCTCCAGGACCTGCTCGCAGCAGGTGGTCTTGCCAGCACCGCTCTGGCCCAGGGCCACGATGCTCTGGTCCCTCTGCTGGCTCAGCAGAGCCCAGTACGCCCGCTGGGCCAGGGAGCCAACGTGGGCGGGTAGGCCATCCCAGCAGCTCCTGGGCACCTGCAGGAAGAGCGCCGGCATCAGCCTTCCCACCCAGCCGGGACCCAGGGAGCACTCCACAATGCTCCAACCCGGCCTCAGGCCCAGATCCACGTCCATGCCTCCCATCCTACTCCAGCCTTGTCAGAGACGTCGTGCATTTTTCTGGGGAGAGCCCAGCCTGGAGATCTAGTCCTGCCACTGGCTCGCTGTGAGTCCTTGGGCAGCCTTGGACCCTGCTCTGAGCCTGGCCTCTTCTTCAGCCAATGAGAGGCTTGAACTAAAGCTGCATTAGCTCATGGGGCTCATCTCACTTGCTACACAAAGGACTGGATCATACCTGTCTGAAATGAAGCAGGTGGATAAAATGGCTCAATTGATGAGTGACGTCTGCCATGGAAACAGAATGGGGCATGGGGGAATTGGCGGTACGTGTGCTATGTATTTGCTATAACAGATTTAGATACCGGAAGCCCCTTTGACTTCATTCATTCATCCATCCATACATCCATTCACTCAGTAAAAAAAAAAAAATTCATTGAGTGTCTACTACATAGCAGGCACTAACCCAGGCACTGGGGGCACAACACTACTCAAGGCGAATAAAGGAAATCTCTGCCAACCGTGAGGAGATATCATTATACACCTATTAAGATGGCTAAAAAACCGGTTTTTAATTTTTTTTGACACACTACCAAGTTCTGGTTAAGATGCAGAGCAAGTGGAATTCTCCCACAATGCTACACAATACAGCCACTCTGGAGAACAGCTTGGCAGCCTCTTTTACAGTGATACATACACTCGTCATACAACTGAGCAACCCCACTCCTAGGTATTTACCCAAGAGAAATGGACATTTGTGTTCACCAAAAAACCCTCTGTCACTGGTTATATTGAGTAGGTATTCAAAATCATCAACAACCTAGAAACAACCCAAATGTCCCTCAACTAAAGAACTAAGATAACCAACCACCCTGGTTTTAGCACTGAAAGTCCCATGTCCCAGAAAAACCATTCCCTCCCACGGAAACCAGGACAACTGGTCCCCCTCCGAACAGATAAACAAAGCTGTGCAATAAAATACAATAGAATAAAAGAACTAACGGCTCACAGCTGCAACAATATGGGTGAATCTCAAATGCGCTGTGCATTGTGATAAGTGGAAGAAGCCGATTCCAAAGGTTACACGCAGTACAATCCCATTTATATGACTTTTCAGAAAAGGCACAACTAGGGAAAAGGGACAAAAGAACAGATTAGTGGCTGCCCAGGGCGGGACATGGGGGAGGGGATGACCACAAGGGTATGGAGAACTTTTGGGGGTGATGGGAACTGTCCTGTAATTGACGGCAGAGACAGTTTCACAACTATACGTGTTTGTCAAAAACTTACAGAAGTGAACACTAAAAAGGGTGACATTAACTGTATGTAAATTATACCTTAATAAACCTGACTTAAGACAAAAAAAGCCCTGCCTGTAGAGCTTGCTTTCCTTTGGGAGAAGACAGATGATAAAAAACCAACTAATTAAATTATACTGAACGGGAGTCATTTGAAAGCCATGAGCTTGGATGAGATCACCAAGGAAGTGGGCGTTTAAAGAGGGAGACAGAAGAGGTGTAGGGATGGGGCACCCAGACTTGGAGAGATCAGGGACCAGCAAAGGAGGCTGAGAGGGAGGGCCAGCGGGACAGAAGGAAAACCAGGAGAGCGGAATTCCTGAGCTGCGGAAGGGAGTGATGGCAGGAGGAGGGAAGGACCAGCCCCTGAAGTGCTGCTGAGGGTCAAGTCAGAGGAGGCCGGAGAATTGTCCACTGGGCTTGGCAGCATGGAGGTCACTGTGACCTTGACAAATGTCTGCTTAGCGTGGTTTTCAGGGAGAACGGAAGAGGGCGGTGGAGGTAGTGAGGGCAGTAGAAAGGCACCAAAGGGAGCAGGGAAACGGGCCTGGCTGGAGGAGGACCTTGGAAGCCCAGGATGCTAAGCGGGTGACAAGTGGGCTAGCATCCACCCTCCCAGTGGCTTGGCAGGACCAGGGGCACAAACTCCGGTGTGGCGGCCCTCCCCCTCCCCGAACCCCCAGCCTGGGGCTAAGGAGCACCCCCAGTGCACTGTTGGCCTTTCCTACCCCGAGGCCCCCAGGAACAGCAATGAGTCCCCATCCTGACACAAATCAAAAGGCTCACAGACCTACTAGAGAATGGACCTGAGGATATGGGGAGGGGGAAGGGTAAGATGTGACAAAGTGAGACAGTGGCATGGACATATATACACTATCAAACGTCAAACAGAGAGCTAGTGGGAAGCAGCCGCAGAGCACAGGGAGATCAGCTTGGTGCTTTGTGACCACCTAGAGGGGTGGGATAGGGAGGGTGGGAGGGAGGGAGATGCAAGAGGGAAGAGATATGGGAACATACGTATATGTATAACTGATTCACTTTGTTACACAGCAGAAACTAACACACCATTGTAAAGCAAGTATACTCCAATAAAGATGTTAAAATAAATAAATAAATAAAAAAGGCTCAGCAGGACCCCAAACCTGGCAAAGTAGGACAAGCCGCCACACTGGCTGGACACAGCCTAAGGGAACGCAGCGGGCAGGGGGTCCTGAGGTCCGAGCCTCGGAGCCACCTGCCGCTTTGGAAACATAAAGTTCAAGGGCCAGGCTATCCCAATCGTCAGCCTTCTCAGGCCTGCAGGGGAACAGGGAGGATTCTGCAGACCCAGGCCCCACAGTCACACACAGGTACCCCCTGCATGCTTGCACACGGGCATGCTCAAGGGCACACGCACCCAACAGCTGCAGAGGCCTCTGCACACAGGTGTGCCCATCTACACCCCACGCAGTCACAGCACACTCACCCCAAAAGAGGCCTGCACCCCCAGGCACGCACCCAGCTCCCAGCCACCCGGCAAGCCCAGACCCCCAGTGAGAGAGGCCCCCAGCCCTGCCTGGAGCCCTCCTAGCCCATCTTCAAGGAGGCCTCAGTCCCAGCCTCACCGCAGGTCTCTGCTCCCACCTGGTGGCCATTTGAGGAACCAGAGGGGACTCAGCCAAAGACAGAAGGAAGCTGTGGGTGTGGGAGGCAGCGTGACTTGAGGGGGACCCACGCCCACCGCAGGGTTACAGGGGCTTAGGGGGATCACGGGACTCAAGTTCCTCCTACCAGGTTGGGTCCCAATCCCCGCACTTTTAGGCTCTTTGACCCAGGCCGTGTAGCAGACGCCGCAATCGAGGACAGTCACGGTCGAGAGAACTGGGCTTGCGGAGAGACCTGTGACAAACACCCCTCCCAGGGGCCCCTAAGGAACCAGAGCAGGCTCTCGGGGCCTTGGGCTGCAGTAACAGAAGCACAGCCTGCCTGGCAACGGAGGGGAGAGTGCAGCGTCGCCCTTCCAGGCTAATGAGAACCTACTGTATAGCACAGGGAACTCTACTCAATGCTCTGTGGTGACCTAAATGGGAAGGAAATCCAAAAAAGAGGGGATATATGTATATGTATAGTTGATTCACTTTGCTGTACAGCAGAACTACGCTCAAATAAAATTAATTTTTTAAAAAAGGTGCCTTTTGTTATGTTAATGAGGTGACTTTTGGAAAGCCAAATATATATGAGATGACCAAATATATATATATATATATAATATTTTTTTTTCTTTCTAGATTACCAGTTTATTATAAAAAGATCTAACTCAGGAACAGCCATATGGAAGAGACGCACAGGGCAAGGTATGGGGAAAGGGGTGCAAAGCTTCCATGCTGTCCCACCTGGCACCTCCCTGGGTACACCAATCCAGAAGCTCTCCAAACTCCATTCTTTTTTTTTTTTTTTTTTTAATAATTTTGAAGAACTTTTTTTAAAAATTATTTATTTATTTATTTATTTTAGTTGTGTTGGGTCTTCGTTTCTGTGCAAGGGCTTTCTCTAGTTGTGGCAAGCGGGGGCCACTCTTCATCGCGATGCGCGGGTCTCTCACCATCGCGGCCTCTCTTGTTGCAGAGCACAGGCTCCAGACGCGCAGGCTCAGCAGTTGTGGCTCACGGGCCCACTTGCTCCGTGTCATGTGGCATCTTCCCAGACCAGGGCTCGAGCCCGCGTCCCCTGCATTGGCAGGCAGACTCTCAACCACTGCGCCACCAGGGAAGCCCCAAACTCCATTCTTTTAATTTCACTGAAGCTTCGTTATGTAGACAGGATTAACTGATTCAACCTCAAGCCCCTCTCCCCTTCAAGGGGGTGGGGGGGAGGGTGGAAGAGACTGAAAGTTCCAATCCTCTAATTCTGGTTGGTTCCCCTGGCAACCAGCCCCTTCCTTAGGGGCTTTCCAAAAGTCACCTCATTAACACAAACTCAGGTGTGGTTGAAAGGGTTTTGTTATGAATATCAAAAGACACTCCTATCTGGAAATTCCACGGGGTTTAGAAGTTTTGTGCCAGGAATGAGGGACAAAGACCAAATATATATTTTATTATACCTACTGCCTAATACTAAATCTTACTGCTAATAAGGTAAGTACAATTAAAACTATAGTGAAATACCATTTTCACCTATCAAATTGGCCACATGGAAAAGTTTGATATTACTCTGTGTTGGTGAGGATACTGGGGAACAGGCAATCTCATACACTGCTAGTGCAAGTATGAAGGGCAGCATCTGCTGAAATTTTCAATGCATATTTCCTTTAATCCAGCAAGTCCACTTTTGTGGGCAATTCAGAACCCTCTCTAGAATAAGGGTCCGCAAATTTTTTTTTTCCAAAAAGGGCGAAAATGTAAATATTTTAAGGTTTGGGCCACGTGGGAGATGGCCAAATATATATTTTTGGTCCGAATGACCAAATATGTATTTTTCTTCATAAATCACAATATTGCACCCAGCTCAATAAAAATCTCCAAATGCTTTGCACATCAGCTGGCTTTGACAAGTCTTCACCTCTCCCCCCACCCCCTTCCTCTCTCCCTAAATCATGCTCTGAGTGTTTCTTGAAGAAATAGAAAAATCTTGGCTCCTCCAGCACATTGCCTCTCCACTCTCCATATTTGTGGTTGCCTCACTGACCCAGGTTGGCCACACGTCCCTTGCCAGCCACCTTACAGCCTGGTGAGATCCTGGACCTCCCAGATGGGCCTCCTGGCCTAGGGATGACCAGTAATATTTCTCTCAAATGCTAGCATCTACTGATCTGTAGTTGGGGACTGCCTGGAGTGTTGTATTGAGAAGGATCCTGAGCTATGGCTGAACTAGCAAGAAAGTGTGTGGTGATTGACTAGCAATGTCTGCCATGGGCGCAGGAATGGTTCGGAGTGGTGCCTGTGCCAAGTATTTGCCATTTCCAGCCTGGGGCTTCCCCTGCCACAGTGAGGCAAGAGGCTGGTCAGTCTTTTGCTGGGAGGCTCCCCTGACTGCTCCATCACAGGGCTGTCTTTCTACCCCTGCTCCCTTGCTACCTGGAGTTTTGCTGTCTAATACGGCAGCCACTAGCCACATGGGGCTATTTCAATTTAAATGAATTAAAATTAAATTAAAACCTCAGGGGCTTCCCTGGTGGCACAGTGGTTAAGAATCCGCCTGTCAATGCAGGGGACACGGGTTTAAGCCCTGGTCCGGGAAGATCCCACATGCCTCGGAGCAACTAAGCCCGTGCACTACAACTACTGAGCCTGCGCTCTAGAGCCGGTGAGCCACAACTACTGAAGCCCACGCACCACAACTACTGAAGCCCGCGTGCTACAGCCCGTGCTCTGCAACAAGAGAAGCTACCACAGTGAGAAGCCCTCACACCACAACGAAGAGCAGCCCCCGCTCGCCGCAACTAGAGAAAACCCGTGCACAGCAACGAAGACTCAACGCAGCCAAAAATAAATAAATAAATAAATAAATAATTTAAAAAACACACACGTAAGATGATTTTTTTAAAAAAGATCTGTATGTAGAACACTGAGCACCTAAGGGCTCGATTATGGGCTGTTATCATTCAAACGGGACTGATACAGAACTTTTCAAAGCTTCTGCTTCTGAGGTTTACACGTGCTGCTATGCCTAAGCCGGAAACTGATCATCACCATCTTTACATCACTTTGTGAAGTCATAACAATGGTGTTATGCATCTAGGGTTTTACAGGCAGTCCCAATTTCACATATTTAACACATTCTCCTGCCAAGAACCAAATACTTTATTTCAAAAATAAAATTACACTTCAGAACATAATATGGTAACCAGAGCCAAACCTAAGCTCCCACAATAACAACCAGAAAACTGGACAAAGTATATGAAGTAACTGTTTTCAGACACAGAAGGGGCTAGAGTCCCTGAAAGAAGGGAAGCAAACTAGGAGGACCCCAGGCTGCGTCAGCTCTTCGCCTGGAGGCACTTTCTGAAATGTGGTGCTGGGAGGGGGACCCAAGCAGACCATGGTGGTCCTGCCGAGGCAAAGGCACCAGGAGTTCACGGAAGACGAGGTGCCTGGAAACACCAGAAAAATAAATGAAATGAAGAGCTATATAGCTATTATAAGCCAGTGGTGATGACAACTTACTAGGATATACTCAATCCAAAAGAAGACTGGAGAAGAAAAAAGCAACAAGGAAACAAATAATACATACGAGATTTAAATCCAACTAAACTGGTAATTATTCAAGTGTAAATGGTCTAAATAGTCTAATTACAAGGCAGAGGTCAGAGAACAGACATACCATGCAAACACCAATATCAAGAAAGCTCGAGTGATTATAACAATATTAGACAAAGTAGACGTCAGAACAAATATATTATTACCAGGACAGACTTCTCATCATGATAAAAGTGGTAGATTCATCAAGATGACATAACAATCATAATGTGTGTGTACTGGGAATTCCCTGGCGGTAAGTGGTTAGGGGTCCATGCTTCCACTGCAGGGGGCACAGGTTCAATCTCTGGTCAGGGGACTAAGATCCCGCAAGCTGCATGGTACGACCAAAAAACAAAAAAATACCGTGTGTACCTATCACAGGAGATGCAACAATGCCTCTCCTAGGCACTTACCAAAGAGAAATGACAGCATTTGTTCACAACAAGACTTGATGAAAAATATCCATAGCAGCTTTACTCATAATTTCCCTGAACTGGAAACAACCCGATGTCCATGAAAAGTGAAGTGTGTTAATAAGTCCATACATTGGAATACTATTCAGCAATAAAAGAAACAAAAATCCCAACACAAGCAACATGATAATGAACCTCAAGGAAGAACATGGTGCTGAGGCAAAGGGGCCAGACCCAAAAGAGTGCATAGGATTTGATTCTATTGATAGGATGTTCTAGAAAAGGCAAATATAATCTATTGTGACTGGAAGCAGAAGCAGATCAGTGTTTGCCTGGGGCTGGGTGGGATGAGCTATTTAGAAACGGGCCCAGAGTGTACTTTTTAAAGTGATGGAAATGGTCCATATATGGATCGTGGTAACAGGTACACGGGTGCACACTTTTGTCAAAACTCAAACTCTATACTTAAATTGGATGTATTTTATTGTGAGTGTTTTATACCTCAATAAAATTGCTTTTTAAAAGAACAAAAGCATACAGCATATTTATCAGTAAACAAAGAAAAATTAAGTAACAACTGGATCCTTAGACATGTGGTATCTCACGAGAAGGAAATCAGGCATATTCTGAAAGAGATAAGCTAAAAAGTTAACACTAGAAGAAAAGGGCCCAAATCAATGTTCCCAATAAGCTATCCTATTTCAAGTTCTCTTCCATCACCAATTCTGAACCCACTTCTTGGTTTAAAAGTAGAAGCCACAAAACAAACCTAATTTCAATCTTCTGAAATAGTCATAGATTATATGGTAAGCAAATGAATTCTGAAAGAGCAAACTTTGAAGACAATGAATTAAAAAATAAAATCAAAGCAGTGAAATATTTCCAGTAAGGAAAAAAAAAAAAGATTTCTTTGGAGAGTAAGTGCCTCTTACAAGGGAAGAAAGAATATGTGCTTCTTGAAGAAGCTGTCCTAGTTGCTCTCACTGTGTTCTACTGTTATAAACAGTCTCTTTGAGGGACTAAAGCAATTCTCTCTGCCCCCACCTCCATCCACACTTTGCTGGGATTTCTCTTGGAAACCACCAAATCACAAGAATCTTCTCTGTTCATCAGCGAGCAGAGTTGGGACAAAGCTCTGAACTCTAAGGCTGACCTAAAAGCATCACGCAGAACACAGAGCGGGTGTGACAATACTCTTCAGCAGACGGCCCACTGTGCAAAGCAAGCAAGTCACCTTAATTCCGAGATGCATGAACACAGTCATCGCCCTACACCCTCAGGCTCTTGCCTGAGCCTTTCTTTCACCTTCTGACCCCAGCTGAACCCAAGCACATGGTACCCTGCAAGCCCCTGTGCCTCCCACCCGCTTTTGTACCACAGCACAATTCACTGCAAATCTATCCTCCCATCTTCAGATGACTTCTCACCACCTCCACTGCTGGCCGCTGGTCCCAAAGCCGGGATCATCTCTTGCTGAGCGCTGCAGCATCTCCTGCTTCTTGCTTCCACAGCACCGAGACGATGCTGCATGAGCACTTGAGTCAGGGTGTGCCGCCCCAGTGCTCAAACTTTCCTGTGCCCCATCCCAGGACCAGTAAAAGTGGAGATCCTCGTGATTGCCTAAAAAGCCTCGCCAACCACCCCCCACCTGTCTCGCGGTCCCTCGCACTCAGCCCCTTGGCTGCAGCCACCTTGCTCTTCCTCCACCACGTGGTTCCAGTCTTAGGGTCTCTGCCCTGCTGAGCCCTCTGCCTGGACCCACTTCCCCCCAGTACACAGGGGCTCAGCCCTCACACCTCCCCAGGACGCTGTTCAACCGTCCCTTTATAAGTGGTGCCTTCTCCAAACACCCTTTTGAAACTGCCGCACATACCGGCAAGCCCTGCCCCCCTCTGGCCTCTACAATTCTCCACAACATTTACTACTGTGCGGACAGTGTGTATTCGTTGTTCTGTCTCCCGCCCCCCCCCCAACCCCCCGGTAGAATGTTAGCTCCAGGGACTTCCCTGGTGGTCCAGTGGCTAAGTGCAGGGGGGCCCGGGTTCGATCCCTGGTCAGGGCACTAGATCCCACATGCCACAACTAAGAGTTCGCATGCTGCAACTAAAAGATCCCACGTGCCACAACTAAGACCCAGCGCAGCCAAATAAATAATTAAATAAGTATATTAAACAAAGAATGTCAGCTCCATAGGGGCACCCATAGCAGTACTACTCACGGATGCATGGTACACAGTGAAAGTCACTGAACGAATGACGGAATTTTTAGTAGATTTCAAACAAAGCCCGAGAACCACCTCATAGCATATCTCTACATTTCCTGGTCTTGACTTTGACTAGAAGTAGGAATACTAAAATAAATCAAAAATAATGTATAAAACCCTCAGAAAAGGTATCTCCCAAAGAGCTAAAACCAGGGGATATTAATGACAGTGCACTGCCACCTGGAATTTCAGGCGTTTGGGGCTCCTAAAGCCCTAAACCCGCCCAATCATCCCTCTACTGTCAGTTCAAAAAGCTGACGGTCAACTTTTCCAGTAGAGGTGATGTTTCCTGGGTCCTTAGAACTCTCTAGGAATATATATTAAGACCCCAGCTTTGCTAATATTGCTAGAGCATGTAGCATTTTCCCTTAATTATGTGGACCCAGGCAACGAGACAGCTACAAAGTTGAGTCAGTTGCAGATGTTGGCTGATTGGCTAGACTTTCCTTTTGGCTAAGAGTGGTTTCCCCACACTTGCCGTGGGATCTAAACTCATGGCTCTGAAACATCACCAGTAGCCCCTTCCAAGAATTTCGGAGACTTCTGGGCAGTAGTAAACACTCCTTACAGCTGTCTGATACTGGCATGCCAGAGGTCTGTGGGTTTCACATCCATCCTTTTGCAGAGTGAGCTGGTGGCAGGTGGAAAGTCCTCTGTGGCCTGACGCTGTTCTAGTCTCCCCTATGTGCTGTTTTGTTTAATAAGACATTTCCAGTGGAGCACTTAATATATATTAGATTCTCAATGTCTCATTCAACAAAGCACATAAAGCAGAGACCTGTGCACTGCCCCCAAATTCTGGATTTTAGTATCATGATATATTAACTAGGAATTGTATAGTTTATATGCTTTTTTAAAAAACAAACTCCAGCACTACTTACAATAGCCAAGACATGGAAGCAGCCTAAATGTCCGTCCACAGATGAATGGATAAAGATGATGTGGTATATATCAATATATACACAATGGTATATTATGCAGCCATAAAAAAGAATGAAATAATGCCATTTGCAGCAACATGGACGGACCTAGAGATGATCATACTAAGTGAAGTGAGTCAGACAGAGAAAGACAAATATTACATGGTATCACTTATACATGGAATCTAAAAAAATGATACAAATGAACTGATTTACAAAACAGAAATAGACTCACAGACATAGAAAACAAACTTATGGCTACCGAAGGAGAAACGTGGGGAGGGATAAATTAGGAGTTTGGGATTAACAGATACACACCATTATATATAAAATAGATAAACACAAGGACCTACTGTATGGCACAGGGAACTACATTCAGTATCTTGTAATAACCTATAATGGAAAAGAATCTGAAAAACAATATATATATGTATAGCTGAATCACTTTGCTGTACACCTGAAACTAACACAACATTCTATCAACTATACTTCAATTAAAAAAAAACCCAGGGCTTCCCTGGTGGCGCAGTGGTTGAGAATCTGCCTGCCAATGCAGGGGACACGGGTTCGAGCCCTGGTCTGGGAAGATCCCACATGCCGCGGAGCAACTAGGCCCGTGAGCCACAACTACTGAGCCTGCGCGTCTGGAGCCTGTGCTCCGCAACAAGAGAGGCCGCGAGAGTGAGAGGCCGGCGCACCGCGATGAAGAGTGGCCCCCGCTTGCCGCAACTGGAGAAAAGCCCTCGCGTAGAAACAAAGACCCAACACAGCCAAAAATAAATATAAATAAATAAATTTAAAGAAAAAAATAAAATAAAAAAAAAAACCCCGAGGCGTGCTCATTTCCCCACTAACTTTTCCTGGTGACAGACGGAAAATAGCAGTTGTGAAGTGCCTACCTCCTATTCAGGCTCTGCTTTTTGGGGGATGGGCAAACTTGGTCACATTATTTTAACTAGCATAGAAAATACTAGTGCTGTGTTTAGTACACAGGTGGCCATCACTGTCTTAAACCAACAGTAATTCCCATCAACCACGGGCTCAGAAGAGCTCAGGGAAAATTAAATAGCAACCACCTACAAGATCAGAGAGAGAGTTGCCAGCCTGCAGATCAGGGGTCTGGTGGTCACATGCCAGGGTTCCTATAGTTCTAGTGATTAGCAGATGTTAAAGGATTGTGCCATTCCAGCAGAAGTGTAGCTCTTCTGAATTTTTCTGGGAAGAGATAATCATGGCTGATCTTAGAACCTGAATGATGTCTTGTAAGAGGAAAACCGGCCCAAATAAACTGGTTTAAAATAAACGAACAAAAAAGACAACGAAATTTCTCATAGGACTGGTTTAAGCCTTTTTACTCTCTTTGAAAGCTGCCACAATTTTCTCAGATGTCCCCAGTTTTCAGAGCCGCAGAGGCTGCGTGGCAGGGCAGGTGGCGTCTCCAACCCGGGGCGCCAATACCCAGGCTTGTGGGAGCCAACACAGATAAGGAGTCAGCCCAAAGGACTGCCTACCAGTGGGGTTTGGACTCACAGCCTTTCCCTCTTCTTCAGTGTCTTTCCTCTCTAGGCGGCATTACTGTCTAGAGATGCAAGTTGAAAGTGCAGAATCTGTGTCCATCATTTCTGTGGGTTCCTCACCACCCGTTGCCTGTGGCTGCCTGGCCTCTTCAATTGAAAATCCAATCAGCTGTGCTTAGCCAAGTGTTTACCTCTGCTGTTTGAAAGTTTAAATGGATCTTTAACTCTTTCCCTCACTAGAAGTCTCCACAAAGCCATGGATAATTGATGCAGGGTTGAATGGGGCCTCAGGTTTTCTTCCCTTTTGGGGCTGGTGGCTCTCAGCTGGAGGAAGTTTTACACGTCAGACAGGGTGGGACGGCGGCCATCTGTGACTGTCAATCAGGGAGGCTGTTTGTCTGGGGAAGGCCCTGCACAGGGACACAAACAAACTCTTCCAAACAAAGGTGGAAACAAAAGAGAAAACAAAGCCTGAAGGGGGGTTCCCAGGTTAAGATTTCCCTCTCTACGACCACAAGCAAAAGGGCTCGATGTTCTATCATTTAACTCTGCTCTTCAAGTCAGAAGTTGCACAGAGGTTAAGTATTTGCAGATTTTAGCCACCTACCATGTTTTGAAGCACAAAGCACTTCGAGCAATAATTTTATAATCATACAATAGGCTGGTAACTTTGTTCCTTGAAACTGACAAAAAAGTAAACCTAAAATGTTTTCCTCTGTGTCGCTTATTTTTTTTTCAGTACTTCTGTGGTCCTGTATTTTGCATATAATTACCAAATTAAAAAAAGAGGTCTCTATGTCATGTCTGTGTCCATCTTTCTTTCTACAGGCCTGCTTAGAAAATCCTTTTAAAAAGAACTTTGGGGCTTCCCTGGTGGCGCAGTGGTTGAGACTCTGCCTGCCAATGCAGGGGACACGGGTTCGAGCCCTGGTCTGGGAAGATCCCGCATGCCGCGGAGCAACTAGGCCCGTGAGCCACAACTACTGAGCCTGCGCGTCTGGAGCCCGTGCTCCGCAACGAAAGGCCACGATAGTGAGGCCCACGCACCGCGATGAAGAGTGGCCCCCACTTGCCGCAGCTAGAGGAAGCCCTCGCACAGAAACGAAGACCCAACACAGCCAAAAATAAATAAATAAATAAATAAATAAATAATAATTAAAAAAAAAAGAACTTTGTAAGATAGCAATTTGTCTTTCCAATGTATCCTTTTTATAATGAAACATACATTTTTTTTTCAAAGTCCATGGCAAGTATATTTCTTATGCCTTAGCCCCAAACGCCAAATATAATTTATGCATTCTTTCAACCCGAATGTTCTTTGAAAGCATGCTAAATATGTTTGAGACCAACGTTAATAAATATTTAAGAAATTAAAGTGAAAAATAAAAATCGAAAAGAAAAGGCACCAGACTGGAAAGAAAGGAGTACATTTGTTTTTATTCAGAGACAGGATCTTACATGTAGAAAATCCTGAAGAACTCACACACATACACACATACACAAATCTACTAGAACTAATAAATTAGTTCAGCAAGATTGTAGGATACAAGATCACCATACAAAATCCAATTCTATTTCCATGTACTAGCAATGAACAACCAAAAATGAAATTAAAGAAACAATTTCATCCATAATAGCATCAAAAACATTAAAATATTTGTGAATAAATTTAAGAAGACACATAAGACTGAAAACTACAAAGCACTGCTGAGAGAAATTAGGGACGACGTAAACAACTGTAGAGACATTTCATTCATGGATTGGAAGACTTAATGTTGTTAAAATGACAGTTGTCTCCAAATCTATACGTTCAACAAAATCCCTACCAAAATCTGAGTAGGCTTTTTTTTGAGGGGGGGCAGAAATTGAAAAACTGATGCTAAAATTCATATGGAAATGCAAAGGATCCAGAAGAGCCAAAAACAAGTTTGAAAAAAAAAAAGAAAGAAAAGAATAAAGTGAGAAGATTTTTATTTCCTGATTTCAAAACTTACTATAAAGCTACAGTAATCAAGACACTGTGGGACCAGCATAAGGACAGACATATACATCAACAGAACAAAACTAAGAGTCCAGAAATAAGTCCTTAAGTTTATGGTCAATCAATTTTCAACAAAGGTGCCAAGACAATCCAACGGGGGAAGAAAACGTTTTTATCTTCAAACAAAAAAACAAACATTTTTCAGACAACTAGATAGCCACATGCAAAAAAAGATGAATTTAGACCCTTACCTCACGTTATACATGACAACTCAAAAATCAAACAAAGACCTAAGAGCTAAAATGCTAAAACACTTCTAGAAGAAAAAGAGAAAAAAATCTTTGGGGAATTCAGTTAGGCAAAAAGTTCTTAGATAAGACACTAAAATTCATTCCAAAAAGTTGTAAACTGGACTTCAAAATTAAAACCTTCTGTACTTCAAAAGTCACTATGAAGAAAATGAAAAAGAAGCCACTGACTGGGAGGAAGTATTTGTGAATTATACACATGATAAATAACATAAATAAAGACAATCAATTTTTTAAATGGGCATAAGATTTAAATAGATATTTCACCAAAGAAGATATAAGAATGGCTAATCACCACAAACATGTCCAATATCACTAACTGTTAGGGAAATGCAAATCAAGACCCCAATGAAGCACCACTTCACACCCACTAGGAAGGCTAGAATCAAAGACAACAGCAAGTGTTGATGAGGCTATGGCAAACCCGGAACTCTCATAAAATGATGGTGAGAATGTAAATGTAGTATAATTTAGAAAGCAACTAGTGATTCCTTAGAAAGTTAAACATGAATTCACCATACAGCCCAGCAGTTCCACTCCTAGTTACATACCCAGGAGAAATGAAAACATACATCCACACTTGTACGTGAATGTGAACACAGCAGCATCGTTTGTAATAGACCAAAAGTGGGAATAATTCAAATGTCCATCAACTGGCGAAGGGATAAACAAAATGTGGTCTATCCACGTAATGGAATATTATTCAGCAACAAAAGGGAACGAGAGACCGGAACACACAACGTGGATCAACCTCCAAAACCTGGTGTTAAATGAAAGAAGCCATGTGCAAAAGACAAACAGTCTACAACCTGTAAGATTCCACTCATATGAAATGTTCAGAAAAGGAAAATTACTATAGAGACAGAAAGCAGATTATTGGTTGCCTGGGGATGGGAGCAGGAAGTGACTACAAGTGGGCACAGGGGGTCTCTTTGACACATGGAAATGTTTTAAAATTAGACTGTGGTGCTGGCTGCACAACTCAGAGTTTACTAAAACTCATCAAATTTACACTCATAGTGAGTGAATTTTATAACATGTAATAGCATGCCTCGATAAAGCTGTTTTTCAAAGAGTAAAAGTTGCAAAATTTTGTTTTGACCAAAACCATGTTTCAAAGACACCAATTCTCACACAAATTCAAAAAGATCAATATTCAGACTCTGGATTAAGCTCTGAAGTCAGTGTGAGAAAATGAAATGTCTTCCATGGCAATAATGATGTGACGTCATAGTACTTTAACCATGATGTTCTTTATATATGAGAGTAACATTTGCATACTTTATGAATTAAGCATCTATTTTGGAGTCTCCTTATAATCGGAAACATCCTTCTCTAACAGGAGAGGGTATGCAGTCAGAGAAGTGAGTAGATTGTCAACAGACAGATGGAATTTATCAAATGTTATGTGCCCCACTTGCATATGATGAAATTATTTCAGTATATCACAGAAGAAAATGGTAGCAAAACATCTTAACCATACAAATTGATTTTAACCGACAAATTGATTTTACTGTCTATTTGATAACCAGTATCCCTTTAAAACCATTCTTTCAATGAGCCAAACCCAGGACACTTGTCAATCTCTAAATGAGTAAGTTTTACTGACAGCAAATTAGGAATCCACTTCATTGATGTCCGTTAAGACGTATGGTTTCTATGTAAGGATGAGGAAGATAAAGGCAGCTGTCATTTACTTAACCTTTTTTATTCTGGAAACCGGCAATTAAAAACAAAGAAGTTAAGCATTGATCCTGCTCTATTAGTCTTCTATTGCTGTGTAACAAACATCCACAAACTCAGTGACTTAAAAACACCGCTAATAAATACCTCCCAGTTCTGGAGGTCAGAAGTCCTGGCTGGCTCTGCTGGGTTTTCTGCCTAGGGGCTCACAAAGCCAGAATCAAGGTGCTGGCAACCTGGGTTCTTATCTAGAGGCTCCAGGGAGGAATCTGCTCCCAAACTCATTCATGCTGTTGGCAGAATGCAGTTCCGAGGGCTGTAGGACTGAGGTCCCCGTTCCCTTGCTGCCTGCCAAGGAGGAGGGGTCACCCTCAGCTCCTCGACACACTCACAATCCTTCTCATGGGGCCCCCTCCACCTGCAAAGTTGCCAAGGGTGCGTCCCACCTTTCTCCTGCTTCAATCTCTCTGACTTCTGCTGCCGGCCTGAGGACATTCTCTGCTTTTAAAGGGCTGGTGTGAGCAAATTCAACCCACCCAGAACACAACCTTAATTATATCTGCAAAATCTCTTTCAGCGGGTTACCCCTGGGAGTAACCCCTGGAGGCTTTTAAAAGTCACGGGAGACGTCGCAGAAATCTGCCAACCGCACCTGACTGTCTTTACAGGCAAATATATAGCGCAAGTGGATGAGTAAAAAGCAGTCAACGTGGAAGGAATGGCATGATTAGCAAACTCACCGCTTCCTAACTTCCTAATAAAATAATCGATTTATGCAGAGATCGTCAGTGAAAATGAAACGAATGGCAGATGACAGCTGAGTGAGGAGCCGGAGAGCTGAGCGCACCTGAGCCCACTTTAGAGAAGTGACGGACGGCAGAGCGGCCCCTACGTGTCATGTGCCTCTTGCTACAAAGTCCGAACCTAACACGCTAATCCAGCTGTTGGAGCTGGCTTTCAGCTCATAGGAAATTTAGGAAGCAGAAGTGCAATTTAAATGACACCACGAAAAAGCAAACAGAGAAATCCAGAATGTGGAACACTCTACAGCCGGCCCAGTTTCTTCAATACGTCAATTACCTGGGGGTGGGGGTGGGGGTGGGGTGGGGGGCTGTTCTGGATTAATGGGATGTTATTACCAATTACAATACAAGAACAATATTTGGATCCTGATTCAAAAAACACAAGAGTAAAAGGACATTTTAAAGTTAATCAGAAAAACCTGAATATGGACTCAGTATTAAAGTAAGAATCATCATTTTCATTGGTTGGCATAAAGGTCTTAAGGTTGTATGAGAAAACATTCAGATTTTTTAGAGACGCACATAGGGCTGAAATGCTACGAGGGGTTTGCTAATTGCTTTAAAATATTCCGGCAACCACAAGAAGAGGGGATGGACAAAGCAGGTACACAAAATGTTGAAACATACCGAATCTGGCTGATGTATATGCATGGGGGCTCATTGTTCTGGTCCACTTTTACCCCGGACTAAACATTTTTATAATAAACGATTTCATTTAAGAGATTTCATTCATTGAGCATCTGCTGAGAATCAATCACTGTGCTCAGGGCTTCGCATCCACTTCCTGCTGGATCCTCACTACGGCCTTATGAAGCAGGTACCATTTGTATCCCCACTTTTATAGCTAAGAATATGAAACAACGACCAGTGTGGGGTGTAGCCGACAGGCCTGCCAATTGCCCGCCACCCCAGCGAAGCCTCAGAGGCCAAGGAAATGAAAGATTTCTACATTTTTTGGTTTCACAAAGCAGTCTGACAAGTCGCCTGCAGCCCGCGTTGGAGGGCGATCCCCCAAACCATGCGCCAACCGCAGCACAGGGGATGCTGGAAGGTTCGGAAGGAGACAAAAGGCGGAGACAGGTAGAGGGTGAAAGAGAAACAGAGGGACCACAGAAAAGCAACAAGGTGGAAACACAGGGAGACAGTCACGGAAAGGGGCGGAGGGAAGAGATGGGGAGACAGTGGGGAAGAGGGATGTGCTTGAAGGGGGATGTCACAGACCTAGAGTCAGACAAAGCTACTGCAACCTTGGTCCACCTTCCACTCTGCCCCACCCCTCACACCAACCAGAAAACGGGAACGCCTCGGAGCAAAGGAGGGACCAGACACGTTCAGTATAGAGCTCTGTCCACGTGTAGTTACAGATCCGTGTCAGGCACGGTTACCTTGTCCTCTCTCCCCATCCCCCAGCCCCCATCCCGTGACCTTCTCCCCAGACAGCTCACCAGCTCCAAGCTCAGAGCCAGGAGGAAGGGAAGGAGGAGTTATTTATTTATCTAAACCATGTTTCAGTTTTTTAACGGCCTAACTGAGATAAAAGTCACAGACCCTCAGTGCCCAGCAAAGCTGTTCTCAGCGGGGAAAGTCTGTGAGGCTGAAGTTAATAGCACGAGGGCCACGTTAATGCCACTAGGGGGTTCAGATCAGAGGCTCCTGGAGGCGGCTTCAGGTGACGGTTTAATCACAACGGAAAAAACGGGTCTGGGGTTTGCAACGTGTGACTGGGGGGGTGGGGGGAGTGGGGATGGCAGAAAGGGGTTACAGGAGGGAGCGTGGGGAGCAGAAAACACAAAGGAAGACAGAATCCTCAAACAGAATCCTCAATGCCTTTCAGAGACTGGAACTAGACCTGCAGAGGAGGGCAGGCCTGTCACACCGACCCCCCACCCCGCCCCGGGCATGTTAATAACACGGAACCACTTGCTCAAATTACACGTTAAAAAACACCTTCTTGGCCTTCCCTGGTGGCGCAGTGGTTACGAATCCGCCTGCCAACGCAGGGGACACGGGTTCGAGCCCTGGTCCCGGAAGATCCCACATGCCGCGGAGCAACTAAGCCCGTGCGCCACAACTACTGAGCCCGCGTGCCACAACTACTGAAGCCCGCGCACCCTAGAGCCCGTGCTCCACAATAAGAGAAGCCACCACAATGAGAGGCCTGCGCACTGTAACAAAGAGTAGCCCCCGCTCACCGCAACTAGAGGAAGCCAGTGCGCAGCAATGAAGACCCAACACAGCCAAAAATAAAATAAAATAAAAAATAAAATAAATTAAATTTAAAAAAAAACTGTAAATGACGCCTGCCCTCAAAAAATGCCCTGGGGTAGGGCATAGGCAAGGAAATTCAACACATGACAAATTTTTCAAGAACTCAATATGAAGAGGGAAGGTGTAGTCACTCTTTAAAAAAAAAAGGAAAAGAAAAAAAAGGACATGCCTAAAGTTCACTATAAGGAATTCTTAGCCATATGCAAATCCAACGTCCAAAAAGGTTTCAGCTCACACCAGTCAAATGACCATCAGCAAAAAGTCTACAAACTATAAATGCTGAAGGGCTTTTAGAGAACTGTGTACCTTCTAGCTGCTGGTGGGATGTAAAGTGGTAACAGCACTAACACAAACTGAATGGAGCTGCTTTAAAAGGTAAAAATTCAGCTACCATATGATGCGGCAGGGCACCTTTTGGGCCTATAACCTAAGGCC
Source organism: Balaenoptera borealis (assembly GCF_965194805.1). Lineage (NCBI taxonomy): Eukaryota > Metazoa > Chordata > Mammalia > Artiodactyla > Balaenopteridae > Balaenoptera > Balaenoptera borealis. The sequence continues at coordinate 126,847 of NW_028123605.1, forward strand.
ACCAGAATCGGAAAGACAGAGGCAGGCAAATGTGCACTGCAGCAATATTGAAATAGCCAAGATATGGAAGCAAAAAAAAGGTCCATAAACAGATGAATGGACAAAGAAGAAGTGGTATATAGACAGAATGGAATATAAGTCACGAAAAAAAGTAAAAGAATGGCATATGCAGCACCACACATGAGCCTAGAGATAATCACACAACGTGAAGTAAATCAGAATGCGAAAGACAAATGCCTATTGATATCACTTATGTTATCTGAAAATTCATAAAAATGAACATATTTCCACAGAGAAAGGCAATCTCAGATTGAGAAGACAAACTTATGGTTAAGCCAAAGAAAAGGTGTGAGGAATGGATAAATTAGGATATTGGGGTTAACACACATATACTAATACATATAAAATATATAATCCCCAAAGACCTATGGAATACCAAGAGTGGTCTACTCAACACTCTGTAATAACCTACATGGAAAAGAACCCAAAGATCAATAGATATATGTATATGTGTAAATGAACAAGATTCTGTACACCTAGAAAAAAAGACATTTTTCAATCAAGTTTGCTCTGATAAAAACTACAACTTAAAGACACAGACAAGAATTAAGGAGGCTAAAACTTATGGGGGTTTGTCCTGGCACATTCCACTCTAATCTGCAACCTAAAAGCACAACTTGCAGCAAGGTTCTGTTTCCCTAGCAAGCAGAGTTGGCAACGTAGAAGTCTTCCCACCCTAAGGCCGTTTCCTCAAACAGCAGCTCAAATCTACTGCTAATGGTCACTAATATTCACAAGGACTGCAGGGCTGTAAATGACTCATGCCCTCAAAAAATATCCTGGGGCAGGGAATGGCCAAAAAATCCAAACGCGGCAAATTTTTCAAGAAGGCAATTAGAAGTTGTAAGTTTAGCTCAATCTTAAAAAAAAATGAAAAGGACATTGATAAACGCAAAACATCAGGAATTGTCAGACGCATGGAAACCCAATCTACACAAAGGTATCACCTCACACCAGTCAGAATGACCATCAGCAAAAAGTCAACAAACAATAGATGTTGAAGAAGTTGTGGAGAACAGCATAACCTCTCGGTCTAAGTGGGATGTAAACTGGTAACAGCCAATAATAGGAACAGAATGGCAGTGTGTTTAAAGGTAAAAAGTGAGTCACCATATGATCTGGAAGGCCCACTATTGGGCCTGTCACCTGTGAAAGCCAGAATCCAAAAGACACGGGATGGAAAATCGTGTATTGCAGCAGTATTTACAATAGGCAAGACATGGAAGCAAACAAAATGCCCATCAACAGATAAATGGACAAAGAAGAAGTGGTATACGTACCGAATGGAATAGTAGCCTCGGGAAAAAAATGAACAATGCCGTTTACAGGACTACAGATGAGCCTAGAAATAATCATATTAGGTTAAGTCAGTCAAAAGGGAATGACAAATATCCTATGATATCATTTATACATGTTATCCTAAGATTGCTACCAATGAACATATTTCCACAGAAAAAGACACTCACAGACTTATAAAACAAACTAATGGTTAACCAAAATGAAAGGTGGGAGGATGGATAATTTAGGACTAAGGGGCTAACATACATAGATTAATGTATGTTAAATGTATATAAACATATAACATATAAACTATATGAATTATATAATCACTAATACATAGAAAATATATAATGACAAAACACCTACCAAATACCAAGGGAGGTCTACTCAACATTCTGTAATAACATACATGGTAACAGGATCCGAAGATGAACAGACATATGCATGAATCGTTGAGCAGATTCTGTACAGCCAAACAATCACAACACTCTAATCAAATTTACTCCGATAAGAAATAGAAATTAAATTTAAAAAGCAAACATAAGTAAGGAGACATAAACTTCTGGGGGCTTGTCCCAGCACATTCCACTCTAATTTACAACCTTGGAACGCTACCTCCAGGAAGACTCTGTTGCCCTAGTAACAAGAGTTGAGAACGAAATAATGCTGCCACCTTGTGGCTCTTTCCCACAACAGCAGCTTTAAACCCAGTGCTAATGGTAGCTTAATAGTCACAAGGACTGCTGGGCTGTAAATGACGCCTGCCCTCAAAAAATGCCCTGGGGTAGGGAATAGGCAAGGAAATTCAACACATGACAAATTTTTCAAGACGTCAATATGAAGAGGGAAGTTGTAGTCACTCTTTAAAAAAAAGGAAAAGAAAAAAAAGGACATGCCTAAAGCTCAGTATAAGGAATTATTAGCCACATGCAAATTCAACGTCAAAAAGGTTTCAGCTCACACCAGTCAAATGACCATCAGCAAACACTGCAGGATTCCACTCCCTGTGCTTTGTGGCTGCTTCCCAATAGCTATCTAGTTTACATTTGGTAGTGTATATATGTCCATGCCACTCTCTGACTTCATCCCAGATTACCCTTCCCCCTCCCTGTGTCCTCAAGTCCATTCTCTATGGCTGAGTCTTTATTCCTGTCCTGCCCCTAGGTTCTTCATAACCATTTTTTTCTTTTTTTTTAGATTCCATATATATGTGTTAGCATACGGTATTTGTTTTTCTCTTTCTGACTTACTTCACTCTGTATGACAGTCTCTAGGTCAATCCACCTCACTACAAATAACTCAATTTCATTTCTTTTTATGGCTGAGTAATAGTCCATTGTATATATGTGCCACAGCTTTATCCATTCATCTGTCGATCCTGCCAACACTTTTACTTTACTCAACTGAGACCAATGTCAGACTTGTAAGGTAATAAATTTACGATGTTTTGAGTCACTCAATTTGCGGTAATTCGTATGAAAGCAATAAAAAACAAATACAGACGTCCTACAAGAGCCAGGCTATATATTTATATTTAAGTATTTCTAAAATGAATTTAACCCTGTGATTCACAGCAGCAGCAGCTTCCAAGGGATCCCACCACACACCTGAGGCGAAAGCAGCCTAATAAAGAAGCAGTGACAGCAGCAGGTCACTGCCCCACACTTGGGGTAGAGGGGGATTTGATCTACTGTAGCAGCAGCATAGCCTGAATGGGAATGCATCCTCCTGTGGCACTAGTCCCATCAGCATTAGTCTAATCTGCTAGCATCTGCTGTGCCAACAGGCCCAACGTATACAAACCCTCCAACTCAGTAGCATTAAGTGAGCCAGGCTCAGTGTTTCCTGAAACTCATATCCAATGGCACTGGAAAGCCCAGATATCACCTACTGTTATGAAAACATAAAAAACAATAACAGAAGACTGGCAACTTCAGAAAGAAAAGGCGAACAATGGAATGGGTGAAAACAAGTGGGATAAATATAAGAGACTATCATTAGTCTCATGAGTTTCTTAAATTCCCTATGATGGTCAAACAAAAATTATGACACCATCTGATGTGGTTCTCAATGTATATAAAGGAAATACTACAGAAAATCATACTTTAAAACTGGGGACTATTAAGAGACCTAAATGGAAGTAAAATTTTGAAACTTCACTTGAAGTAATAAAAGACAGATTCCAGTAGGCTATGATAAGTTACATATGTATAGTGTAAGGCCAAAAGCAACCACTAAGAAAACTATACAAACAGTATACACAAATGATTATAAATAAATTAGATTAAAATGGACTTACCAAAAAATGTTTAAGTAACCCACAAGAAGGCAAAATAAGAGAAACACAGGATTGAGAAACTAAGGTAAAAGACAAAACAAAAAATAAAATGGTAGACCTAATCTTTAACATAGCAATAATTACATTAACTGTAAATGATCTAAATAACCAAGTCAAAGACAGAGATTGGAAGAGTAGATGAAAAAATCACAAGCATGATCCAACTCTATACTGTCTATAAGAAGCTTACTTTAAACATCATGATATAGGTAGTTCAAAGTAAAAGGATGAAAAAGGTATATCATGTGAACATTCATCAGAAAAAGCAGGAATGGCTATATTAATATCAGATAAAGTAGATTTCAGAGCAAAGGAAATTATTAGGGGCAAAGAGGGTCATTACATAAAGATAACAGGAATAATCCACCTAGATGACCTAGTGATACTAAATGTGTGTGCACCAAACAACAGAACTTCAAAACACATGAAGCAAACACTGAAAAAGGTAAAAGGAGAGAATTTCAAATCCACAATTATTATTTGAGACTTCAACACAGCAATTTATAGAACTCCCAGAGACAAAAATCAGCAAGGGTATGGAAGAACTGAAAACATCATCAATCAACAGGATATAACTGACATTTAAAGAACACACTCAATAAAAGCAGAATACATATTCAAGTGTCCATGGAACATTCACTCATATACCATACACTGGGTGATAAAAAAAAAAAACATTAGCAGATTTAAAAGAATTAAAATCATAGAGAGTATATTCTCTAGCCATAATGGAACCAGACTAGAAATCAATAACAGAAAGACAACAGGAAAATCTTCAATCACATGAAAACTAAACATCACAATTCCAAATAACTCATGGGTAAAAAGTCAAGGAAAAATTTTTAAATGCATAGAATAAAAGAAAATGGAGATATAACAGATCAACATTTGTGGAATGAAGTGAAAGCAATGCTGAAAGGGAAGTCTATAGCACTAAATTGGGAAAGAAAATATTTCAAAGAAATAGTCTAATTTTCTATATTAAAATAGTAAAAACGGAAGAGGAAAAAACACTAAACAAGCAGAAAGAAGGAAATAATAAAGATGAAACAAAAATCCATGAAACTGAAAACAGGAAAATGGGGGGGGGGAGGAAATCAATGAAACAAAAGGCTGGTTCTTCAAAATAAACAATCTCATCAAGAAAGATGTAGCAAGACTGATCAAGATAAAAAGAGAGATGGCACAAATCACAGATATCAGAAATGCAACCAAGGATACCATGACATATCCTGCAGGTTAATAAGGGACAAGTTATTATGAACAAGTCTACACTATAAATTCAAAAATGTGGATGAAATGGACCAATGCGTCTACACCCAAAACTACCAAAACTCAGCCAAGATGAAAGAGACAATCTCAATTTTCCTGTAACCATGAGAAACACTGATTTTTCATTTAAAAACTCCCAAAAGAAATATTCAGGCTTAGATGTTTCACTTTTACCCAAGACTTAAAGAATTAACACCAATTTTACATGACTTGATAAGAAACAGAAGTAGAGGGAACAGTTCCTAATTAATTTTATGAAGCCAGTATTACCTTGATACCAAAACCAGACTGGGATAGTATAGAAAGAAGAAAACTACAGGCCAGTATTTTTTATGAAATTGGCTGTAAAAATCTTCAGCCAAATATTAGCAAATTAACTCCAGAAATATATAAAAAGAATAATATACCATGACCAAGTGGTATTTATTCCAGTTATGCAAAGTTGGTTAAATATTTGAAAATCAAACAATGTAATCTACCATATCCAATAGATTAAGGGGGAAAAGTCATGTGATCCTAATCATTAATGCAGAGAAAGCATTTGACAAAATCCAATCCCATTCATGATTTAAAAAAAAAGAAGAAAAGAAACTCCAAGCAAACTAGGAATAGAAAAGGAACATACAGAAACTCATAAAGATGATCTACAAACAACCTATACCCACATTATATTTAACTGTGAAAGACTGAACGCTTTCTCTGTAAGATCAGAAACAAGGCACCGATATCTGCTCTCACCACTTTTATTAAATATATTACTGGGGGTTCTAGTAAGAAAATAAAGCAAAAATAAATAAATAGATAAATTTAAAAGTTAAATTTTTAAAAAGTTTATTTAAAAGATGAAAGAACTATTCCTACTATGTTGAATAGGAAGGAATATATCCTCCTGAATGTTGAATAGTAATATATCCTATTATATTGAATAAGGAAAACTAAAACTGTCTATATCTGAAGATGAGATGATAATCTAAATGGAGAAAATACCAAGGAATCCACATAAAGCTTGAGAAATAATATTAGTTTGTAAATGTTTTAGAGTACAAGATCCACACAATTTTATCAAATTATATATTAATAACAAATGTGTAGAAGCTTAAATAAAAATATGTGATGCCATTTACAACTGACCTAAATAAATACTTAAATAGAAGCCCAATAAGACATTTATAGGACCTCTATACTGAAAATTACAAAATGCTGATGAAGAAAATTTTAAAAGTCCCAAACAAAGAGGGAGACATACCTTGTTCATGGATTAGAAAACACAACATAATAAAGCTGTCAATTCTCCCCAAGTTAAGAGGCTTAACACAATTACTCTTAAAATGCCCTCAAGGTTTTTGTGGATATAGACAAGCTTATTCTAAGATTTATATGGTAGGAAGAGGCTGAAGAACAGCTAAAACAATTTGTAAAGGAAGATTAAAATGGGAGGAATTAATCTACCCAATTTCAAGATTTCGCAGTAGTGATGGAGGGTAGATACATAGATCAATGGAATGGAACAGAGAACCCAGCAATAGACTGACACAAATACATTTAACTTGGTTTTGACAGCAGTGCAAAAGCTATCAAGGAAGAATAGACTTTTCAAAAAATGGTACTGAAACAGTTGGACATCCCTCGACAAAAACAAACAAACAAACAATGAACCTTAACCTAAACCTTACACATCTTACACAAAAATTAAATCAAAGTGGATCATAATCTTAAATGTAAAAGCAGGACATTTTTAGAAAAAAAAAATAGGAGAAAATCTTTGGCATCTACAACTAGGTGAATAATTCTTAGACTTGACACCGAAAGTATGATCAATAAAAGCAAAAACTGATCAATTGGATCTCATCAAAATGAGTTAAAAATGCTTCATAGAAGATCCTTTTAAGTGGATGAAAACTCAAATTACACAGTGGGAAAACATATTTGAAAATCCCATAGGAGACAAATGACTTGTATCTATAATATACAAAGAACTCTCCAAACAACTTAAAAAAATCCAACTAGAGAATAGGCAGAAGACAGGAACAGACATTTCATGGAAGAGAATATACACATGGCAAAGAAGCACATGAAAAGATGTTCAACATCGTTAGCCATCAGGGAAATGCAAATTAAGACCATAATGAGATATCAGAGAATAACTAAAATTAAAGTATAGTGACAACATCAAATGCTAGCGAGTACGTAGAAAAATTATATCACATCACTGGTGGGAAAATAAAATGGTTTAGCCACTCTGAGAAACAGCTTGACAGTCTCTTTTAATCCTAAAAGTAGATTCACCCTACAATGCAGTAATTGTACTCTTGAGCATTTATCCAAAAGAAACAAAAACTTAATGAAGTTCCCACAGAAACTTACACATAAATGTTCATAGCAGTTTTATTTCTAATAGCCACAAACTGGCAACTCCCCAAATGTCTTTCAATGGGTGAATGTTGAAACAGATTGTGATAAAATCTTATGATAGAATACTACCCAGCAACAACAAGGAACAAATTATTAATATATGCAAAAATTGAAATGAACTTCAAGGGAATGATGCCGAGGGAAAAGTTTTTAAAAGCCAATCTCCGAAGATTAAGTAATTCATGATTATGTTTACATATTATTCTTAAAATAACAAAACTGTGGAGATGGAGAACAGATTAGAAGTTGCCAAGGGTTAGAGATGGGGGTAGAAGGTACAGCGGGGGAACTCTGTGAGGTTTTTGTGGTCCCAGTACAAATAATACAACAATCTTGGTTTTAATCCCTAAAGATTTTTAAAAGCAATTCCTAATAAGAGGTGTCCAGATATTTAGCAATGGCAGCAGATTAGAGGTATAGCTCCCCAACATGACAACTTCGAAAGAGATCTATACTATCAATACTAATTTAATGCATATGTTAATTTTTAAAAGGCCAGTCACAATACTTAAATGGTACATATCTTAACGATATTACTCTGGGTATCCAGCTATACCAAATGGACTAGCAGGATTTTCTGTCCATTCAATCTTATTTAAGACAGTAAATCTTATAATAAGACAGTTAAAAAAAGAAAAAGAAAAACAACAAACCTCAACTACAGTTGGATATTCTCACAGCAAGATGAGGTGAAAATACATAGCAGCGGTTCAAAAGCTTAAGCAGTGGCACCTAAATTTGGCTGCACATTAGAATCCTCTGAAGCACTTTTTAAAAACCCTCACACCGACGGTTGGTCATGCTAGACCAATACAATCATTTTAACTCTCCTCAGACGATGCCAATGTCTAGCCAGAACGGAGAACCAGCGGACTAAGCAGAAGGGGATGTTTCTACAAAGATCTCTTAACAATAAGTCCTCTCACCCAATCAAGATTTACCTCCCCGCAAAGGGGTAAAGAAGGCTAGATGTTGTCCATACTTGCTTAGCTTTAATTAGCACTTGTGACTTGCCCAAAACCTAGATCATGTTTCCCCTAAATTTCATGTTATTCCCTAAGTTTATCAAACCCAAGGCTAAGGGGTTTGCCAGGATGAGATTTTAAGTGCTCACACAGGGGAAGTCCCTGGCAAACCAGGACAGCGGTCACTCTACACTGCAATGTAAAGCATCCTAAATAACCCTGCCACTGCTCCCAGATACTAGTCTGTGCCAACCAGTGGAGAAAAGGCATTCTCCATTACTACCATGGCAAATGCTACTGTACTTACCTTGGCTAGTCCCTATCTTTTCCAGGCGCCACTCCCCTTCACCTGCTGGTGGACGCTTCGGCCAGCTGACAATGCAGATATTTTCAAACTTTAAGGTGAATAAAAATCATCTGGAGGGCCTGTTGTAACAGAGATCACTGAGCCCCACCAGAGTTGCTGATTCCATAGGGCTGGGACCGGGCCCTAAAACTTGAATATCTAACACATTATCAGGGGATGCTGGGAAAGCTGGTCAGGTAATGGTAAAGCTGGCCAGGAAAAAGAAACCCGACGTGTCAAGATCATAAAGTACGGAAGGGCAAGCCCGCCGGCAGTCCAGGCCGGGGTGGGGGGGACCTGGGTCCCCAGCCCTACAGGGCCAACGGCAGACCGGCTCGGGCGCCCCTCGGAAGCGCGGGGTCCCCGCTGCCGAGTCTGTGGCCCCGGCCGGCCCCGGCTCCCCTCTGCCCACCCTGCGCGCGGGGGCTGGAAACGGCCGCGGAGAACCAGGCAGGGCGGGAAGGGGGGCTCCAAAGAGGGTCTGGCGACTCGAGTCGCTCCGTTACTCGGTGGGCTCAGCGCGCGCCGTGGGGGAAGAGAGGTGGAGGTCCGGGAAGAGGGGACGGGCGGCACTCACGTAGACCAGCAGCAGCCATGGGTAGACGGCGGGCTCGGCCACCACGGGCGACTCCAGCCTCAGCTTCTCCCCCACGTTTTCGCGCGCGGCCCCCGCACCAGGCTAGTCTGGCGGTTGGGGGAGGGGCGGGGCGCCGCCGGCGGGGGCGGGACAGGCGGGCGGGCGGGCGGGAGGCTGAGGGGAGGGAGCCTGGCCTGGGCCTCAGCCGGCGCCGCCGCCGCCGCCGCCGCCGGCCTGCTCCCGTCCGGCCCCCGGCTCCCTCTTTGTGGTCACAGGCCCGGGGCCTCCAGCGCTGCTGCCAACTGGGGCCGGCGTGAGCAAGCACAATGAGCCGGGGCCCGGCTGAACCACTCACTCGCGGCGAGCACCTCCCGCCCCGTGGACCCGCCCCCACGCACGCACGTACGCACGTACGAACGCACGCACGTACGCACGCAAGCACGCACGCACGTCTTCAGCTGCCCCCCGGCCACACCCACCGGCCCGAAGTGGAGACCCGGGGAGACCCCTCGGGGCCTGGGGTGGCGGGTTCGACTCCCGCCCTTGACGTACCGTGACACCTCCCCCCCAATATGTTTCTAGGTATTATATGTATATATGAATATACTATTATATACACACTTGCGTATGAATTTATATGTGTATGTACATGCGCATATTTACATATAGGTGTGTGTGTGTACACATTGTATATATGTATGTGTATATATCTTATATATATGATATATGTATGTATATATACGATGAATTTCTATATACAGTACATATATATTTTTATGCTATATGCTTTTATATGTAGGTGTATATGTGTGTCTATATGTATGTACGTGTATGTATTGCATATATTATATGTGTATGTATGTATACTGTCTATATGCACACCTAAATATCTTTGTATGTGTGTATATACGTATGCTATATATGTACCTAGGTGTGTATATTGCATATGTTATACGTATGTGTACATACTGTATACAAACTATGCATTTTATATGTGTGTATGTATAGTGTATATGTATGTGTGTATTGTCTATATTGTGTGTATATGTGTGTATACATACTGTATATATACGAACTGCATTTTATATGTGTGTATATATGTATGTGTGTATTGTATATACTATGTGTGTATATGTGTGTACGCATACTGCATATGTACACAGCTGTATATTTTTGTATGCTTGTACATATGTACGTGTGTGTGTATATACACACACACCCCATATGGATTCTGTTTGTCTGGAGAACCCTCACTGATACGGACACTTATGACAATTGAGTACCTGCTCTTTGCCAGCCAGGGAGCCAAAGGCTTGTCTTTCGGTGTCTCCCTTAAGTATCACGAGTCCCAGGAGGGAAGGTGATGCTGCTCCTACCAGTTGAGGTGCCTCAGGGTCAGTTAGGTGGACAGGGCGGGGGGCTGGAGCCTGGTGGAGCCCAGGTGGAGTTCTAGCAGCAGTACAGCCTAGCAGTCCCACTTCCCCGGGTGCTTCTCACAAAGACGCCGAGGGAGAGTCGGGACCTGAAGGAGGGAATGAGGAAGCTTCCGTGGGTCCGCAAGCCCAGACCAAGGCTGACTCGTCAAGAGTGTTAGAGGTCAGGACTGTGGTTACCCTGGGGGTGGGCTTACACAGAGCCATTCATATCCTGAAAAAGTATCCATTCTGCTCTTGTTTGTATGGTTACCCCCCTCCCCCAAATCTTTTAAAAACAGATTCTCTTGGTTGCTGGGAACACACACGGGGAAGTTGTGTGTGAGGGGGTATGATCCAGGGGACAGGGAGGATAAGCCCCCCACTCGTAGGGCAAGGAGTGGCTCAGCTTTGTGAGCTGAGGATGGCCCACGAGGTTCCAGAGAGAAGGGTCCCTGCTCCGTTCCTGCTCTGTGCACCCCATTCCCAGCCTGAGAAGCCCAGAGCCACCCACCCCCCCACAACACACACACACCAGGGAGGAGAGCCAGTCACCCTGGCTCCCAGCCTCCGGCTCCAAGGCTCCCGGCACTAGGAGCTATTTTCAGCTTTCATGCCCTAGGACACGGCCAGAGCTATTGTCTCCGGAAACTCTCTGTCTGTCTCTCCCCCGGCCTCCCTCCCTTCCTCCCTCCCTCCTCCGCTTCTTCCCCTCCAGCTCCATCTGTCCTCCCCTCCACCCTGCATTTCTACCCAGGATGGCTCACAGACAGCTGCTCCCCGTGCCCACCTGCCACCATTCCATGGATGTCAAAGCAAGCCCTGGGGACTTCCCTGGAGGTCCAGTGATTAAGACTCCGAGCTTCCACTGCAGGGGACGCGGGTTCGATCCCTGGTCAGGGACATAAGATCCCACATGCCACACAGCACGGCCAAAACAAAATGAATAAATAAAGTTATAGTGATGAAACAGCCCTAGTGGTGCAAGGATGGGACGTATAGCTCTATGGTATAGAAAAAAGGTCCAGAAACAGATATATGAGAACTTGATATGATAGAAAGTGGGGAAATTAAGGAGTTTTCAATAAATGGCATTAGGACAATTGCATATCCATGTGGGGAAAAGTAAATTAGAAAAAAAAAAAGCAAGCCCTGGTCAGGTGTGACCTTGGGCCCAGGGCCATTGGCACAGGTTGTCATGTGGGATGTTCTTCCTTAGACTCCTCCCTCCCTCCTGTGTCACTGTCACTTCCTCCAGAACCTTCCTGGACTCCCCTCCACAAGCCCAGGGTGTGCCCTCACCCGCCCTGGATCACCAGAATTCCAATCCCGGCCCACCCTTCCCCGCCAGGTAGAGAACTGTGCATGGTCAATAAGACCGTAGAGGTCATTGGCCATTGCTATTGCAGCTGGAATTGTTACTGTGTTTAGATAGGGTGACCAACACCCGCCCCCAGTTTGCCCAGGACCGCTCAGGTTTGAGCGCTGGAACTCTGGGGAAACTCTCAGTCCCGGGGAACCCCAGAAGGCTGGTCAGCCTATTTAGGACAGATCTTTCACTTGATCTCCCAACCCCCGAGAGCCAGAAAGGGAATCTCCCCCCTCCTTCCATTGTAACCTTCATTCATTCATCCACTCATCCCTTTATTCAACTCCTTTATTCAGCAAGTATTTATGAAGCATCTACTACACAGCAGACACTCTTCTAGGTGCTGGGGACATAACAGCATCCCTGTCCTCAAAGAGCTCACGTTCTAGTGAGGGCAGCAAACAGTAAACTGAGAAGGTGTGATTTATTACATGGGGATGATGTCTCGGAGACCACTGCAGGGCAGGGGAGGTGGGAGAGGAAAGGGGCAGTTCTAAATGCAGGCGCTGACGGGATTGGGGCAGACCTTGCCCTGGGCCAGGCTGGTTGCTTCAACACAGCTGTCCTCGCCCAGAGCCATCCTGCCCCCGCCTCACCCAGTTCTTCCGTGATGTGTGGGGAAAATCTGTGGTTGTCACAACTGGGAGGGAGGGCCCCTGGAATCAAATGGGTGAGGCCAGGGATGCTGCTAAACCCCACACAGTGCCCAGGAGGGGCCCTCAGCAGAGGATGACCCGCCCCGAATAACCCCAGTGCCACGGGGGAGACCCTGCACTAATATTATTCAGACCCGCTGGTGCCCCGATTCCTGCACAGGCAGGGACTCTAACCGGCTCACCTCTGTATCCCGAGGTGACCTAGAGTGGGGCAGCCACGAGGGCTGAGATGAGTATCGGGGGTGAAATGACAAACCTCTGCACCCACTCTCCCCTCCACACCCCAGGGGCGATGGTCTCTATCTCCTCCCCGTGCAGGTAGCTTTTCCCTGAGCCATTTCTTCTTGTCAAGGTCCCTGTCGCAGGTTGGGTTCCCCGAAGATGACGTTGAGAGCAAGGATTGGAGTGCAGGTGGTTGATGTGAGGCGTGCAGGAACAGATACAGCTGCCATAGGGTCCCACAATTCCACTCCCGGGCATAGACCCGGAGAAAACTCTAATTCAAAACTATACATACACCCCTGGCATTTCCCTGGTGGTCCAGTGGTTAAGAATCCATGCTTCCAGTGCAGGGGGCGTGGGTTCCATCTCTGGTCAGGGAACTAAGATCTCACATGCCGTGTGACAATAAAAGAAGAAAGAAAAAAGAAAGAAAGAAAGAGAGAAAGAGAGAGAAAGAAAGAAAGAAAGAAAGAGAAAGAGAGAGAGAGAAAGAAAGAAAGGAAGAAAGGAAGAAGGAAAGAAGAAAGAAAGAAAGATACATGCACCCCAACGTTCATTGCAGCACTATTTACAGTAGCCAAGACATGGAAGCTACCTAAATGTCCACTGATGGATGAATGGATAAAGAAGATGTGGTACATATATACAATGGAATATTATTCAGCCATAAAAAGAATGAAATAATGCTATTTGCAGCAACGTGGATGGACCTAGAGATTATCATACTAAGTGAAGTAAGTCAGAAGAGAAAGACAAATATCATATGATCTCACTTATATGTGAAATCTAAAATACGACACAAATGAACGCGTCTACAAAACAAAAACAGACTCACAGACATAGAGAACAGACTTGTGGTTGCCAAGGGGGAGAAACAGTGAGGGAGGGTTGGATTGGGAGTTTGGGGTTAGCAGATGCAAACTATTAAATATAGGATGGATAAACTACAACGTCCTACTGTCTAGCACAGGGAACTATATTCAGTATCCTGTGATAAGCCATAACGGAAAAGAAAAAAGTTTTATTTATAGGTTCCATCCCTAACTGAGCTGGCCCATCCCCTCCCATGTTTCTAAGTGCAGCCCGAGGCTGCAGACTTCCCACCGTGGTCTTCAGCTCCAGAGCAAGCCACCTGCGAACCACCCACATCTTCCCAGGGGCTGGCAACTCTCCTTTGCTACTGATTCCAAGACACATCCAAATAGCAAAAATGTGACCATGAAAAGAAACTCAGGCATGTTCAAATCAGGGAAATAACATTCTTAGCTCTGTTCAGTACTCGCTTAATTTTACAAGAGCTTAGAGTTACAAAAAAGTTGCAAAGATCTGTACAGAGTGTACAGAGTGCCGTGGACCCTGACCCAGTACCCCTATTTCCAACTCATTAGTACCTTAGTGTGACATGTTTATCCAACTAAGGAACCAAGATGGATACATTGTTATTAACTAAAGTCCACACTTTATTAGAATTTCCCTAGTATTCCCCTAACATCCTTTTTCTGTCCCAGTCTCCTCTGGGCTGTGACATTTCTCAGACGTCGCTGGGTTTTGATACCTTGAAAGTTTTGAGGAGGACTGGTCAGGTGTTTTGTCCCTCAATTTGTTAGTCTGTTTGTTTTCTGATGTTTTCTTATGGTTGGTCTGGAGTTATGGGGTTTGGGGCGGAAGACCCAGACAGAGATAAAAATGCCATTCTCCTCAGGTCACATCAAGGATACACACCACCAACGGGACTTATGACAAACGATTTTACCCTTGATCACCTGGCCAGTATTGTCTTTTTTTTCTTGCTGCGTTGGGTCTTCGTTGCGTGTGGGCTTCTGTAGTTGTGGCACGGGGGCTCAGTAGTTCTGGCTCCCAGGATCTAGAGTGCAGGCTCAGTAGTTGTGGCCCACGGGCTTAGTTGATCTGCGGCACCTGGGATCTTCCCGGACCAGGGCTTGAACCTGTGTCCCCTGCATTGGCAGGCGGATTCTTTTCTTTTCTTTTTTTCTTTTGCAACCAAAACGTTAATCCCAAGGATTCTCACAAAACATATTACAAATGACAGCATGAAAAAAAAAATTGCACAGTAACTCAAAGTTCAGCTCTACAATATACTCTTAATCTGGCAGGACATTGGTATCTTGATAATCTCAAATTTCCAAAAAATATTACAAAGAGCTATGTATTCATGTACAGCAATCACAGAGGGGACGTATGACCTAACTCAAAGGTAAACTAACTTCCTTGAAACTTCTTAGATTTTAAACTCCCTGGACAATCTCTTGTCCGGTGTGAAGACTAGTGGAATTTTTAAACCTCTAATCTAGGGTAAGGGTGCGGCTTTCATTTTTACCTGCTGGCTTGGGTTCACAGCACCTTTTAAAGACTGCTTGCTTAACTACAGCTGCATACCATATCCCAGCTACAGAAAGTCTTTTCAATGTTTGCCAGTGTTGTTTCCATAATAGTAAACATCACACTTTAGGTGGGCAGGAGTTAGAGTTTTATTATCAGTCTAGGCAAGACCAAAAATTCAAAGCAAGTTCAATTTTGCTTAAGGGAACATTGTAACAATTCTTCATATTACATGCCTCCCAGGACCCATTTCAAACCATAGAGAATGACACCTTTATGTGTCACTGTCCCAAGAGACAAACAAATGTGAACAACTAAAACATTTAAAAAGTGCACCAAGCTTCGGAAGTCTCAAACAAAACTTGAATTTTCTGTACATACTCCTGCCAAATGAAGTTATTGCCTGTACACCACTCCTCTTGCAAAGTGGTCTTCTATTTCCTTTCATCTGACCTAGATCGGCTAGGAGACCTAGAGAAAGATCGGGACGGCTTGTGATTTCTCTCTTGGGACAGGGATCTCTCTCTTCTCCTATATCTAGAAAGGGACCTGCTCTGGCTGACGGAGAAGGCTCTCCATCTTGGAGATGTGTGGGAGGTGGAGGACTCCTCCTCCCATAATCATCTCGAGGGCGACGACCCCAAGAAGGAGGCGGTCACGATTTCGACTTCTCTTTTCCCCATTCGACAGGTCCACTCTTACTCGGCAGCCACATAGTGTTCTCCCATCTAGTTCTCGGACAGCATCGGCTGCATCTTGGGGATCTTCACATTCAACGAGAGCGAAGCCGGGAGGGTTTTTAGCACCCCACACACTTCACAGTGGTCCATAATAGCCTAAAGCTCGTTCCAATTCAGCCTTGTTACCACTGTTTCCAAGATTCCCTACATAAACTTTACAGTCCAACGGACAGGAATCACGTTGCAAGACCCTCGTGGCTCCTGGGTTTCACGGGCCACAGGGTGGTCCCGGGCCTCTAGAATCTGGTAGCTGAATCTGCTCGCACAAGCTGTCCTGTGGGGATGCGTTTTCCCCTATGTGTCCAGCCCGGGGCCCTGCTCTCTTGGCCTGGCCTCCCGGGTGAGAGGGTGAACCCCAGCTCCCTGGAGCAGACACTCAGAGCCCTGGTGACCGGACTCACGGCTGACGGGGCTGGAGCGGCGGCTGGACACGTGTGGCCAGCCTGGTGGTGTTTGGCCCCGTCTGCAGTTCCAGTTCCAGCTGAGAAAGAGCCTCCCTGTGTTACTTTCTCCTGGTTGTGTAAGGATCCCCGGTGTCATTTGACAGAAATGTAGACGGTGTGTTCTTTCTCTCTTTTCTCCCTGCTTCCTCTCCTCCCTCTCTGCCTCCCTCTCTCCCTGTACCTCTTTCCCTGTTCCGCTCTCCCTCTACCTCTTTCCCACTCCCTCTCTCGCTCTCCCTCTGTCTCTTCCTCTCTCCCTCCCTCTCTCCCTCTCCCTCCCTCTCCCTCTCTCTTTCCTCTCCCTATCTCCCTCTCTCCTCTCTCCCTCTTCCCTCTTCCTCTCCCTCTTCCCTCTGCCTCTTTCCTCTGCCTCTTTCCTCTCCCTCTTCCCTCTCCTCTTTCCCTCTCCTTCTCTCCCTCCCCCTCTCTCCCTCTCCCTCTCTCCCCCCTCTCTCTCCCTCTTCCTCTCTCCCTCTCCCCTGTCTCTGCCTCTCCCTCCGTCTCTCCCTCTGGGAGGGAGTGAGGGAGATGGAGAGATGGAGGGAGCGGGAGAGTTGGAGGGAGAGGGAGAGGGAGAGGGAGAAGAGGGAGGAGAGGGAGGGAGGAGACGTCTCTCCCTCCCTCTGCCTCCCTCCCTCTCCTCTCTTTCCCTCTCCCTCCGTCTCTCCGTCTCCCTCACTCCCTCTCAGAGAGGGAGAGACGGAGGGAGAGGCAAAGACAAGGGAGAGGGGGAGAGGGAGAGAGGGAGGGGGAGAGAGAGGGGGGAGAGAGGGAGAGCTCTCTTCCTCCCTCCCTCTCCCTCTCTCCTCCTTCTCTCCCTCTCTCCCTCACCCTCTCTCCCTCTCCCTCCCTCCATCACTTTCCCTCCTTCTCCCTCTCCCTCTCTCCCTCCCAGAGAGGGAGAGACAGAGGGAGAGGGAGAGGGGGGAGACAGGGACACGGAGAGGGAGGGAGGGAGGGAGGGAGACAGAGAGGGAAGCAGGCACCCTCTCGCCTTCTCCCTCTCCCTACCTCCTTCTCCGACTCCCCCTCTCCTCTCCCTCTGTCTCTCCCTCTCCCTCCCTCCCTCTAGGAGAGGGAGAGGGAGAGGAAGGGAGGGAGAGGGAGAGAGGGAGGGGAAGGGAGACGGAGAGGGAGAGACGTCTCGTCCTCCTTCCCTCTCCCTCCCTCGCCCTTTCCCTTCCTCTCTCCCTCTCCCTCCCTCTGTCTCACCCTCTCCCTCCCTCTGTCTCTCCCTCTCCCTCACTCCCTCCCAGAGAGGGAGAGATGGAGGGAGAGGGAGAGACGAGGGAGAGGGGGAGAGGGAGAGAGGGAGGGGGGAGAGAGGGAGAGGGAAGAGGGAGAGTGGGAGAGAGGGAGAGAAGGAGGAGAGAGGGAAAGGGAGGAAGAGACCTCTCTCTTTCTCCCTCTCTCCGTCTCTCCCTCTCTCCCCCTCTCTCTCCCTCTCCCTCTCTCCCTCTTCCCTCTCTGCCTCTTCCCTCTGCCTCTTTCCTCTCCCTCTTCCCTCTCCTCTTTCCCTCTCCTTCTCTCCCTCCCCTCTCCCTCTGGGAGGGAGTGAGGGAGATGGAGAGATGGAGGGAGCGGGAGAGTTAGATGGAGAGGGAGAGGGAGAGGGAGAAGAGGGAGGAAAGGGAGGGAGGAAACGTCTCTCCCTCCCTCCCTCCCTCTCCTCCCTCTCCCTCTCCCTCCGTCTCTCCGTCTCCCTCACTCCCTCTCAGAGAGGGAGAGACGGAGGGAGAGGCAAAGACAAGGGAGAGGGGGAGAGGGAGAGAGGGAGGGGGAGAGAGAGGGGGGAGAGAGGGAGAGCTCTCTTCCTCCCTCCCTCTCCCTCTCCCCTCCTTCTCTCCCTCTCCCTCCCTCCATCACTTTCCCTCCTTCTCCCTCTCCCTCTCTCCCTCCCAGAGAGGGAGAGACAGAGGGAGAGGGAGAGGGGGGAGACAGGGACACGGAGAGGGAGGGAGGGAGGGAGGGAGACAGAGAGGGAAGCAGGCACCCTCTCGCCTTCTCCCTCTCCCTACCTCCTTCTCCGACTCCCCCTCTCCTCTCCCTCTGTCTCTCCCTCTCCCTCCCTCCCTCTAGGAGAGGGAGAGGGAGAGGAAGGGAGGGAGAGGGAGAGAGGGAGGGGGAGGGAGACGGAGAGGGAGAGACGTCTCGTCCTCCTTCCCTCTCCCTCCCTCGCCCTTTCCCTTCCTCTCTCCCTCTCCCTCCCTCTGTCTCACCCTCTCCCTCCTTCTGTCTCTCCCTCTCCCTCACTCCCTCCCAGAGAGGGAGAGATGGAGGGAGAGGGAGAGACGAGGGAGAGGGGGAGAGGGAGAGAGGGAGGGGGGAGGGAGGGAGAGGGAAGAGGGAGAGTGGGAGAGAGGGAGAGAAGGAGGAGAGAGGGAAAGGGAGGAAGAGACCTCTCTCTCTCTCCCTCTCTCCGTCTCTCCCTCTCTCCCCCTCTCTCTCCCTCTCCCTCTCTCCCTCTCCCTTGTCTCTGCCTCTTCGTCTCTCTGTCTCTGGGAGGGAGTGAGGGAGATGGAGAGACGGAGGGAGAGGGAGGAGAGGGAGCGAGGAAGAGGGAGAGAGGGAGGGAGAGAGGGAGAGAGGGATAGAGGGAGGGAGGGAGAGATGTCTTTGTCTTTCCCTCCCTCCATCACTCTCTCCCTCTTCCCCCTCCCTCTCCTGCTCCCTGTCCCTCTCCCTCCCTCTATCCCTCTCTCCCTCTCCCCCCTCCCTCTCCTGCTCCCTGTCCCTCTCCCTCCACCTCCTTCCCTCTCTGGAGAGGGAAGGAGGTGGAGGGAGAGGGTGAGGGAGAGGGAGCACGAGAGGGAGAGAGGGAGAGGGAAAGAGGTATAGGAAGAGCGGAACAGGGAAACAGGGACAGGGAAAGGGGGACAGGGAGAGAGGGAGAGGGAAAGAGGGAGAGGGAGAGGGAGAGCAGAGCAGGGAAACAGGGACAGGGAAAGAGGGAGGCAGAGAGGGAGATGGAAACGGGGAAAGGGAGGGGGGACGGATAGAGGGAGAGGGAGAGAGGGACAGGGAAAGAGAGACAGGGATGGAGGGAGGGAGAGAGGGACAGGACAGGGCAAGAGGGACAGGGAGAGAGGGAGGGAGAGAGGGAGGGAGAGAGGCAGAGGGAGAGATGGAGGGAGAGTGAGAGGCAGGGAGGTAGAGGGAGGGAGGGAGGGAGGGAGACAGAGAGGGAGACAGGGAGAAGGGCTGATGGGGGCTCCCTCCCCCTCCCATCCTCTGCCCACTGCTTTCTCTTTTTTCTGCTTCAACAAACACCAGGCGCCTTTCAGATCAGCCCTGAAGTCAACGTTGATGCTTGGGACGGCCTGACCTCCCCGCTGCCTTCCAGCCCAGGACCACAGCTGGGAGATGAAGTCTGCGGGGCCCTGGGGGGGGGCGGCGGCGGCGGAGGTGGTGGAGGCAGGCACCTCCTCTGACGCCCAATCTCTCCTCGTTTACGAGGCAGCCGCCAGCTCCCCTCCCTGACTCCCCAAGATTTGGGGCCATTTTAATATGTGTCGATAATGCCATGAGCTACTATTTAACTTTTCCACGAGGACCCATCTCCCGAAATGCAGTGGTTTTCAGGCTTGGCTGCACTAGAGAACCCCCAGGGAAAGGAGAGACGTCTGTACCTCCCTCTCTCTCCCTCTCCCTCCGTATCTCCTTCTGGCTCTCTCCCTCTCCTTCTGGGGTGATGCCCGATGAGCTCAGATTCGCAGATGTTCCCCCCATCCCCTCTCTGTGCCTTGCGTGGGGCCTGGGCCTTCTCACTGTGGCCCGGGAACAGCCTCGACATTCAGACATCGGTTCCTGCAAGGACACTTGCGTTTGGTCCATACCGCATGTGGCTGCAGTCTGTGCTTCTCCCGTTTAGCATCTTCAGTAGATGGGGGCTGTGCATGAGCCCTTCATCTTCCCCGCAGACACCACTGGTGCTTGCTCGGCCTCGCGGGTGATGTCCACGGGGGACAGACCTGTGTCCCCACCTTCTTGGGCTGCAGACAGGCCACGTTGGTCCTGTGGTGACTGGGGGCTCCCAGGAGAACCCCACCGCAGACCCAGAGAGGTGGCCCCAGAGAAGGTGGCGTACGCCTGGGGCCAGGCCTCACCAGCCAACCACGGGGCACCTGCAGCAACAGGTCTCTCGCCGTCCAGGGGCTGGGTGTTCGGGCGCCGTGGGGATGAGCTGCTGTCTGCACGGCAGCCAAGTTTGTATTGTTGAGCCCGGGGAGGCCCCTGGGTGGCTCCTGGAGAGCCTGGTCACATTTCTTCCTGCCCTTGGCCTTAGAGCTCATCATGGTTCACGCCGTTTCTGGTTCCAAAAGGACCTGTGTTCATAAAGACCACATGTTAGGACAGCACCAAAGTGTCTAGAAATCCAGGCCAGGAGGAGGAGGGAGGGGGTTTGGCTGTGCCTGCCAGTGGCCTGAGAGCCCTCCCACCCACAGAGACCTGGCCCGGGGCCTGTGGGGAGGGCATGGCCCACGGTCCCCAGCGCTGGCTGTCTCTGGGTTCCAGGAGAACTGCGCGATCCTCGGGGAGCTGGTAAGGCTGCAGGCTCAGAAGTCCCGCCTGCTGGGATTCAGCACGCGTGCCGACTCTGTGCTGGAGATGAACATGGCCAAGACCAGCCAGGTGGTGGCCACTTTCCTAGGTAACCCCGCCTCCCCGAGTCCCAGTGGGGACGGGGGTCAGGTGGACCTTGACTGGACGTGGTGCTGCCTGAGACCCCACTGTGTCAGCCCTTGGGGGTCGCCTTCCCCAACCCTTCATTCTGCCTCGAGGGGCGTGGGGTGGGGGGCGGCTGGGCGGCTGCCACAGGGACATAGCTGAGCCTCTCCCCTCCGCCCGCAGATGAGCTGGCCCAGAAGCTGAAGCCCCTCGGGGAGCAGGAGCGGCCCTGATCCTGGAGCTAAAGAAGGCTGAGTGCCAGAGGCGGGGCCTGCACTTTGATGGGCCCATCAACGTCTAGGACCTGCGCTACTACATGAACCAGGGGGAGGAGACGCGCTACCACGTGGACCAGTACCTGCTCAATGAGTCCTTCCCCATGCAGGTGGTCACGCGCGGGCGGCTGGGCATCTCCCAGGAGCTGCTGGGGCTGACCTTCGACCTGGAGGAAGGCGCCAACATGCGTCACGAAGATGAAGATGTGAGGCTCTACACGGTCCGGGACGCGGCCTCGGGCAAGGTCATCCATCAGCAAGTTCTACCTGGACCTCTACCCTCGGTGCATGCGTGGGGGAACCTGTTGGCCGTGGGCCGGGGCTCCTCTGTGGTAGCGGGGCCTCACCCGCGTCCCTCCCCAGGGAAGGGAAGTCCGGGCACATGGCCTGCTTTGGCCTGCAGCCGGGCTGCCTGCAGCAGGACGGGAGGCGCCAGATTGCCATCGCGGCCATGGTGGCCAACTTCACCAAGCCTACGCCCAACCCGCCCTCCCTGTTCCAGCATGATGAGCTGGAGACCTACTTCCATGAGTTCTGGCAAGCGATGCACCAGCTCCGCTCCCAGGAGGGTGCGGGCGAGGGGCTGAAGGCAGGGGGCGGGGAGGGCCCGGGCTCTCCCGTGGTCCTCAGGCAGGCCCTCGCCACGGGATTCTTCCGCTGATGTCACCCCGCACGAGGAGACGCCCTCGGTGTCAGTTTCCATCATCAAACCCCACGCACTGGGCGCGTAAACAACGGAAGTGGATGTCCTCGAGACTCTGGAGGCTGGAAGTCCCAGATCAAGGAGTCAGGACTGGTTCCCTGCAATGTTAAATACAGGTATTCAAGAGTTGCCTTTAAAAAAGACAAAATAGAAGAAAGGAACGTTGCATGCAAGGCTGGTGAGTGATGAGTGATGAGAACCAGAGGTTAGGCTCTGGGGCCGGGAGCACCACGCCCTGTGAGGCCCTGGGGCTGCTGCCAGTCTCGGTGGAGGCTCAGCAAGTCCCAGTGACTTCCCAATGTGGGGGGGGTCCCCAGATGAGCGTCTGGGCCCAGGACCCAGTGCTCGTTCAGTCTTCCTGCAGTCAGCCCTTCGTCCTGAGAGCGATGCTCTCACAGACTGCAACCGGAGCGCGTGGGGACACTTTACTGAGCTGTGCAGCCGTCACTACTGCCCTGTTCTGGAACATTTCCCTCACCCCAAAAAGGTCCCTCACGCCCTTAGTTATCATTCCCTCCCCTCCCCTGTCCCTGACAACCAGGAACCCACTCTGACTCTGTGGATCTACCTGTTCTGGACGTTTCCCCTCAGTGGGGTCACACCCTGTGTGTCCTTCTGTGTCTGACTTCTCTCGCTGAGCACCGTGTTCTCACGGTGCATCCACGTGGCAGCGAGTGGCAGGGCTTCACACCTTTGCGTGGTCGAGGGCCGGAAAAAAGACAAACGAAAAGAAGGGCACGTTGCCTGCGACTCTGGTGACAGCCGGGGATGAGAACCAGAGGGTAGGCTCTGGGGCCGGGAGCGCCGCGCCCTGTGAAGCCCTGGTGCTGCTGCCAGTCTCGGCGGGGCACGAGCAGCGCCGTCCCCCAGGAGCTGCTGGACAAGCTCATCAAGTCCCGGCTGGCCAACCCCCGTGCGGCCGGGCCGAGGGAAAGGAAAGGGGCTCCCGGACCGCCCGGCTGGAAAGCGCGGCCTGGACACAGTGCCAGCGCCCCCGTCTCCTTCCTCCCGCCCTCCAGGCCTCTTCAACCTGCGCCAGATCGTCCTGGCCAAGGTGGACCAGGCCCTGCACACGCAGACGCCCTCGGACCCGGCCTAGGACAATGCCCGCCTCTGCCAGGAGATCCTCGGGGTCACAGCCACGCCAGGTAGCCAAGCGCACGCCGGGCCCACCTTAGCGGTCGGTTGGCGGCTACTGCCCAGGTCAAGAGGATCCTCTGGTGGTGTGTGAAGGGGGACCGACTGACGGGCTCTGGTCGAGGCTCGCTGACCTCTGGCCTCTTCCTGCCTGGGTTCCTGGGCTGGTCCCTCCAGCTGTGGCCCGCGGAGTCCGAGGGTGGGCTGGGCGTATCTGCACGTGCTTTCTGGAGAGCCTGGAAGAGGCAGGAGAGGGCTTCATACCCCGGACGGAACGCGTCGACGAGGTTTGCCCGTGCGTGTCGGTGTGGAGACGCAGTTCACTCCCTCGTGAGCGCTTTAACCCGCGCTCTCCCCGTGCTGGAGGGCGAGCCCTGACTCATCCCTCGGAGCCTCGGGCAGCTGTCCCTGTAAGAGGCTTAGGGGTGAACCCTCGTGAGCTTCAGCAGAAAGTCGGCAAAGATTGATTTGTGTCCCTCCACTGAGTTGCCCGCAAGGTCCCCGTTTTCTAGAAGTGTTGGGCCAATACTCCCTCTAGTGGCAGGGGACTCAGACAGGGCTGCTTTGAGGCCCCAAGCTCTGGGCTCTGGGGAAGGGGCACGGAGCGGCCAGGGGGCCGGGCAGGAGCCTCTCCACGTGTGTCCCAGGGACCCACCTGCCTGCGACCTTCGGCCACCTGGCAGGAAGCTACGACGCCCAGTCCTATGGCTACCTGTGCAGCGAGGTGTACTCCGCGGACACGGTCCACACACTCGTTTCAAGCAGGAGGGCGTCCTGAGTGGCAAGGTGAGAGGCCGGCCTGCCGTGCAGACCAACACGGAGGTCCTTGGCCTGGGCCTAGATGCTTGTGCCGCCCGCCTGGGCCTGCCAGGCTCTGAGGGCCCTGCCCAGAACCCCCTGCTCCCCTGCCCTTTGTTGAGTCACAGCAGAGGTGGCCACACCCACACCCTCCGTGAAGGGGGTGCTCCACCCTCCTGCAGCCCCGCCCCCTCTCCTCAGGTTGCCATGGACTACAGAAGCTGCATTCTGAGGCCAGGGGGCTCCGAGGATGCCAAGGGCATGGTGAAGCTCTTCCTGGGTTGTGACCCCATGCAGGACGCCTTCCTCCTGAGCAAAGGGCTGCAGGTTGAGGGCTGCAAGCCGCCGGCCTGCTGACGGCACGGGGTTTTGCCCCCCCGGGCGGGCCGGGTGCCTTAGCGCCCCGTCGGGGCGGGGGAGGGGCCGTGTGTCCTCCCAGCCCCCGAGTCCCCGGCGGCCGGCCTAGGCCAAAAGTCTCCACCTGGAAGTGTCTGGAAAGCCTGGCATCAAGGCTCCCCCTTGTTGCACTAATGCAATCCCTTCCTGGGGAGCTTTCCTGGTAACAAAATGGTTCTTTGAAAACGCAGCCATTAATAAAAAAGACTCTACTCCTGGTCTCTGCCTGCCGTCCCTTCCACCACAGGAGTGGCATGGGGGCCGTCACACTGGGGGGAGTTCTGACCTTGGTCGGGGATCAGCCCTGGGGCCGTGGTGACGCGTCTGGGTCACTGGGAGACGGCTGAGCTGTGGGGTGAGTTCAGACGGGGATGGTGCCCCGCACCCCGACCGGGCAGGCTCTCCAGTGAGGGGGTGTCAGTTTCCTGCCGGCCTCTCGCCCGTCACTGTTTGGCATCTCGGGGGCTGTGACTGGCTGGAGCTGGTTCTGGCGGTGGGCACAGCTGCGGGAAGCCCGGCTGTGGCTGTCCCTGTCCCCGTGTCCTGTCCTCCTGCTCACGGCCGGCCGGCTGGCTCCCTCTGGTCATCGGCAGCTGCTGAAGTCTGGACCACAGCAAGGGGCCACCTTCCTGGGTCCTAGCAATTCTTCCCAAAGGCCTTAGGGATGTGTTTTGGTGGCAGTAGGAATTCAGAGAGGGTGCTGCACCACTGGAGCGGTAGGGTGGCTCTGGACCGTCCCGTGTGTCCTTCCCTGGCCTTTGAGCTCCTTGGGAGCCCTGCCTCCACAAAGGACGCCAGGCAGCGGAACGAGGGCGCGGGCGGCGCCCCGACCTTCTCCCCGTGGCCCAGGCGGGCAGGCCGTGCCACGCTCTGTCCTCCCCTCAGCCTGCCCGCCCGTTCTGTTGTTATTTTACCGAAGAGGACACAGACATTCAGAGAGGCTAGGGTCCATGCCTGAGGTCTCATATCCAGTAAGTGTCAGAGCCGGGGTTTGAACCCAGACAGCCTGTCCCGGAGACCGCGCCCTTACCTCTACACAAACCACCTCCTGGTTCCCTTTATTAGCACAAGACTCATTTCCCTGACAAGCCCAGGCCCCATAAAGGCAACCCTGCCTCCCCCACGTGACCAGCCCTTGCCAACTACTCACCCCAGTGGCAGAGGGACGAGCCACACAGGGGACCCGCCCATCTTGGCCATGGGGACACAGACACCCACTCACACCCAGAAGGACCTCCTCTTTACCTTAGGCCACACGCCCATGCCGAAGGAGCTGCTGTCTGCCAGCTGGTGCAGGTACAGTTCTGTCCTGGAAACAGAGAAGGGACCAGAAGTAAGGGAGGACCCACCCACACCAGTGGCCTGGCAGGGCAGGTGGGCATCATGGCACGGGGCTCCACAGAGTGCCCCAGGTGGCCCCGGGGTCTGCCTCAGGCCCTGGCCCTGCCTCCCGAATATTCCTCACTTGCTGCCCTCAATGGGCCCTTCTTAAGTGAAGGCCTTCCAGAAGCTTCCTTACTCCTCAGTTACCCTGCTCTGAAAACTGGGAGTTTCCTCCCTAATCTGCCCTCTCTCCAAAGGGTAAGGTGCCCCTCTGGCCTTAGCCAAGAGGCTCAGGACAGGTTGGGCCTGCCCTTCAGACGGGGGTGGAAGGCAGGAGACAAATGATGGGGGACGCAGAGGCAAATTGAAAATTATCACCCCTCGCCTGGGGTGAGCACTCCCTGGAGCTTCACTAGATAGAACCTTACTCATTCGTTCAACAGATGAGGAAACCAAGGCTCAGAGACAGGGAGCCACATGTCCAAGAATTCCCAGGAGTCAGCGAGGGGCAGAGATGACTCCCTGGGCCACCTCCCCCAGAAGGCCCTCCCAGATGAGTCTTGTGGCTTCTCTGCTGTTCCACCTGGTGCCTCCTCGCCCTGAGCTACCTCAGGTGCACCCAAGGCTCTCACAGAGTTTAGGAGCTTCTGGAAGATTTGGGGTCTGCTGTTCCTTGCCCACCTCCCACGCTGCTGTCAGAACCTGTACCAAAATGTCACCGTCACAGCAGACACCCACCACCACCCCCCAGCGTGTATAAAGAGCCATATGTGAATTATCTCACTTAATCCTGTAAGGTCAGCAGTCAAGGTACTATTTCCACTTTACAGAGGAAGAAACGGAGGTTCAGAGCAGGTGACACCTGGCCAGGTTCACCCAGCCCAGGAGCAGTACCAGGCAGCAAGAATCAGAGGCCAGATTCCTAACCACTGGGCTCCACTGCCTCTCACCTCTGGGCAGAGGCAGGGCTGGGGCCCTGGAGAGCGGAGGCCCTTTGTCTCACTGCCCTCGGCTGTCCCTGCTCAGCCCAGTCGCTCACCTGAGAGCCAGGTCCAATCCGGATAGCATCTGGGAGAAAACCTCGAAACTGCCTTCCCCTTCCAGCTGCCGGGCCACGTGGCTCTTCTCCAACAGCATCGTCTGCCAGGGGAGAGGACAGGCGCCGGTCAGCACGAGGCCCCGCTAGGCTGCCCGCACACCCCCACCAACCCCCAGGCCCACTCTTCGAGGCAGCACCTCAGGCCCCAACTTGGCTGGACGCCTCCAAATCAAAACGTGCCAGGCCTTTGTCTCACTGATTCAGAGTCCACGCAGGCAATCAACGAATGCAACGGGCTCATTCCGATGAAGGAATCCAAGGGTACTAACAATTAACCCAGAGCCGCCCTCCAACACACTCTTATGCAACCGAAGCCCTAAATAACTTGACCCACATGGTGATGCACGGTAGACTTTCAGGGCCGGGACAGAAAGGGATTTATCGTGCACCAGCGAGTCTGGGTATTCTCCTAGCTCCGCATACAAACAACCCTTCTAATAACCTAATCCTGTTTTCTGTTCAAACAGAATGTTGGCGGGGGCGTGGGGGGGGGGAAGGGGAGGAGCCAGGTGATTTCAGAGAGAGGAACAAACAGGCCATGTGCCTGTCACACACGGGCTGCCGCAGAAGGCCAGCGAGCGCCTGTTTAATTTCAGCTTACGCTTTTAAGACCCAGCTAATGAGCGGCTGAATTATGTATCTACTCATGAATATTTCATCCCTGTGATACTCCGAGGCACAGACGAGCTGGCCTGCTCCGGGAGGAGATGTCTGGGCACTGAGTGAGGTGGGGAGGAGCTGGCCTTGGCCTGGGGAGCGATGACCATTTAGACACATTCCAGGGTCCCAGCTGGAGGCGTGGGCCCTGCTGAGTGGGGCTGAGGCTACTGCAGCCCCAAAGAGCCCCCTCTCCCTCCCACCCAGAGGCCTCACCTGGAGCTGGGCGGCCGTGACTCGGCCTGTGGCGTTCAAGTCCAGTGACATCACCATGGAGCACCGGGTGGCACGGCGGCTGTGGCCGGTGAACACGGAGCCAAAGGCCCGGAGGACAGTGAAGGTGGCTCGAATCTTCTCCACTGGTGGGGCACAGACAGGGCATCACCCGTGGCCCGGGTGCTGCCACCCCCACCTCTCACAGGACCCCATTCTGGCCCCAGGCCCCAGCAGGGGCCCCTCCACTCCCCCAACTCAGCTCTAAGCCACACCTCTTCCGCTGCTGGGCTGGCCCTGTGCTGCAAGCAGGGGCGCGGGGTGAGCAAGAGTGAGCCCAGAAGGGGAGATACACACACCTAGGATTGGTACGATCTGAGTGACAAGGGCTGCCCTAGGGCCTCCTGGGCCTGGTGGAGTCTAGGAGGAGGGCAGAGCATTAACATTCTTGGACCTGCTGTCGGGGAACGCCCATCACAGCCAGCTCAAAAAGCCCAGCAGTCCCAAGCTTTTTAACATAACTATTTAACAAGCACCCACTATGTGCTAGGCACCTGGATACAGCCTAGCCTGACTCCCACTCCCCCAACACACACTTTCAGCAGATCTACATTCTGGGAGGGCCTCTCCTTGCTGTATCCCCAGCTCCTCACAGGGCTCTAACCTGGGCCAGGTGCAGAACAGGTGATCAATAAAGCATTGGAATAAGCCCAGTGGAGAAGCAGGATAGTACAATGGTTAAACAAGCTTGAATATGGCCTCTCCCCGTTGTTAGTCACCTGATTTGGAGCGAATAAATTAACCTCCCTGTGCCTCAGATACCCCATCTATAAGATGGGGGTAATAATAGTACTTACTTACCTCATGTGGTTGCCACAAAGACTAAAAGATTTAATAATGTAAAGTGCTCAGAACATGCTCCAAATGTGGTGGTGTTAGTATTGTTTGTTATTATTAGAAAAGCAATACTGCCTGGGCCATATATTCTCAGCAGGGGGAATACTGCCCCCAAGAGGGCAGAAACTGATTCTTGAGGATGGGGGCAGTTTTCCTTTCTTATGTATAGAATAGAGCACAGATACACACACACACACACACACATGTCTGTGTGTGTCTGTATATATATACACACATACACACACACTGCATAAACAAATATATGGTGAATCTATGGCATTAACTTTTCACGGTGGGAGACGATTAGGAGAAAGAACAACTAAAAAGGCTCCTCAGAGGGGCAACAATACATTGAGGACACTGGCCCAGGGGTAACAGCTCTGGAGCCAAACTGTCTGTGTTTGAATCTCGGTGCTAGGATGTATGAGCTGTGTGGCCTTGGGCAAGCTGGTTAACCTCCCTGCGTTTTAATGGCCTCATCTATAAAATTCAAATAATAATAATGTCTACCTTATAGGGATGTTTTAAATAATAAATAAGTTAACCTGCTTGGAATAGAGCCTGGCGCGTAAGTCCTCAGCAAGCATTTACCACGATCCCCATCAATATTGTAATTATTATCACCAACTGACACTATTTTTTATTGAAGTATAGTTGATTTACAATGTTGAAACTCTTTCTTTAATGCCCAGCTCAAACATCATTTCCTCAAGGAAGCCCCCCGGCCCCTTCTCTGTGCTCCCTCCGCCTCTCCCCTCCCCAGCTCGGCCAGCAAGCGGTGCAGAGCATTGGAGTCTGGCACAGATGAGCAGCTGAGTCTCCCTTCCGGCTGTCAGTGCCTCCTTGTCTTTGTTTTTACTTATCGGGTCCTCTGCACAGTCCAGTGGGCTGTGCGCTGCACAAGGACACCACACCTAAGGGCACAGCATTTATATCAGATAGCCATAGGCCTGTATACTTATTAGGATGATGGCCCAGAACGTGGTGGTCAAGTGTTTGGTTCTAACAATGTCAATGCGTGACGACGGTTCCACATGTGGCAGTGAGTGTCTTAGGCAAGGAGTACCTGTTTCTAATTCACACAAAAGTACCCAACAGACTAGGGGTGGCCCTGCCCAGAAGCCAGCACAGGGTCTGCACACAGGTGCTCAGTGAACGCTAGCTGAGCAGATATAAGAAAGAGCCGCCCAGCACCCCCTCTGACTCTCCCTTCCCTTCCCCCACGCCACCGCCCCCACCACGTCCCAGCTGCACGTCACCTGGAGACCACTGTACCTGAGACCCTGCCATCCACACTGCCTGCCATCCCCACCAGGTGCTCCAGGACCTGCTCGCAGCAGGTGGTCTTGCCAGCACCGCTCTGGCCCAGGGCCACGATGCTCTGGTCCCTCTGCTGGCTCAGCAGAGCCCAGTACGCCCGCTGGGCCAGGGAGCCAACGTGGGCGGGTAGGCCATCCCAGCAGCTCCTGGGCACCTGCAGGAAGAGCGCCGGCATCAGCCTTCCCACCCAGCCGGGACCCAGGGAGCACTCCACAATGCTCCAACCCGGCCTCAGGCCCAGATCCACGTCCATGCCTCCCATCCTACTCCAGCCTTGTCAGAGACGTCGTGCATTTTTCTGGGGAGAGCCCAGCCTGGAGATCTAGTCCTGCCACTGGCTCGCTGTGAGTCCTTGGGCAGCCTTGGACCCTGCTCTGAGCCTGGCCTCTTCTTCAGCCAATGAGAGGCTTGAACTAAAGCTGCATTAGCTCATGGGGCTCATCTCACTTGCTACACAAAGGACTGGATCATACCTGTCTGAAATGAAGCAGGTGGATAAAATGGCTCAATTGATGAGTGACGTCTGCCATGGAAACAGAATGGGGCATGGGGGAATTGGCGGTACGTGTGCTATGTATTTGCTATAACAGATTTAGATACCGGAAGCCCCTTTGACTTCATTCATTCATCCATCCATACATCCATTCACTCAGTAAAAAAAAAAAAATTCATTGAGTGTCTACTACATAGCAGGCACTAACCCAGGCACTGGGGGCACAACACTACTCAAGGCGAATAAAGGAAATCTCTGCCAACCGTGAGGAGATATCATTATACACCTATTAAGATGGCTAAAAAACCGGTTTTTAATTTTTTTTGACACACTACCAAGTTCTGGTTAAGATGCAGAGCAAGTGGAATTCTCCCACAATGCTACACAATACAGCCACTCTGGAGAACAGCTTGGCAGCCTCTTTTACAGTGATACATACACTCGTCATACAACTGAGCAACCCCACTCCTAGGTATTTACCCAAGAGAAATGGACATTTGTGTTCACCAAAAAACCCTCTGTCACTGGTTATATTGAGTAGGTATTCAAAATCATCAACAACCTAGAAACAACCCAAATGTCCCTCAACTAAAGAACTAAGATAACCAACCACCCTGGTTTTAGCACTGAAAGTCCCATGTCCCAGAAAAACCATTCCCTCCCACGGAAACCAGGACAACTGGTCCCCCTCCGAACAGATAAACAAAGCTGTGCAATAAAATACAATAGAATAAAAGAACTAACGGCTCACAGCTGCAACAATATGGGTGAATCTCAAATGCGCTGTGCATTGTGATAAGTGGAAGAAGCCGATTCCAAAGGTTACACGCAGTACAATCCCATTTATATGACTTTTCAGAAAAGGCACAACTAGGGAAAAGGGACAAAAGAACAGATTAGTGGCTGCCCAGGGCGGGACATGGGGGAGGGGATGACCACAAGGGTATGGAGAACTTTTGGGGGTGATGGGAACTGTCCTGTAATTGACGGCAGAGACAGTTTCACAACTATACGTGTTTGTCAAAAACTTACAGAAGTGAACACTAAAAAGGGTGACATTAACTGTATGTAAATTATACCTTAATAAACCTGACTTAAGACAAAAAAAGCCCTGCCTGTAGAGCTTGCTTTCCTTTGGGAGAAGACAGATGATAAAAAACCAACTAATTAAATTATACTGAACGGGAGTCATTTGAAAGCCATGAGCTTGGATGAGATCACCAAGGAAGTGGGCGTTTAAAGAGGGAGACAGAAGAGGTGTAGGGATGGGGCACCCAGACTTGGAGAGATCAGGGACCAGCAAAGGAGGCTGAGAGGGAGGGCCAGCGGGACAGAAGGAAAACCAGGAGAGCGGAATTCCTGAGCTGCGGAAGGGAGTGATGGCAGGAGGAGGGAAGGACCAGCCCCTGAAGTGCTGCTGAGGGTCAAGTCAGAGGAGGCCGGAGAATTGT
Organism: Balaenoptera borealis; assembly: GCF_965194805.1. Lineage (NCBI taxonomy): Eukaryota > Metazoa > Chordata > Mammalia > Artiodactyla > Balaenopteridae > Balaenoptera > Balaenoptera borealis. Next base: position 158,710 of record NW_028123605.1, read on the forward strand.
CCACTGGGCTTGGCAGCATGGAGGTCACTGTGACCTTGACAAATGTCTGCTTAGCGTGGTTTTCAGGGAGAACGGAAGAGGGCGGTGGAGGTAGTGAGGGCAGTAGAAAGGCACCAAAGGGAGCAGGGAAACGGGCCTGGCTGGAGGAGGACCTTGGAAGCCCAGGATGCTAAGCGGGTGACAAGTGGGCTAGCATCCACCCTCCCAGTGGCTTGGCAGGACCAGGGGCACAAACTCCGGTGTGGCGGCCCTCCCCCTCCCCGAACCCCCAGCCTGGGGCTAAGGAGCACCCCCAGTGCACTGTTGGCCTTTCCTACCCCGAGGCCCCCAGGAACAGCAATGAGTCCCCATCCTGACACAAATCAAAAGGCTCACAGACCTACTAGAGAATGGACCTGAGGATATGGGGAGGGGGAAGGGTAAGATGTGACAAAGTGAGACAGTGGCATGGACATATATACACTATCAAACGTCAAACAGAGAGCTAGTGGGAAGCAGCCGCAGAGCACAGGGAGATCAGCTTGGTGCTTTGTGACCACCTAGAGGGGTGGGATAGGGAGGGTGGGAGGGAGGGAGATGCAAGAGGGAAGAGATATGGGAACATACGTATATGTATAACTGATTCACTTTGTTACACAGCAGAAACTAACACACCATTGTAAAGCAAGTATACTCCAATAAAGATGTTAAAATAAATAAATAAATAAAAAAGGCTCAGCAGGACCCCAAACCTGGCAAAGTAGGACAAGCCGCCACACTGGCTGGACACAGCCTAAGGGAACGCAGCGGGCAGGGGGTCCTGAGGTCCGAGCCTCGGAGCCACCTGCCGCTTTGGAAACATAAAGTTCAAGGGCCAGGCTATCCCAATCGTCAGCCTTCTCAGGCCTGCAGGGGAACAGGGAGGATTCTGCAGACCCAGGCCCCACAGTCACACACAGGTACCCCCTGCATGCTTGCACACGGGCATGCTCAAGGGCACACGCACCCAACAGCTGCAGAGGCCTCTGCACACAGGTGTGCCCATCTACACCCCACGCAGTCACAGCACACTCACCCCAAAAGAGGCCTGCACCCCCAGGCACGCACCCAGCTCCCAGCCACCCGGCAAGCCCAGACCCCCAGTGAGAGAGGCCCCCAGCCCTGCCTGGAGCCCTCCTAGCCCATCTTCAAGGAGGCCTCAGTCCCAGCCTCACCGCAGGTCTCTGCTCCCACCTGGTGGCCATTTGAGGAACCAGAGGGGACTCAGCCAAAGACAGAAGGAAGCTGTGGGTGTGGGAGGCAGCGTGACTTGAGGGGGACCCACGCCCACCGCAGGGTTACAGGGGCTTAGGGGGATCACGGGACTCAAGTTCCTCCTACCAGGTTGGGTCCCAATCCCCGCACTTTTAGGCTCTTTGACCCAGGCCGTGTAGCAGACGCCGCAATCGAGGACAGTCACGGTCGAGAGAACTGGGCTTGCGGAGAGACCTGTGACAAACACCCCTCCCAGGGGCCCCTAAGGAACCAGAGCAGGCTCTCGGGGCCTTGGGCTGCAGTAACAGAAGCACAGCCTGCCTGGCAACGGAGGGGAGAGTGCAGCGTCGCCCTTCCAGGCTAATGAGAACCTACTGTATAGCACAGGGAACTCTACTCAATGCTCTGTGGTGACCTAAATGGGAAGGAAATCCAAAAAAGAGGGGATATATGTATATGTATAGTTGATTCACTTTGCTGTACAGCAGAACTACGCTCAAATAAAATTAATTTTTTAAAAAAGGTGCCTTTTGTTATGTTAATGAGGTGACTTTTGGAAAGCCAAATATATATGAGATGACCAAATATATATATATATATATAATATTTTTTTTTCTTTCTAGATTACCAGTTTATTATAAAAAGATCTAACTCAGGAACAGCCATATGGAAGAGACGCACAGGGCAAGGTATGGGGAAAGGGGTGCAAAGCTTCCATGCTGTCCCACCTGGCACCTCCCTGGGTACACCAATCCAGAAGCTCTCCAAACTCCATTCTTTTTTTTTTTTTTTTTTAATAATTTTGAAGAACTTTTTTTAAAAATTATTTATTTATTTATTTATTTTAGTTGTGTTGGGTCTTCGTTTCTGTGCAAGGGCTTTCTCTAGTTGTGGCAAGCGGGGGCCACTCTTCATCGCGATGCGCGGGTCTCTCACCATCGCGGCCTCTCTTGTTGCAGAGCACAGGCTCCAGACGCGCAGGCTCAGCAGTTGTGGCTCACGGGCCCACTTGCTCCGTGTCATGTGGCATCTTCCCAGACCAGGGCTCGAGCCCGCGTCCCCTGCATTGGCAGGCAGACTCTCAACCACTGCGCCACCAGGGAAGCCCCAAACTCCATTCTTTTAATTTCACTGAAGCTTCGTTATGTAGACAGGATTAACTGATTCAACCTCAAGCCCCTCTCCCCTTCAAGGGGGTGGGGGGGAGGGTGGAAGAGACTGAAAGTTCCAATCCTCTAATTCTGGTTGGTTCCCCTGGCAACCAGCCCCTTCCTTAGGGGCTTTCCAAAAGTCACCTCATTAACACAAACTCAGGTGTGGTTGAAAGGGTTTTGTTATGAATATCAAAAGACACTCCTATCTGGAAATTCCACGGGGTTTAGAAGTTTTGTGCCAGGAATGAGGGACAAAGACCAAATATATATTTTATTATACCTACTGCCTAATACTAAATCTTACTGCTAATAAGGTAAGTACAATTAAAACTATAGTGAAATACCATTTTCACCTATCAAATTGGCCACATGGAAAAGTTTGATATTACTCTGTGTTGGTGAGGATACTGGGGAACAGGCAATCTCATACACTGCTAGTGCAAGTATGAAGGGCAGCATCTGCTGAAATTTTCAATGCATATTTCCTTTAATCCAGCAAGTCCACTTTTGTGGGCAATTCAGAACCCTCTCTAGAATAAGGGTCCGCAAATTTTTTTTTTCCAAAAAGGGCGAAAATGTAAATATTTTAAGGTTTGGGCCACGTGGGAGATGGCCAAATATATATTTTTGGTCTGAATGACCAAATATGTATTTTTCTTCATAAATCACAATATTGCACCCAGCTCAATAAAAATCTCCAAATGCTTTGCACATCAGCTGGCTTTGACAAGTCTTCACCTCTCCCCCCACCCCCTTCCTCTCTCCCTAAATCATGCTCTGAGTGTTTCTTGAAGAAATAGAAAAATCTTGGCTCCTCCAGCACATTGCCTCTCCACTCTCCATATTTGTGGTTGCCTCACTGACCCAGGTTGGCCACACGTCCCTTGCCAGCCACCTTACAGCCTGGTGAGATCCTGGACCTCCCAGATGGGCCTCCTGGCCTAGGGATGACCAGTAATATTTCTCTCAAATGCTAGCATCTACTGATCTGTAGTTGGGGACTGCCTGGAGTGTTGTATTGAGAAGGATCCTGAGCTATGGCTGAACTAGCAAGAAAGTGTGTGGTGATTGACTAGCAATGTCTGCCATGGGCGCAGGAATGGTTCGGAGTGGTGCCTGTGCCAAGTATTTGCCATTTCCAGCCTGGGGCTTCCCCTGCCACAGTGAGGCAAGAGGCTGGTCAGTCTTTTGCTGGGAGGCTCCCCTGACTGCTCCATCACAGGGCTGTCTTTCTACCCCTGCTCCCTTGCTACCTGGAGTTTTGCTGTCTAATACGGCAGCCACTAGCCACATGGGGCTATTTCAATTTAAATGAATTAAAATTAAATTAAAACCTCAGGGGCTTCCCTGGTGGCACAGTGGTTAAGAATCCGCCTGTCAATGCAGGGGACACGGGTTTAAGCCCTGGTCCGGGAAGATCCCACATGCCTCGGAGCAACTAAGCCCGTGCACTACAACTACTGAGCCTGCGCTCTAGAGCCGGTGAGCCACAACTACTGAAGCCCACGCACCACAACTACTGAAGCCCGCGTGCTACAGCCCGTGCTCTGCAACAAGAGAAGCTACCACAGTGAGAAGCCCTCACACCACAACGAAGAGCAGCCCCCGCTCGCCGCAACTAGAGAAAACCCGTGCACAGCAACGAAGACTCAACGCAGCCAAAAATAAATAAATAAATAAATAAATAATTTAAAAAACACACACGTAAGATGATTTTTTTAAAAAAGATCTGTATGTAGAACACTGAGCACCTAAGGGCTCGATTATGGGCTGTTATCATTCAAACGGGACTGATACAGAACTTTTCAAAGCTTCTGCTTCTGAGGTTTACACGTGCTGCTATGCCTAAGCCGGAAACTGATCATCACCATCTTTACATCACTTTGTGAAGTCATAACAATGGTGTTATGCATCTAGGGTTTTACAGGCAGTCCCAATTTCACATATTTAACACATTCTCCTGCCAAGAACCAAATACTTTATTTCAAAAATAAAATTACACTTCAGAACATAATATGGTAACCAGAGCCAAACCTAAGCTCCCACAATAACAACCAGAAAACTGGACAAAGTATATGAAGTAACTGTTTTCAGACACAGAAGGGGCTAGAGTCCCTGAAAGAAGGGAAGCAAACTAGGAGGACCCCAGGCTGCGTCAGCTCTTCGCCTGGAGGCACTTTCTGAAATGTGGTGCTGGGAGGGGGACCCAAGCAGACCATGGTGGTCCTGCCGAGGCAAAGGCACCAGGAGTTCACGGAAGACGAGGTGCCTGGAAACACCAGAAAAATAAATGAAATGAAGAGCTATATAGCTATTATAAGCCAGTGGTGATGACAACTTACTAGGATATACTCAATCCAAAAGAAGACTGGAGAAGAAAAAAGCAACAAGGAAACAAATAATACATACGAGATTTAAATCCAACTAAACTGGTAATTATTCAAGTGTAAATGGTCTAAATAGTCTAATTACAAGGCAGAGGTCAGAGAACAGACATACCATGCAAACACCAATATCAAGAAAGCTCGAGTGATTATAACAATATTAGACAAAGTAGACGTCAGAACAAATATATTATTACCAGGACAGACTTCTCATCATGATAAAAGTGGTAGATTCATCAAGATGACATAACAATCATAATGTGTGTGTACTGGGAATTCCCTGGCGGTAAGTGGTTAGGGGTCCATGCTTCCACTGCAGGGGGCACAGGTTCAATCTCTGGTCAGGGGACTAAGATCCCGCAAGCTGCATGGTACGACCAAAAAACAAAAAAATACCGTGTGTACCTATCACAGGAGATGCAACAATGCCTCTCCTAGGCACTTACCAAAGAGAAATGACAGCATTTGTTCACAACAAGACTTGATGAAAAATATCCATAGCAGCTTTACTCATAATTTCCCTGAACTGGAAACAACCCGATGTCCATGAAAAGTGAAGTGTGTTAATAAGTCCATACATTGGAATACTATTCAGCAATAAAAGAAACAAAAATCCCAACACAAGCAACATGATAATGAACCTCAAGGAAGAACATGGTGCTGAGGCAAAGGGGCCAGACCCAAAAGAGTGCATAGGATTTGATTCTATTGATAGGATGTTCTAGAAAAGGCAAATATAATCTATTGTGACTGGAAGCAGAAGCAGATCAGTGTTTGCCTGGGGCTGGGTGGGATGAGCTATTTAGAAACGGGCCCAGAGTGTACTTTTTAAAGTGATGGAAATGGTCCATATATGGATCGTGGTAACAGGTACACGGGTGCACACTTTTGTCAAAACTCAAACTCTATACTTAAATTGGATGTATTTTATTGTGAGTGTTTTATACCTCAATAAAATTGCTTTTTAAAAGAACAAAAGCATACAGCATATTTATCAGTAAACAAAGAAAAATTAAGTAACAACTGGATCCTTAGACATGTGGTATCTCACGAGAAGGAAATCAGGCATATTCTGAAAGAGATAAGCTAAAAAGTTAACACTAGAAGAAAAGGGCCCAAATCAATGTTCCCAATAAGCTATCCTATTTCAAGTTCTCTTCCATCACCAATTCTGAACCCACTTCTTGGTTTAAAAGTAGAAGCCACAAAACAAACCTAATTTCAATCTTCTGAAATAGTCATAGATTATATGGTAAGCAAATGAATTCTGAAAGAGCAAACTTTGAAGACAATGAATTAAAAAATAAAATCAAAGCAGTGAAATATTTCCAGTAAGGAAAAAAAAAAAAGATTTCTTTGGAGAGTAAGTGCCTCTTACAAGGGAAGAAAGAATATGTGCTTCTTGAAGAAGCTGTCCTAGTTGCTCTCACTGTGTTCTACTATTATAAACAGTCTCTTTGAGGGACTAAAGCAATTCTCTCTGCCCCCACCTCCATCCACACTTTGCTGGGATTTCTCTTGGAAACCACCAAATCACAAGAATCTTCTCTGTTCATCAGCGAGCAGAGTTGGGACAAAGCTCTGAACTCTAAGGCTGACCTAAAAGCATCACGCAGAACACAGAGCGGGTGTGACAATACTCTTCAGCAGACGGCCCACTGTGCAAAGCAAGCAAGTCACCTTAATTCCGAGATGCATGAACACAGTCATCGCCCTACACCCTCAGGCTCTTGCCTGAGCCTTTCTTTCACCTTCTGACCCCAGCTGAACCCAAGCACATGGTACCCTGCAAGCCCCTGTGCCTCCCACCCGCTTTTGTACCACAGCACAATTCACTGCAAATCTATCCTCCCATCTTCAGATGACTTCTCACCACCTCCACTGCTGGCCGCTGGTCCCAAAGCCGGGATCATCTCTTGCTGAGCGCTGCAGCATCTCCTGCTTCTTGCTTCCACAGCACCGAGACGATGCTGCATGAGCACTTGAGTCAGGGTGTGCCGCCCCAGTGCTCAAACTTTCCTGTGCCCCATCCCAGGACCAGTAAAAGTGGAGATCCTCGTGATTGCCTAAAAAGCCTCGCCAACCACCCCCCACCTGTCTCGCGGTCCCTCGCACTCAGCCCCTTGGCTGCAGCCACCTTGCTCTTCCTCCACCACGTGGTTCCAGTCTTAGGGTCTCTGCCCTGCTGAGCCCTCTGCCTGGACCCACTTCCCCCCAGTACACAGGGGCTCAGCCCTCACACCTCCCCAGGACGCTGTTCAACCGTCCCTTTATAAGTGGTGCCTTCTCCAAACACCCTTTTGAAACTGCCGCACATACCGGCAAGCCCTGCCCCCCTCTGGCCTCTACAATTCTCCACAACATTTACTACTGTGCGGACAGTGTGTATTCGTTGGTCTGTCTCCCGCCCTCCCCCCAACCCCCCGGTAGAATGTTAGCTCCAGGGACTTCCCTGGTGGTCCAGTGGCTAAGTGCAGGGGGGCCCGGGTTCGATCCCTGGTCAGGGCACTAGATCCCACATGCCACAACTAAGAGTTCGCATGCTGCAACTAAAAGATCCCACGTGCCACAACTAAGACCCAGCGCAGCCAAATAAATAATTAAATAAGTATATTAAACAAAGAATGTCAGCTCCATAGGGGCACCCATAGCAGTACTACTCACGGATGCATGGTACACAGTGAAAGTCACTGAATGAAGGACGGAATTTTTAGTAGATTTCAAACAAAGCCCGAGAACCACCTCATAGCATATCTCTACATTTCCTGGTCTTGACTTTGACTAGAAGTAGGAATACTAAAATAAATCAAAAATAATGTATAAAACCCTCAGAAAAGGTATCTCCCAAAGAGCTAAAACCAGGGGATATTAATGACAGTGCACTGCCACCTGGAATTTCAGGCGTTTGGGGCTCCTAAAGTCCTAAACCCGCCCAATCATCCCTCTACTGTCAGTTCAAAAAGCTGACGGTCAACTTTTCCAGTAGAGGTGATGTTTCCTGGGTCCTTAGAACTCTCTAGGAATATATATTAAGACCCCAGCTTTGCTAATATTGCTAGAGCATGTAGCATTTTCCCTTAATTATGTGGACCCAGGCAACGAGACAGCTACAAAGTTGAGTCAGTTGCAGATGTTGGCTGATTGGCTAGACTTTCCTTTTGGCTAAGAGTGGTTTCCCCACACTTGCCGTGGGATCTAAACTCATGGCTCTGAAACATCACCAGTAGCCCCTTCCAAGAATTTCGGAGACTTCTGGGCAGTAGTAAACACTCCTTACAGCTGTCTGATACTGGCATGCCAGAGGTCTGTGGGTTTCACATCCATCCTTTTGCAGAGTGAGCTGGTGGCAGGTGGAAAGTCCTCTGTGGCCTGACGCTGTTCTAGTCTCCCCTATGTGCTGTTTTGTTTAATAAGACATTTCCAGTGGAGCACTTAATATATATTAGATTCTCAATGTCTCATTCAACAAAGCACATAAAGCAGAGACCTGTGCACTGCCCCCAAATTCTGGATTTTAGTATCATGATATATTAACTAGGAATTGTATAGTTTATATGCTTTTTTAAAAAACAAACTCCAGCACTACTTACAATAGCCAAGACATGGAAGCAGCCTAAATGTCCGTCCACAGATGAATGGATAAAGATGATGTGGTATATATCAATATATACACAATGGTATATTATGCAGCCATAAAAAAGAATGAAATAATGCCATTTGCAGCAACATGGACGGACCTAGAGATGATCATACTAAGTGAAGTGAGTCAGACAGAGAAAGACAAATATTACATGGTATCACTTATACATGGAATCTAAAAAAATGATACAAATGAACTGATTTACAAAACAGAAATAGACTCACAGACATAGAAAACAAACTTATGGCTACCGAAGGAGAAACGTGGGGAGGGATAAATTAGGAGTTTGGGATTAACAGATACACACCATTATATATAAAATAGATAAACACAAGGACCTACTGTATGGCACAGGGAACTACATTCAGTATCTTGTAATAACCTATAATGGAAAAGAATCTGAAAAACAATATATATATGTATAGCTGAATCACTTTGCTGTACACCTGAAACTAACACAACATTCTATCAACTATACTTCAATTAAAAAAAAACCCAGGGCTTCCCTGGTGGCGCAGTGGTTGAGAATCTGCCTGCCAATGCAGGGGACACAGGTTCGAGCCCTGGTCTGGGAAGATCCCACATGCCGCGGAGCAACTAGGCCCGTGAGCCACAACTACTGAGCCTGCGCGTCTGGAGCCTGTGCTCCGCAACAAGAGAGGCCGCGAGAGTGAGAGGCCGGCGCACCGCGATGAAGAGTGGCCCCCGCTTGCCGCAACTGGAGAAAAGCCCTCGCGTAGAAACAAAGACCCAACACAGCCAAAAATAAATATAAATAAATAAATTTAAAGAAAAAAATTTAAAAAAAAAACCCCGAGGCGTGCTCATTTCCCCACTAACTTTTCCTGGTGACAGACGGAAAATAGCAGTTGTGAAGTGCCTACCTCCTATTCAGGCTCTGCTTTTTGGGGGATGGGCAAACTTGGTCACATTATTTTAACTAGCATAGAAAATACTAGTGCTGTGTTTAGTACACAGGTGGCCATCACTGTCTTAAACCAACAGTAATTCCCATCAACCACGGGCTCAGAAGAGCTCAGGGAAAATTAAATAGCAACCACCTACAAGATCAGAGAGAGAGTTGCCAGCCTGCAGATCAGGGGTCTGGTGGTCACATGCCAGGGTTCCTATAGTTCTAGTGATTAGCAGATGTTAAAGGATTGTGCCATTCCAGCAGAAGTGTAGCTCTTCTGAATTTTTCTGGGAAGAGATAATCATGGCTGATCTTAGAACCTGAATGATGTCTTGTAAGAGGAAAACCGGCCCAAATAAACTGGTTTAAAATAAACGAACAAAAAAGACAACGAAATTTCTCATAGGACTGGTTTAAGCCTTTTTACTCTCTTTGAAAGCTGCCACAGTTTTCTCAGATGTCCCCAGTTTTCAGAGCCGCAGAGGCTGCGTGGCAGGGCAGGTGGCGTCTCCAACCCGGGGCGCCAATACCCAGGCTTGTGGGAGCCAACACAGATAAGGAGTCAGCCCAAAGGACTGCCTACCAGTGGGGTTTGGACTCACAGCCTTTCCCTCTTCTTCAGTGTCTTTCCTCTCTAGGCGGCATTACTGTCTAGAGATGCAAGTTGAAAGTGCAGAATCTGTGTCCATCATTTCTGTGGGTTCCTCACCACCCGTTGCCTGTGGCTGCCTGGCCTCTTCAATTGAAAATCCAATCAGCTGTGCTTAGCCAAGTGTTTACCTCTGCTGTTTGAAAGTTTAAATGGATCTTTAACTCTTTCCCTCACTAGAAGTCTCCACAAAGCCATGGATAATTGATGCAGGGTTGAATGGGGCCTCAGGTTTTCTTCCCTTTTGGGGCTGGTGGCTCTCAGCTGGAGGAAGTTTTACACGTCAGACAGGGTGGGACGGCGGCCATCTGTGACTGTCAATCAGGGAGGCTGTTTGTCTGGGGAAGGCCCTGCACAGGGACACAAACAAACTCTTCCAAACAAAGGTGGAAACAAAAGAGAAAACAAAGCCTGAAGGGGGGTTCCCAGGTTAAGATTTCCCTCTCTACGACCACAAGCAAAAGGGCTCGATGTTCTATCATTTAACTCTGCTCTTCAAGTCAGAAGTTGCACAGAGGTTAAGTATTTGCAGATTTTAGCCACCTACCATGTTTTGAAGCACAAAGCACTTCGAGCAATAATTTTATAATCATACAATAGGCTGGTAACTTTGTTCCTTGAAACTGACAAAAAAGTAAACCTAAAATGTTTTCCTCTGTGTCGCTTATTTTTTTTTCAGTACTTCTGTGGTCCTGTATTTTGCATATAATTACCAAATTAAAAAAAGAGGTCTCTATGTCATGTCTGTGTCCATCTTTCTTTCTACAGGCCTGCTTAGAAAATCCTTTTAAAAAGAACTTTGGGGCTTCCCTGGTGGCGCAGTGGTTGAGACTCTGCCTGCCAATGCAGGGGACACGGGTTCGAGCCCTGGTCTGGGAAGATCCCGCATGCCGCGGAGCAACTAGGCCCGTGAGCCACAACTACTGAGCCTGCGCGTCTGGAGCCCGTGCTCCGCAACGAAAGGCCACGATAGTGAGGCCCACGCACCGCGATGAAGAGTGGCTCCCACTTGCCGCAGCTAGAGGAAGCCCTCGCACAGAAACGAAGACCCAACACAGCCAAAAATAAATAAATAAATAAATAAATAAATAATAATTTAAAAAAAAAGAACTTTGTAAGATAGCAATTTGTCTTTCCAATGTATCCTTTTTATAATGAAACATACATTTTTTTTTCAAAGTCCATGGCAAGTATATTTCTTATGCCTTAGCCCCAAACGCCAAATATAATTTATGCATTCTTTCAACCCGAATGTTCTTTGAAAGCATGCTAAATATGTTTGAGACCAACGTTAATAAATATTTAAGAAATTAAAGTGAAAAGTAAAAATCGAAAAGAAAAGGCACCAGACTGGAAAGAAAGGAGTACATTTGTTTTTATTCAGAGACAGGATCTTACATGTAGAAAATCCTGAAGAACTCACACACATACACACATACACAAATCTACTAGAACTAATAAATTAGTTCAGCAAGATTGTAGGATACAAGATCACCATACAAAATCCAATTCTATTTCCATGTACTAGCAATGAACAACCAAAAATGAAATTAAAGAAACAATTTCATCCATAATAGCATCAAAAACATTAAAATATTTGTGAATAAATTTAAGAAGACACATAAGACTGAAAACTACAAAGCACTGCTGAGAGAAATTAGGGACGACGTAAACAACTGTAGAGACATTTCATTCATGGATTGGAAGACTTAATGTTGTTAAAATGACAGTTGTCTCCAAATCTATACGTTCAACAAAATCCCTACCAAAATCTGAGTAGGCTTTTTTTTGAGGGGGGGCAGAAATTGAAAAACTGATGCTAAAATTCATATGGAAATGCAAAGGATCCAGAAGAGCCAAAAACAAGTTTAAAAAAAAAAAAGAAAGAAAAGAATAAAGTGAGAAGATTTTTATTTCCTGATTTCAAAACTTACTATAAAGCTACAGTAATCAAGACACTGTGGGACCAGCATAAGGACAGACATATACATCAACAGAACAAAACTAAGAGTCCAGAAATAAGTCCTTAAGTTTATGGTCAATCAATTTTCAACAAAGGTGCCAAGACAATCCAACGGGGGAAGAAAACGTTTTTATCTTCAAACAAAAAAACAAACATTTTTCAGACAACTAGATAGCCACATGCAAAAAAAGATGAATTTAGACCCTTACCTCACGTTATACATGACAACTCAAAAATCAAACAAAGACCTAAGAGCTAAAATGCTAAAACACTTCTAGAAGAAAAAGAGAAAAAAATCTTTGGGGAATTCAGTTAGGCAAAAAGTTCTTAGATAAGACACTAAAATTCATTCCAAAAAGTTGTAAACTGGACTTCAAAATTAAAACCTTCTGTACTTCAAAAGTCACTATGAAGAAAATGAAAAAGAAGCCACTGACTGGGAGGAAGTATTTGTGAATTATACACATGATAAATAACATAAATAAAGACAATCAATTTTTTAAATGGGCATAAGATTTAAATAGATATTTCACCAAAGAAGATATAAGAATGGCTAATCACCACAAACATGTCCAATATCACTAACTGTTAGGGAAATGCAAATCAAGACCCCAATGAAGCACCACTTCACACCCACTAGGAAGGCTAGAATCAAAGACAACAGCAAGTGTTGATGAGGCTATGGCAAACCCGGAACTCTCATAAAATGATGGTGAGAATGTAAATGTAGTATAATTTAGAAAGCAACTAGTGATTCCTTAGAAAGTTAAACATGAATTCACCATACAGCCCAGCAATTCCACTCCTAGTTACATACCCAGGAGAAATGAAAACATACATCCACACTTGTACGTGAATGTGAACACAGCAGCATCGTTTGTAATAGACCAAAAGTGGGAATAATTCAAATGTCCATCAACTGGCGAAGGGATAAACAAAATGTGGTCTATCCACGTAATGGAATATTATTCAGCAACAAAAGGGAACGAGAGACCGGAACACACAACGTGGATCAACCTCCAAAACCTGGTGTTAAATGAAAGAAGCCATGTGCAAAAGACAAACAGTCTACAACCTGTAAGATTCCACTCATATGAAATGTTCAGAAAAGGAAAATTACTATAGAGACAGAAAGCAGATTATTGGTTGCCTGGGGATGGGAGCAGGAAGTGACTACAAGTGGGCACAGGGGGTCTCTTTGACACATGGAAATGTTTTAAAATTAGACTGTGGTGCTGGCTGCACAACTCAGAGTTTACTAAAACTCATCAAATTTACACTCATAGTGAGTGAATTTTATAACATGTAATAGCATGCCTCGATAAAGCTGTTTTTCAAAGAGTAAAAGTTGCAAAATTTTGTTTTGACCAAAACCATGTTTCAAAGACACCAATTCTCACACGAATTCAAAAAGATCAATATTCAGACTCTGGATTAAGCTCTGAAGTCAGTGTGAGAAAATGAAATGTCTTCCATGGCAATAATGATGTGACGTCATAGTACTTTAACCATGATGTTCTTTATATATGAGAGTAACATTTGCATACTTTATGAATTAAGCATCTATTTTGGAGTCTCCTTATAATCGGAAACATCCTTCTCTAACAGGAGAGGGTATGCAGTCAGAGAAGTGAGTAGATTGTCAACAGACAGATGGAATTTATCAAATGTTATGTGCCCCACTTGCATATGATGAAATTATTTCAGTATATCACAGAAGAAAATGGTAGCAAAACATCTTAACCATACAAATTGATTTTAACCGACAAATTGATTTTACTGTCTATTTGATAACCAGTATCCCTTTAAAACCATTCTTTCAATGAGCCAAACCCAGGACACTTGTCAATCTCTAAATGAGTAAGTTTTACTGACAGCAAATTAGGAATCCACTTCATTGATGTCCGTTAAGACGTATGGTTTCTATGTAAGGATGAGGAAGATAAAGGCAGCTGTCATTTACTTAACCTTTTTTATTCTGGAAACCGGCAATTAAAAACAAAGAAGTTAAGCATTGATCCTGCTCTATTAGTCTTCTATTGCTGTGTAACAAACATCCACAAACTCAGTGACTTAAAAACACCGCTAATAAATACCTCCCAGTTCTGGAGGTCAGAAGTCCTGGCTGGCTCTGCTGGGTTTTCTGCCTAGGGGCTCACAAAGCCAGAATCAAGGTGCTGGCAACCTGGGTTCTTATCTAGAGGCTCCAGGGAGGAATCTGCTCCCAAACTCATTCATGCTGTTGGCAGAATGCAGTTCCGAGGGCTGTAGGACTGAGGTCCCCGTTCCCTTGCTGCCTGCCAAGGAGGAGGGGTCACACTCAGCTCCTCGACACACTCACAATCCTTCTCATGGGGCCCCCTCCACCTGCAAAGTTGCCAAGGGTGCGTCCCACCTTTCTCCTGCTTCAATCTCTCTGACTTCTGCTGCCGGCCTGAGGACATTCTCTGCTTTTAAAGGGCTGGTGTGAGCAAATTCAACCCACCCAGAACACAACCTTAATTATATCTGCAAAATCTCTTTCAGCGGGTTACCCCTGGGAGTAACCCCTGGAGGCTTTTAAAAGTCACGGGAGACGTCGCAGAAATCTGCCAACCGCACCTGACTGTCTTTACAGGCAAATATATAGCGCAAGTGGATGAGTAAAAAGCAGTCAACGTGGAAGGAATGGCATGATTAGCAAACTCACCGCTTCCTAACTTCCTAATAAAATAATCGATTTATGCAGAGATCGTCAGTGAAAATGAAACGAATGGCAGATGACAGCTGAGTGAGGAGCCGGAGAGCTGAGCGCACCTGAGCCCACTTTAGAGAAGTGACGGACGGCAGAGCGGCCCCTACGTGTCATGTGCCTCTTGCTACAAAGTCCGAACCTAACACGCTAATCCAGCTGTTGGAGCTGGCTTTCAGCTCATAGGAAATTTAGGAAGCAGAAGTGCAATTTAAATGACACCACGAAAAAGCAAACAGAGAAATCCAGAATGTGGAACACTCTACAGCCGGCCCAGTTTCTTCAATACGTCAATTACCTGGGGGTGGGGGTGGGGGTGGGGTGGGGGGCTGTTCTGGATTAATGGGATGTTATTACCAATTACAATATAAGAACAATATTTGGATCCTGATTCAAAAAACACAAGAGTAAAAGGACATTTTAAAGTTAATCAGAAAAACCTGAATATGGACTCAGTATTAAAGTAAGAATCATCATTTTCATTGGTTGGCATAAAGGTCTTAAGGTTGTATGAGAAAACATTCAGATTTTTTAGAGACGCACATAGGGCTGAAATGCTACGAGGGGTTTGCTAATTGCTTTAAAATATTCCGGCAACCACAAGAAGAGGGGATGGACAAAGCAGGTACACAAAATGTTGAAACATACCGAATCTGGCTGATGTATATGCATGGGGGCTCATTGTTCTGGTCCACTTTTACCCCGGACTAAACATTTTTATAATAAACGATTTCATTTAAGAGATTTCATTCATTGAGCATCTGCTGAGAATCAATCACTGTGCTCAGGGCTTCGCATCCACTTCCTGCTGGATCCTCACTACGGCCTTATGAAGCAGGTACCATTTGTATCCCCACTTTTATAGCTAAGAATATGAAACAACGACCAGTGTGGGGTGTAGCCGACAGGCCTGCCAATTGCCCGCCACCCCAGCGAAGCCTCAGAGGCCAAGGAAATGAAAGATTTCTACATTTTTTGGTTTCACAAAGCAGTCTGACAAGTCGCCTGCAGCCCGCGTTGGAGGGCGATCCCCCAAACCATGCGCCAACCGCAGCACAGGGGATGCTGGAAGGTTCGGAAGGAGACAAAAGGCGGAGACAGGTAGAGGGTGAAAGAGAAACAGAGGGACCACAGAAAAGCAACAAGGTGGAAACACAGGGAGACAGTCACGGAAAGGGGCGGAGGGAAGAGATGGGGAGACAGTGGGGAAGAGGGATGTGCTTGAAGGGGGATGTCACAGACCTAGAGTCAGACAAAGCTACTGCAACCTTGGTCCACCTTCCACTCTGCCCCACCCCTCACACCAACCAGAAAACGGGAACGCCTCGGAGCAAAGGAGGGACCAGACACGTTCAGTATAGAGCTCTGTCCACGTGTAGTTACAGATCCGTGTCAGGCACGGTTACCTTGTCCTCTCTCCCCATCCCCCAGCCCCCATCCCGTGACCTTCTCCCCAGACAGCTCACCAGCTCCAAGCTCAGAGCCAGGAGGAAGGGAAGGAGGAGTTATTTATTTATCTAAACCATGTTTCAGTTTTTTAACGGCCTAACTGAGATAAAAGTCACAGACCCTCAGTGCCCAGCAAAGCTGTTCTCAGCGGGGAAAGTCTGTGAGGCTGAAGTTAATAGCACGAGGGCCACGTTAATGCCACTAGGGGGTTCAGATCAGAGGCTCCTGGAGGCGGCTTCAGGTGACGGTTTAATCACAACGGAAAAAACGGGTCTGGGGTTTGCAACGTGTGACTGGGGGGGTGGGGGGAGTGGGGATGGCAGAAAGGGGTTACAGGAGGGAGCGTGGGGAGCAGAAAACACAAAGGAAGACAGAATCCTCAAACAGAATCCTCAATGCCTTTCAGAGACTGGAACTAGACCTGCAGAGGAGGGCAGGCCTGTCACACCGACCCCCCACCCCGCCCCGGGCATGTTAATAACACGGAACCACTTGCTCAAATTACACGTTAAAAAACACCTTCTTGGCCTTCCCTGGTGGCGCAGTGGTTACGAATCCGCCTGCCAACGCAGGGGACACGGGTTCGAGCCCTGGTCCCGGAAGATCCCACATGCCGCGGAGCAACTAAGCCCGTGCGCCACAACTACTGAGCCCGCGTGCCACAACTACTGAAGCCCGCGCACCCTAGAGCCCGTGCTCCACAATAAGAGAAGCCACCACAATGAGAGGCCTGCGCACTGTAACAAAGAGTAGCCCCCGCTCACCGCAACTAGAGGAAGCCAGTGCGCAGCAATGAAGACCCAACACAGCCAAAAATAAAATAAAATAAAAAATAAAATAAATTAAATTTAAAAAAAAACTGTAAATGACGCCTGCCCTCAAAAAATGCCCTGGGGTAGGGCATAGGCAAGGAAATTCAACACATGACAAATTTTTCAAGAACTCAATATGAAGAGGGAAGGTGTAGTCACTCTTTAAAAAAAAAAGGAAAAGAAAAAAAAGGACATGCCTAAAGTTCACTATAAGGAATTCTTAGCCATATGCAAATCCAACGTCCAAAAAGGTTTCAGCTCACACCAGTCAAATGACCATCAGCAAAAAGTCTACAAACTATAAATGCTGAAGGGCTTTTAGAGAACTGTGTACCTTCTAGCTGCTGGTGGGATGTAAAGTGGTAACAGCACTAACACAAACTGAATGGAGCTGCTTTAAAAGGTAAAAATTCAGCTACCATATGATGCGGCAGGGCACCTTTTGGGCCTATAACCTAAGGCCACCAGAATCGGAAAGACAGAGGCAGGCAAATGTGCACTGCAGCAATATTGAAATAGCCAAGATATGGAAGCAAAAAAAAGGTCCATAAACAGATGAATGGACAAAGAAGAAGTGGTATATAGACAGAATGGAATATAAGTCACGAAAAAAAGTAAAAGAATGGCATATGCAGCACCACACATGAGCCTAGAGATAATCACACAACGTGAAGTAAATCAGAATGCGAAAGACAAATGCCTATTGATATCACTTATGTTATCTGAAAATTCATAAAAATGAACATATTTCCACAGAGAAAGGCAATCTCAGATTGAGAAGACAAACTTATGGTTAAGCCAAAGAAAAGGTGTGAGGAATGGATAAATTAGGATATTGGGGTTAACACACATATACTAATACATATAAAATATATAATCCCCAAAGACCTATGGAATACCAAGAGTGGTCTACTCAACACTCTGTAATAACCTACATGGAAAAGAACCCAAAGATCAATAGATATATGTATATGTGTAAATGAACAAGATTCTGTACACCTAGAAAAAAAGACATTTTTCAATCAAGTTTGCTCTGATAAAAACTACAACTTAAAGACACAGACAAGAATTAAGGAGGCTAAAACTTATGGGGGTTTGTCCTGGCACATTCCACTCTAATCTGCAACCTAAAAGCACAACTTGCAGCAAGGTTCTGTTTCCCTAGCAAGCAGAGTTGGCAACGTAGAAGTCTTCCCACCCTAAGGCCGTTTCCTCAAACAGCAGCTCAAATCTACTGCTAATGGTCACTAATATTCACAAGGACTGCAGGGCTGTAAATGACTCATGCCCTCAAACAATATCCTGGGGCAGGGAATGGCCAAAAAATCCAAACGCGGCAAATTTTTCAAGAAGGCAATTAGAAGTTGTAAGTTTAGCTCAATCTTTAAAAAAAAATGAAAAGGACATTGATAAACGCAAAACATCAGGAATTGTCAGACGCATGGAAACCCAATCTACACAAAGGTATCACCTCACACCAGTCAGAATGACCATCAGCAAAAAGTCAACAAACAATAGATGTTGAAGAAGTTGTGGAGAACAGCATAACCTCTCGGTCTAAGTGGGATGTAAACTGGTAACAGCCAATAATAGGAACAGAATGGCAGTGTGTTTAAAGGTAAAAAGTGAGTCACCATATGATCTGGAAGGCCCACTATTGGGCCTGTCACCTGTGAAAGCCAGAATCCAAAAGACACGGGATGGAAAATCGTGTATTGCAGCAGTATTTACAATAGGCAAGACATGGAAGCAAACAAAATGCCCATCAACAGATAAATGGACAAAGAAGAAGTGGTATACGTACCGAATGGAATAGTAGCCTCGGGAAAAAAATGAACAATGCCGTTTACAGGACTACAGATGAGCCTAGAAATAATCATATTAGGTTAAGTCAGTCAAAAGGGAATGACAAATATCCTATGATATCATTTATACATGTTATCCTAAGATTGCTACCAATGAACATATTTCCACAGAAAAAGACACTCACAGACTTATAAAACAAACTAATGGTTAACCAAAATGAAAGGTGGGAGGATGGATAATTTAGGACTAAGGGGCTAACATACATAGATTAATGTATGTTAAATGTATATAAACATATAACATATAAACTATATGAATTATATAATCACTAGTACATAGAAAATATATAATGACAAAACACCTACCAAATACCAAGGGAGGTCTACTCAACATTCTGTAATAACATACATGGTAACAGGATCCGAAGATGAACAGACATATGCATGAATCGTTGAGCAGATTCTGTACAGCCAAACAATCACAACACTCTAATCAAATTTACTCCGATAAGAAATAGAAATTAAATTTAAAAAGCAAACATAAGTAAGGAGACATAAACTTCTGGGGGCTTGTCCCAGCACATTCCACTCTAATTTACAACCTTGGAACGCTACCTCCAGGAAGACTCTGTTGCCCTAGTAACAAGAGTTGAGAACGAAATAATGCTGCCACCTTGTGGCTCTTTCCCACAACAGCAGCTTTAAACCCAGTGCTAATGGTAGCTTAATAGTCACAAGGACTGCTGGGCTGTAAATGACGCCTGCCCTCAAAAAATGCCCTGGGGTAGGGAATAGGCAAGGAAATTCAACACATGACAAATTTTTCAAGACGTCAATATGAAGAGGGAAGTTGTAGTCACTCTTTAAAAAAAAAAGGAAAAGAAAAAAAAGGACATGCCTAAAGCTCAGTATAAGGAATTATTAGCCACATGCAAATCCAACGTCAAAAAGGTTTCAGCTCACACCAGTCAAATGACCATCAGCAAACACTGCAGGATTCCACTCCCTGTGCTTTGTGGCTGCTTCCCAATAGCTATCTAGTTTACATTTGGTAGTGTATATATGTCCATGCCACTCTCTGACTTCACCCCAGATTACCCTTCCCCCTCCCTGTGTCCTCAAGTCCATTCTCTATGGCTGAGTCTTTATTCCTGTCCTGCCCCTAGGTTCTTCATAACCATTTTTTTCTTTTTTTTTAGATTCCATATATATGTGTTAGCATACGGTATTTGTTTTTCTCTTTCTGACTTACTTCACTCTGTATGACAGTCTCTAGGTCAATCCACCTCACTACAAATAACTCAATTTCATTTCTTTTTATGGCTGAGTAATAGTCCATTGTATATATGTGCCACAGCTTTATCCATTCATCTGTCGATCCTGCCAACACTTTTACTTTACTCAACTGAGACCAATGTCAGACTTGTAAGGTAATAAATTTACGATGTTTTGAGTCACTCAATTTGCGGTAATTCGTATGAAAGCAATAAAAAACAAATACAGACGTCCTACAAGAGCCAGGCTATATATTTATATTTAAGTATTTCTAAAATGAATTTAACCCTGTGATTCACAGCAGCAGCAGCTTCCAAGGGATCCCACCACACACCTGAGGCGAAAGCAGCCTAATAAAGAAGCAGTGACAGCAGCAGGTCACTGCCCCACACTTGGGGTAGAGGGGGATTTGATCTACTGTAGCAGCAGCATAGCCTGAATGGGAATGCATCCTCCTGTGGCACTAGTCCCATCAGCATTAGTCTAATCTGCTAGCATCTGCTGTGCCAACAGGCCCAACGTATACAAACCCTCCAACTCAGTAGCATTAAGTGAGCCAGGCTCAGTGTTTCCTGAAACTCATATCCAATGGCACTGGAAAGCCCAGATATCACCTACTGTTATGAAAACATAAAAAACAATAACAGAAGACTGGCAACTTCAGAAAGAAAAGGCGAACAATGGAATGGGTGAAAACAAGTGGGATAAATATAAGAGACTATCATTAGTCTCATGAGTTTCTTAAATTCCCTATGATGGTCAAACAAAAATTATGACACCATCTGATGTGGTTCTCAATGTATATAAAGGAAATACTACAGAAAATCATACTTTAAAACTGGGGACTATTAAGAGACCTAAATGGAAGTAAAATTTTGAAACTTCACTTGAAGTAATAAAAGACAGATTCCAGTAGGCTATGATAAGTTACATATGTATAGTGTAAGGCCAAAAGCAACCACTAAGAAAACTATACAAACAGTATACACAAATGATTATAAATAAATTAGATTAAAATGGACTTACCAAAAAATGTTTAAGTAACCCACAAGAAGGCAAAATAAGAGAAACACAGGATTGAGAAACTAAGGTAAAAGACAAAACAAAAAATAAAATGGTAGACCTAATCTTTAACATAGCAATAATTACATTAACTGTAAACGATCTAAATAACCAAGTCAAAGACAGAGATTGGAAGAGTAGATGAAAAAATCACAAGCATGATCCAACTCTATACTGTCTATAAGAAGCTTACTTTAAACATCATGATATAGGTAGTTCAAAGTAAAAGGATGAAAAAGGTATATCATGTGAACATTCATCAGAAAAAGCAGGAATGGCTATATTAATATCAGATAAAGTAGATTTCAGAGCAAAGGAAATTATTAGGGGCAAAGAGGGTCATTACATAAAGATAACAGGAATAATCCACCTAGATGACCTAGTGATACTAAATGTGTGTGCACCAAACAACAGAACTTCAAAACACATGAAGCAAACACTGAAAAAGGTAAAAGGAGAGAATTTCAAATCCACAATTATTATTTGAGACTTCAACACAGCAATTTATAGAACTCCCAGAGAGAAAAATCAGCAAGGGTATGGAAGAACTGAAAACATCATCAATCAACAGGATATAACTGACATTTAAAGAACACACTCAATAAAAGCAGAATACATATTCAAGTGTCCATGGAACATTCACTCATATACCATACACTGGGTGATAAAAAAAAAAACATTAGCAGATTTAAAAGAATTAAAATCATAGAGAGTATATTCTCTAGCCATAATGGAACCAGACTAGAAATCAATAACAGAAAGACAACAGGAAAATCTTCAATCACATGAAAACTAAACATCACAATTCCAAATAACTCATGGGTAAAAAGTCAAGGAAAAATTTTTAAATGCATAGAATAAAAGAAAATGGAGATATAACAGATCAACATTTGTGGAATGAAGTGAAAGCAATGCTGAAAGGGAAGTCTATAGCACTAAATTGGGAAAGAAAATATTTCAAAGAAATAGTCTAATTTTCTATATTAAAATAGTAAAAACGGAAGAGGAAAAAACACTAAACAAGCAGAAAGAAGGAAATAATAAAGATGAAACAAAAATCCATGAAACTGAAAACAGGAAAATGGGGGGGGGGGGCAGGAAATCAATGAAACAAAAGGCTGGTTCTTCAAAATAAACAATCTCATCAAGAAAGATGTAGCAAGACTGATCAAGATAAAAAGAGAGATGGCACAAATCACAGATATCAGAAATGCAACCAAGGATACCATGACATATCCTGCAGGTTAATAAGGGACAAGTTATTATGAACAAGTCTACACTATAAATTCAAAAATGTGGATGAAATGGACCAATGCGTCTACACCCAAAACTACCAAAACTCAGCCAAGATGAAAGAGACAATCTCAATTTTCCTGTAACCATGAGAAACACTGATTTTTCATTTAAAAACTCCCAAAAGAAATATTCAGGCTTAGATGTTTCACTTTTACCCAAGACTTAAAGAATTAACACCAATTTTACATGACTTGATAAGAAACAGAAGTAGAGGGAACAGTTCCTAATTAATTTTATGAAGCCAGTATTACCTTGATACCAAAACCAGACTGGGATAGTATAGAAAGAAGAAAACTACAGGCCAGTATTTTTTATGAAATTGGCTGTAAAAATCTTCAGCCAAATATTAGCAAATTAACTCCAGAAATATATAAAAAGAATAATATACCATGACCAAGTGGTATTTATTCCAGTTATGCAAAGTTGGTTAAATATTTGAAAATCAAACAATGTAATCTACCATATCCAATAGATTAAGGGGGAAAAGTCATGTGATCCTAATCATTAATGCAGAGAAAGCATTTGACAAAATCCAATCCCATTCATGATTTAAAAAAAAGAAGAAAAGAAACTCCAAGCAAACTAGGAATAGAAAAGGAACATACAGAAACTCATAAAGATGATCTACAAACAACCTATACCGACATTATATTTAACTGTGAAAGACTGAACGCTTTCTCTGTAAGATCAGAAACAAGGCACCGATATCTGCTCTCACCACTTTTATTAAATATATTACTGGGGGTTCTAGTAAGAAAATAAAGCAAAAATAAATAAACAGATAAATTTAAAAGTTAAATTTTTAAAAAGTTTATTTAAAAGATGAAAGAACTATTCCTACTATGTTGAATAGGAAGGAATATATCCTCCTGAATGTTGAATAGTAATATATCCTATTATATTGAATAAGGAAAACTAAAACTGTCTATATCTGAAGATGAGATGATAATCTAAATGGAGAAAATACCAAGGAATCCACATAAAGCTTGAGAAATAATATTAGTTTGTAAATGTTTTAGAGTACAAGATCCACACAATTTTATCAAATTATATATTAATAACAAATGTGTAGAAGCTTAAATAAAAATATGTGATGCCATTTACAACTGACCTAAATAAATACTTAAATAGAAGCCCAATAAGACATTTATAGGACCTCTATACTGAAAATTACAAAATGCTGATGAAGAAAATTTTAAAAGTCCCAAACAAAGAGGGAGACATACCTTGTTCATGGATTAGAAAACACAACATAATAAAGCTGTCAATTCTCCCCAAGTTAAGAGGCTTAACACAATTACTCTTAAAATGCCCTCAAGGTTTTTGTGGATATAGACAAGCTTATTCTAAGATTTATATGGTAGGAAGAGGCTGAAGAATAGCTAAAACAATTTGTAAAGGAAGATTAAAATGGGAGGAATTAATCTACCCAATTTCAAGATTTCGCAGTAGTGATGGAGGGTAGATACATAGATCAATGGAATGGAACAGAGAACCCAGCAATAGACTGACACAAATACATTTAACTTGGTTTTGACAGCAGTGCAAAAGCTATCAAGGAAGAATAGACTTTTCAAAAAATGGTACTGAAACAGTTGGACATCCCTCGACAAAAACAAACAAACAAACAATGAACCTTAACCTAAACCTTACACATCTTACACAAAAATTAAATCAAAGTGGATCATAATCTTAAATGTAAAAGCAGGACATTTTTAGAGAAAAAAAATAGGAGAAAATCTTTGGCATCTACAACTAGGTGAATAATTCTTAGACTTGACACCGAAAGTATGATCAATAAAAGCAAAAACTGATCAATTGGATCTCATCAAAATGAGTTAAAAATGCTTCATAGAAGATCCTTTTAAGTGGATGAAAACTCAAATTACACAGTGGGAAAACATATTTGAAAATCCCATAGGAGACAAATGACTTGTATCTATAATATACAAAGAACTCTCCAAACAACTTAAAAAAATCCAACTAGAGAATAGGCAGAAGACAGGAACAGACATTTCATGGAAGAGAATATACACATGGCAAAGAAGCACATGAAAAGATGTTCAACATCGTTAGCCATCAGGGAAATGCAAATTAAGACCATAATGAGATATCAGAGAATAACTAAAATTAAAGTATAGTGACAACATCAAATGCTAGCGAGTACGTAGAAAAATTATATCACATCACTGGTGGGAAAATAAAATGGTTTAGCCACTCTGAGAAACAGCTTGACAGTCTCTTTTAATCCTAAAAGTAGATTCACCCTACAATGCAGTAATTGTACTCTTGAGCATTTATCCAAAAGAAACAAAAACTTAATGAAGTTCCCACAGAAACTTACACATAAATGTTCATAGCAGTTTTATTTCTAATAGCCACAAACTGGCAACTCCCCAAATGTCTTTCAATGGGTGAATGTTGAAACAGATTGTGATAAAATCTTATGATAGAATACTACCGAGCAACAACAAGGAACAAATTATTAATATATGCAAAAATTGAAATGAACTTCAAGGGAATGATGCCGAGGGAAAAGTTTTTAAAAGCCAATCTCCGAAGATTAAGTAATTCATGATTATGTTTACATATTATTCTTAAAATAACAAAACTGTGGAGATGGAGAACAGATTAGAAGTTGCCAAGGGTTAGAGATGGGGGTAGAAGGTACAGCGGGGGAACTCTGTGAGGTTTTTGTGGTCCCAGTACAAATAATACAACAATCTTGGTTTTAATCCCTAAAGATTTTTAAAAGCAATTCCTAATAAGAGGTGTCCAGATATTTAGCAATGGCAGCAGATTAGAGGTATAGCTCCCCAACATGACAACTTCGAAAGAGATCTATACTATCAATACTAATTTAATGCATATGTTAATTTTTAAAAGGCCAGTCACAATACTTAAATGGTACATATCTTAACGATATTACTCTGGGTATCCAGCTATACCAAATGGACTAGCAGGATTTTCTGTCCATTCAATCTTATTTAAGACAGTAAATCTTATAATAAGACAGTTAAAAAAAGAAAAAGAAAAACAACAAACCTCAACTACAGTTGGATATTCTCACAGCAAGATGAGGTGAAAATACATAGCAGCGGTTCAAAAGCTTAAGCAGTGGCACCTAAATTTGGCTGCACATTAGAATCCTCTGAAGCACTTTTTAAAAACCCTCACACCGACGGTTGGTCATGCTAGACCAATACAATCATTTTAACTCTCCTCAGACGATGCCAATGTCTAGCCAGAACGGAGAACCAGCGGACTAAGCAGAAGGGGATGTTTCTACAAAGATCTCTTAACAATAAGTCCTCTCACCCAATCAAGATTTACCTCCCCGCAAAGGGGTAAAGAAGGCTAGATGTTGTCCATACTTGCTTAGCTTTAATTAGCACTTGTGACTTGCCCAAAACCTAGATCATGTTTCCCCTAAATTTCATGTTATTCCCTAAGTTTATCAAACCCAAGGCTAAGGGGTTTGCCAGGATGAGATTTTAAGTGCTCACACAGGGGAAGTCCCTGGCAAACCAGGACAGCGGTCACTCTACACTGCAATGTAAAGCATCCTAAATAACCCTGCCACTGCTCCCAGATACTAGTCTGTGCCAACCAGTGGAGAAAAGGCATTCTCCATTACTACCATGGCAAATGCTACTGTACTTACCTTGGCTAGTCCCTATCTTTTCCAGGCGCCACTCCCCTTCACCTGCTGGTGGACGCTTCGGCCAGCTGACAATGCAGATATTTTCAAACTTTAAGGTGAATAAAAATCATCTGGAGGGCCTGTTGTAACAGAGATCACTGAGCCCCACCAGAGTTGCTGATTCCATAGGGCTGGGACCGGGCCCTAAAACTTGAATATCTAACACATTATCAGGGGATGCTGGGAAAGCTGGTCAGGTAATGGTAAAGCTGGCCAGGAAAAAGAAACCCGACGTGTCAGATCATAAAGTATGGAAGGGCAAGCCCGCCGGCAGTCCAGGCCGGGGGGCGGGGGGGCGGACCTGGGTCCCCAGCCCTACAGGGCCAACGGCAGACCGGCTCGGGCGCCCCTCGGAAGCGCGGGGTCCCCGCTGCCGAGTCTGTGGCCCCGGCCGGCCCCGGCTCCCCTCTGCCCACCCTGCGCGCGGGGGCTGGAAACGGCCGCGGAGAACCAGGCAGGGCGGGAAGGGGGGCTCCAAAGAGGGTCTGGCGACTCGAGTCGCTCCGTTACTCGGTGGG
Organism: Balaenoptera borealis; assembly: GCF_965194805.1. Taxonomy (NCBI): domain Eukaryota; kingdom Metazoa; phylum Chordata; class Mammalia; order Artiodactyla; family Balaenopteridae; genus Balaenoptera; species Balaenoptera borealis. The sequence continues at coordinate 185,297 of NW_028123605.1, forward strand.
CTCAGCGCGCGCCGTGGGGGAAGAGAGGTGGAGGTCCGGGAAGAGGGGACGGGCGGCACTCACGCAGACCAGCAGCAGCCATGGGTAGACGGCGGGCTCGGCCACCACGGGCGACTCCAGCCTCAGCTTCTCCCCCAAGTTTTCGCGCGCGGCCCCCGCACCAGGCTAGTCTGGCGGTTGGGGGAGGGGCGGGGCGCCGCAGGCAGGGGCGGGACAGGCGGGCAGGCGGGCGGGAGGCTGAGGGGAGGGAGCCTGGCCTGGGCCTCAGCCGGCGCCGCCGCCGCCGCCGCCGCCGGCCTGCTCCCGTCCGGCCCCCGGCTCCCTCTTTGTGGTCACAGGCCCGGGGCCTCCAGCGCTGCTGCCAACTGGGGCCGGCGTGAGGCAAGCACAATGAGCTGGGGCCCAGCTGAACCACTCACTCGCGGCGAGCGCCTCCCGCCCCGTGGACCCGCCCCCACGCACGCACGTACGCACGTACGCACGCACGCACGCAAGCACGCACGCACGTCTTCAGCTGCCCCCCCGGCCACACCCACCGGCCCGAAGTGGAGACCCGGGGAGACCCCTCGGGGCCTGGGGTGGCGGGTTCGACTCCCGCCCTTGACGTACCGTGACACCTCCCCCCCAATATGTTTCTAGGTATTATATGTATATATGAATATACTATTATATACACACTTGCGTATGAATTTATATGTGTATGTACATGCGCATATTTACATATAGGGGTGTGTGTGTACACATTGTATATATGTATGTGTATATATCTTATATATATGATATATGTATGTATATATACGATGAATTTCTATATACAGTACATATATATTTTTATGCTATATGCTTTTATATGTAGGTGTATATGTGTGTCTGTATGTACGTACGTGTATGTATTGCATATATTATATGTGTATGTATGTATACTGTCTATATGCACACCTAAATATCTTTGTATGTGTGTATATACGTATGCTATATATGTACCTAGGTGTGTATATTGCATATGTTATATGTATGTGTACATACTGTATACATACCAACTATGCATTTTATATGTGTGTATGTATAGTGTATATGTATGTGTGTATTGTCTATATTGTGTGTATATGTGTGTATACATACTGTATATATACAAACTGCATTTTATATGTGTGTATATATGTATGTGTGTATTGTATATACTATATGTGTATATGTGTGTACGCATACTGCATATGTACACAGCTGTATATTTTTGTATGCTTGTACATATGTACGTGTGTGTGTATATACACACACACCCCATATGGATTCTGTTTGTCTGGAGAACCCTCACTGATACGGACACTTATGACAATTGAGTACCTGCTCTTTGCCAGCCAGGGAGCCAAAGGCTTGTCTTTCGGTGTCTCCCTTAAGTATCACGAGTCCCAGGAGGGAAGGTGATGCTGCTCCTACCAGTTGAGGTGCCTCAGGGTCAGTTAGGTGGACAGGGCGGGGGGCTGGAGCCTGGTGGAGCCCAGGTGGAGTTCTAGCAGCAGTACAGCCTAGCAGTCCCACTTCCCCGGGTGCTTCTCACAAAGACGCCGAGGGAGAGTCGGGACCTGAAGGAGGGAATGAGGAAGCTTCCGTGGGTCCGCAAGCCCAGACCAAGGCTGACTCGTCAAGAGTGTTAGAGGTCAGGACTGTGGTTACCCTGGGGGTGGGCTTACACAGAGCCATTCATATCCTGAAAAAGTATCCATTCTGCTCTTGTTTGTATGGTTACCCCCCTCCCCCAAATCTTTTAAAAACAGATTCTCTTGGTTGCTGGGAACACACACGGGGAAGTTGTGTGTGAGGGGGTATGATCCAGGGGACAGGGAGGATAAGCCCCCCACTCGTAGGGCAAGGAGTGGCTCAGCTTTGTGAGCTGAGGATGGCCCACGAGGTTCCAGAGAGAAGGGTCCCTGCTCCGTTCCTGCTCTGTGCACCCCATTCCCAGCCTGAGAAGCCCAGAGCCACCCACCCCCCCGCAACACACACACACCAGGGAGGAGAGCCAGTCACCCTGGCTCCCAGCCTCCGGCTCCAAGGCTCCCGGCACTAGGAGCTATTTTCAGCTTTCATGCCCTAGGACACGGCCAGAGCTATTGTCTCCGGAAACTCTCTGTCTGTCTCTCCCCCGGCCTCCCTCCCTTCCTCCCTCCCTCCTCCGCTTCTTCCCCTCCAGCTCCCTCTGTCCTCCCCTCCACCCTGCATTTCTACACAGGATGGCTCACAGACAGCTGCTCCCCGTGCCCACCTGCCACCATTCCATGGATGTCAAAGCAAGCCCTGGGGACTTCCCTGGAGGTCCAGTGATTAAGACTCCGAGCTTCCACTGCAGGGGACGCGGGTTCGATCCCTGGTCAGGGACATAAGATCCCACATGCCACACAGCACGGCCAAAACAAAATGAATAAATAAAGTTATAGTGATGAAACAGCCCTAGTGGTGCAAGGATGGGACGTATAGCTCTATGGTATAGAAAAAAGGTCCAGAAACAGATATATGAGAACTTGATATGATAGAAAGTGGGGAAATTAAGGAGTTTTCAATAAATGGCATTAGGACAATTGCATATCCATGTGGGGAAAAGTAAATTAGAAAAAAAAAAAGCAAGCCCTGGTCAGGTGTGACCTTGGGCCCAGGGCCATTGGCACAGGTTGTCATGTGGGATGTTCTTCCTTAGACTCCTCCCTCCCTCCTGTGTCACTGTCACTTCCTCCAGAACCTTCCTGGACTCCCCTCCACAAGCCCAGGGTGTGCCCTCACCCGCCCTGGATCACCAGAATTCCAATCCCGGCCCACCCTTCCCCGCCAGGTAGAGAACTGTGCATGGTCAATAAGACCGTAGAGGTCATTGGCCATTGCTATTGCAGCTGGAATTGTTACTGTGTTTAGATAGGGTGACCAACACCCGCCCCCAGTTTGCCCAGGACCGCTCAGGTTTGAGCGCTGGAACTCTGGGGAAACTCTCAGTCCCGGGGAACCCCAGAAGGCTGGTCAGCCTATTTAGGACAGATCTTTCACTTGATCTCCCAACCCCCGAGAGCCAGAAAGGGAATCTCCCCCCTCCTTCCATTGTAACCTTCATTCATTCATCCACTCATCCCTTTATTCAACTCCTTTATTCAGCAAGTATTTATGAAGCATCTACTACACAGCAGACACTCTTCTAGGTGCTGGGGACATAACAGCATCCCTGTCCTCAAAGAGCTCACGTTCTAGCGAGGGCAGCAAACAGTAAACTGAGAAGGTGTGATTTATTACATGGGGATGATGTCTCGGAGACCACTGCAGGGCAGGGGAGGTGGGAGAGGAAAGGGGCAGTTCTAAATGCAGGCGCTGACGGGATTGGGGCAGACCTTGCCCTGGGCCAGGCTGGTTGCTTCAACACAGCTGTCCTCGCCCAGAGCCATCCTGCCCCCGCCTCACCCAGTTCTTCCGTGATGTGTGGGGAAAATCTGTGGTTGTCACAACTGGGAGGGAGGGCCCCTGGAATCAAATGGGTGAGGCCAGGGATGCTGCTAAACCCCACACAGTGCCCAGGAGGGGCCCTCAGCAGAGGATGACCCGCCCCGAATAACCCCAGTGCCACGGGGGAGACCCTGCACTAATATTATTCAGACCCGCTGGTGCCCCGATTCCTGCACAGGCAGGGACTCTAACCGGCTCACCTCTGTATCCCGAGGTGACCTAGAGTGGGGCAGCCACGAGGGCTGAGATGAGTATCGGGGGTGAAATGACAAACCTCTGCACCCACTCTCCCCTCCGCACCCCAGGGGCGATGGTCTCTATCTCCTCCCCGTGCAGGTAGCTTTTCCCTGAGCCATTTCTTCTTGTCAAGGTCCCTGTCGCAGGTTGGGTTCCCCGAAGATGACGTTGAGAGCAAGGATTGGAGTGCAGGTGGTTGATGTGAGGCGTGCAGGAACAGATACAGCTGCCATAGGGTCCCACAATTCCACTCCCGGGCATAGATCCGGAGAAAACTCTAATTCAAAACTATACATACACCCCTGGCATTTCCCTGGTGGTCCAGTGGTTAAGAATCCATGCTTCCAGTGCAGGGGGCGTGGGTTCCATCTCTGGTCAGGGAACTAAGATCTCACATGCCGTGTGACAATAAAAGAAGAAAGAAAAAAGAAAGAAAGAAAGAGAGAAAGAGAGAAAGAGAGAGAAAGAAAGAAAGAAAGAAAGAGAAAGAGAGAGAGAGAAAGAAAGAAAGAAAGGAAGAAGGAAAGAAGAAAGAAAGAAAGATACATGCACCCCAACGTTCATTGCAGCACTATTTACAGTAGCCAAGACATGGAAGCTACCTAAATGTCCACTGATGGATGAATGGATAAAGAAGATGTGGTACATATATACAATGGAATCTTATTCAGCCATAAAAAGAATGAAATAATGCTATTTGCAGCAACGTGGATGGACCTAGAGATTATCATACTAAGTGAAGTAAGTCAGAAGAGAAAGACAAATATCATATGATCTCACTTATATGTGAAATCTAAAATACGACACAAATGAACGCGTCTACAAAACAAAAACAGACTCACAGACATAGAGAACAGACTTGTGGTTGCCAAGGGGGAGAAACAGTGAGGGAGGGTTGGATTGGGAGTTTGGGGTTAGCAGATGCAAACTATTAAATATAGGATGGATAAAATACAACGTCCTACTGTCTAGCACAGGGAACTATATTCAGTATCCTGTGATAAGCCATAACGGAAAAGAAAAAAGTTTTATTTATAGGTTCCATCCCTAACTGAGCTGGCCCATCCCCTCCCATGTTTCTAAGTGCAGCCCGAGGCTGCAGACTTCCCACCGTGGTCTTCAGCTCCAGAGCAAGCCACCTGCGAACCACCCACATCTTCCCAGGGGCTGGCAACTCTCCTTTGCTACTGATTCCAAGACACATCCAAATAGCAAAAATGTGACCATGAAAAGAAACTCAGGCATGTTCAAATCAGGGAAATAACATTCTTAGCTCTGTTCAGTACTCGCTTAATTTTACAAGAGCTTAGAGTTACAAAAAAGTTGCAAAGATCTGTACAGAGTGTACAGAGTGCCGTGGACCCTGACCCAGTACCCCTATTTCCAACTCATTAGTACCTTAGTGTGACATGTTTATCCAACTAAGGAACCAAGATGGATACATTGTTATTAACTAAAGTCCACACTTTATTAGAATTTCCCTAGTGTTCCCCTAACATCCTTTTTCTGTCCCAGTCTCCTCTGGGCTGTGACATTTCTCAGACGTCACTGGGTTTTGATACCTTGAAAGTTTTGAGGAGGACTGGTCAGGTGTTTTGTCCCTCAATTTGTTAGTCTGTTTGTTTTCTGATGTTTTCTTATGGTTGGTCTGGAGTTATGGGGTTTGGGGCGGAAGACCCAAACAGAGATAAAAATGCCATTCTCCTCAGGTCACATCAAGGATACACACCATCAACGGGACTTATGACAAACGATTTTACCCTTGATCACCTGGCCAGTATCGTCTTTTTTTTCTTGCTGCGTTGGGTCTTCGTTGCGTGTGGGCTTCTGTAGTTGTGGCACGGGGGCTCAGTAGTTCTGGCTCCCAGGATCTAGAGTGCAGGCTCAGTAGTTGTGGCCCACGGGCTTAGTTGATCTACGGCACCTGGGATCTTCCCGGACCAGGGCTTGAACCTGTGTCCCCTGCATTGGCAGGCGGATTCTTTTCTTTTCTTTTTTTCTTTTGCAACCAAAACGTTAATCCCAAGGATTCTCACAAAACATATTACAAATGACAGCATGAAAAAAAAAATTGCACAGTAACTCAAAGTTCAGCTCTACAATATACTCTTAATCTGGCAGGACATTGGTATCTTGATAATCTCAAATTTCCAAAAAATATTACAAAGAGCTATGTATTCATGTACAGCAATCACAGAGGGGACGTATGACCTAACTCAAAGGTAAACTAACTTCCTTGAAACTTCTTAGATTTTAAACTCCCTGGACAATCTCTTGTCTGGTGTGAAGACTAGTGGAATTTTTAAACCTCTAATCTAGGGTAAGGGTGCGGCTTTCATTTTTACCTGCTGGCTTGGGTTCACAGCACCTTTTAAAGACTGCTTGCTTAACTACAGCTGCATACCATATCCCAGCTACAGAAAGTCTTTTCAATGTTTGCCAGTGTTGTTTCCATAATAGTAAACATCACACTTTAGGTGGGCAGGAGTTAGAGTTTTATTATCAGTCTAGGCAAGACCAAAAATTCAAAGCAAGTTCAATTTTGCTTAAGGGAACATTGTAAGGTAACAATTCTTCATATTACATGCCTCCCAGGACCCATTTCAAACCATAGAGAATGACACCTTTATGTGTCACTGTCCCAAGAGACAAACAAATGTGAACAACTAAAACATTTAAAAAGTGCACCAAGCTTCGGAAGTCTCAAACAAAACTTGAATTTTCTGTACATACTCCTGCCAAATGAAGTTATTGCCTGTACACCACTCCTCTTGCAAAGTGGTCTTCTATTTCCTTTCATCTGACCTAGATCGGCTAGGAGACCTAGAGAAAGATCGGGACGGCTTGTGATTTCTCTCTTGGGACAGGGATCTCTCTCTTCTCCTATATCTAGAAAGGGACCTGCTCTGGCTGACGGAGAAGGCTCTCCATCTTGGAGATGTGTGGGAGGTGGAGGACTCCTCCTCCCATAATCATCTCGAGGGCGACGACCCCAAGAAGGAGGCGGTCACGATTTCGACTTCTCTTTTCCCCATTCGACAGGTCCACTCTTACTCGGCAGCCACATAGTGTTCTCCCATCTAGTTCTCGGACAGCATCGGCTGCATCTCGGGGATCTTCACATTCAACGAGAGCGAAGCCGGGAGGGTTTTTAGCACCCCACACACTTCAGAGTGGTCCATAATAGCCTAAAGCTCGTTCCAATTCAGCCTTGTTACCACTGTTTCCAAGATTCCCTACACAAACTTTACAGTCCAACGGACAGGAATCACGTTGCAAGACCCTCATGGCTCCTGGGTTTCACGGGCCACAGGGTGGTCCCGGGCCTCTAGAATCTGGTAGCTGAATCTGCTCGCACAAGCTGTCCTGTGGGGATGCGTTTTCCCCTATGTGTCCAGCCCGGGGCCCTGCTCTCTTGGCCCGGCCTCCCAGGTGAGAGGGTGAACCCCAGCTCCCTGGAGCAGACACTCAGAGCTCTGGTGACCGGACTCACGGCTGACGGGGCTGGAGCGGCGGCTGGACACGTGTGGCCAGCCTGGTGGTGTTTGGCCCCGTCTGCAGTTCCAGTTCCAGCTGAGAAAGAGCCTCCCTGTGTTACTTTCTCCTGGTTGTGTAAGGATCCCCGGTGTCATTTGACAGAAATGTAGACGGTGTGTTCTTTCTCTCTTTTCTCCCTGCTTCCTCTCCTCCCTCTCTCCCTCCCTCTCTCCCTGTACCTCTTTCCCTGTTCCGCTCTCCCTCTACATCTTTCCCACTCCCTCTCTCTCTCTCCCTCTGTCTCTTCCTCTCTCCCTCTCCCTCCCTCTCCCTCTCTCTTTCCTCTCCCTATCTCCCTCTCTCCTCTCTCCCTCTTCCCTCTTCCTCTCCCTCTTCCCTCTGCCTCTTTCCTCTGCCTCTTTCCTCTCCCTCTTCCCTCTCCTCTTTCCCTCTCCTTCTCTCCCTCCCCCTCTCTCCCTCTCCCTCTCTCCCCCCTCTCTCTCCCTCTTCCTCTCTCCCTCTCCCCTGTCTCTGCCTCTCCCTCCGTCTCTCCCTCTGGGAGGGAGTGAGGGAGATGGAGAGATGGAGGGAGCGGGAGAGTTGGAGGGAGAGGGAGAGGGAGAGGGAGAAGAGGGAGGAGAGGGAGGAGAGGGAGGGAGGAGACGTCTCTCCCTCCCTCCCTCCCTCTGCCTCCCTCCCTCTCCTCCCTTTCCCTCTCCCTCCGTCTCTCCGTCTCCCTCACTCCCTCTCAGAGAGGGAGAGACGGAGGGAGAGGCAAAGACAAGGGAGAGGGGGAGAGGGAGAGAGGGAGGGGGAGAGAGGGGGGGGAGAGAGGGAGAGCTCTCTTCCTCCCTCCCTCTCCCTCTCTCCTCCTTCTCTCCCTCTCTCCCTCACCCTCTCTCCATCTCCCTCCCTCCATCACTTTCCCTCCTTCTCCCTCTCCCTCTCTCCCTCCCAGAGAGGGAGAGACAGAGGGAGAGGGAGAGGGGGGAGACAGGGACACGGAGAGGGAGGGAGGGAGGGAGGGAGACAGAGAGGGAAGCAGGCACCCTCTCGCCTTCTCCCTCTCCCTACCTCCTTCTCCGACTCCCCCTCTCCTCTCCCTCTGTCTCTCCCTCTCCCTCCCTCCCTCTAGGAGAGGGAGAGGGAGAGGAAGGGAGGGAGAGAGAGAGAGGGAGGGGAAGGGAGACGGAGAGGGAGAGACGTCTCGCCCTCCTTCCCTCTCCCTCCCTCGCCCTTTCCCTTCCTCTCTCCCTCTCCCTCCCTCTGTCTCACCCTCTCCCTCCCTCTGTCTCTCCCTCTCCCTCACTCCCTCCCAGAGAGGGAGAGATGGAGGGAGAGGGAGAGACGAGGGAGAGGGGGAGAGGGAGAGAGGGAGGGGGGAGAGAGGGAGAGGGAAGAGGGAGAGTGGGAGAGAGGGAGAGAAGGAGGAGAGAGGGAAAGGGAGGAAGAGACCTCTCTCTTTCTCCCTCTCTCCGTCTCCCCCTCTCTCTCCCTCTCCCTCTCGCCCTCTTCCCTCTCTCCCTCTTCCCTCTGCCTCTTTCCTCTGCCTCTTTCCTCTGCCTCTTCCCTCTCCTCTTTCCCTCTCCTTCTCTCCCTCCCCTCTCCCTCTGGGAGGGAGTGAGGGAGATGGAGAGATGGAGGGAGCGGGAGAGTTAGAGGGAGAGGGAGAGGGAGAGGGAGAAGAGGGAGGAAAGGGAGGGAGGAAACGTCTCCCTCCCTCCCTCCCTCTCCTCCCTCTCCCTCTGTCTCTCCATCTCCCTCACTCCCTCCCAGAGAGGGAGAGATGGAGGGAGAGGGAGAGACGAGGGAGAGGGGGAGAGGGAGAGAGGGAGGGGGGAGAGAGGGAGAGGGAAGAGGGAGAGTGGGAGAGAGGGAGAGAAGGAGGAGAGAGGGAAAGGGAGGAAGAGACCTCTCTCTCTCTCCCTCTCTCCGTCTCTCCCTCTCTCCCCCTCTCTCTCCCTCTCCCTCTCTCCCTCTCCCTTGTCTCTGCCTCTTTGTCTCTCTGTCTCTGGGAGGGAGTGAGGGAGATGGAGAGACAGAGGGAGAGGGAGGAGAGGGAGCGAGGAAGAGGGAGAGAGGGAGGGAGAGAGGGAGAGAGGGAGGGAGAGAGGGATAGAGGGAGGGAGGGAGAGATGTCTTTGTCTTTCCCTCCCTCTATACCTCTCTCCCTCTCCCCCCTCCCTCTCCTGCTCCCTGTCCCTCTCCCTCCCTCTATCCCTCTCTCCCTCTCCCCCCTCCCTCTCCTGCTCCCTGTCCCTCTCCCTCCACCTCCTTCCCTCTCTGGAGAGGGAAGGAGGTGGAGGGAGAGGGAGAGGGAGAGGGAGCACGAGAGGGAGAGAGGGAGAGGGCAAAAGGTATAGGAAGAACGGAACAGGGAAACAGGGACAGGGAAAGGGGGACAGGGAGAGAGGGAGAGGGAAAGAGGGAAAGGGAGAGCAGAGCAGGGAAACAGGGACAGGGAAAGAGGGAGGCAGAGAGGGAGATGGAAACGGGGAAAGGGAGGGGGGACGGATAGAGGGAGAGGGAGAGAGGGACAGGGAAAGAGAGACAGGGATGGAGGGAGGGAGAGAGGGACAGGACAGGGCAAGAGGGACAGGGAGAGAGAGAGGGAGAGAGGGAGGGAGAGAGGCAGAGGGAGAGATGGAGGGAGAGTGAGAGGCAGGGAGGTAGAGGGAGGGAGGGAGGGAGGGAGACAGAGAGGGAGACAGAGAGGGAGACAGGGAGAAGGGCTGATGGGGGCTCCCTCCCCCTCCCATCCTCTGCCCACTGCTTTCTCTTTTTTCTGCTTCAACAAACACCAGGCGCCTTTCAGATCAGCCCTGAAGTCAACATTGATGCTTGGGACGGCCTGACCTCCCCGCTGCCTTCCAGCCCAGGACCACAGCTGGGAGATGAAGTCTGCGGGGCCCTGGGGGGGGGCGGCGGCGGCGGAGGTGGTGGAGGCAGGCACCTCCTCTGATGCCCAATCTCTCCTCGTTTACGAGGCAGCCGCCAGCTCCCCTCCCTGACTCCCCAAGATTTGGGGCCATTTTAATATGTGTCGATAATGCCATGAGCTACTATTTAACTTTTCCACGAGGACCCATCTCCCGAAATGCAGTGGTTTTCAGGCTTGGCTGCACTAGAGAACCCCCAGGGAAAGGAGAGACGTCTGTACCTCCCTCTCTCTCCCTCTCCCTCCGTATCTCCTTCTGGCTCTCTCCCTCTCCTTCTGGGGTGATGCCCGATGAGCTCAGATTCGCAGATGTTCCCCCCATCCCCTCTCTGTGCCTTGCGTGGGGCCTGGGCCTTCTCACTGTGGCCCGGGAACAGCCTCGACATTCAGACATCGGTTCCTGCAAGGACACTTGCGTTTGGTCCATACCGCATGTGGCTGCAGTCTGTGCTTCTCCCGTTTAGCATCTTCAGTAGATGGGGGCTGTGCATGAGCCCTTCATCTTCCCCGCAGACACCACTGGTGCTTGCTCGGCCTCGCGGGTGATGTCCACGGGGGACAGACCTGTGTCCCCACCTTCTTGGGCTGCAGACAGGCCACGTTGGTCCTGTGGTGACTGGGGGCTCCCAGGAGAACCCCACCGCAGACCCAGAGAGGTGGCCCCAGAGAAGGTGGCGTACGCCTGGGGCCAGGCCTCACCAGCCAACCACGGGGCACCTGCAGCAACAGGTCTCTCGCCGTCCAGGGGCTGGGTGTTCGGGCGCCGTGGGGATGAGCTGCTGTCTGCACGGCAGCCAAGTTTGTATTGTTGAGCCCGGGGAGGCCCCTGGGTGGCTCCTGGAGAGCCTGGTCACATTTCTTCCTGCCCTTGGCCTTAGAGCTCATCATGGTTCACGCCGTTTCTGGTTCCAAAAGGACCTGTGTTCATAAAGACCACATGTTAGGACAGCACCAAAGTGTCTAGAAATCCAGGCCAGGAGGAGGAGGGAGGGGGTTTGGCTGTGCCCGCCAGTGGCCTGAGAGCCCTCCCACCCACAGAGACCTGGCCCGGGGCCTGTGGGGAGGGCGTGGCCCACGGTCCCCAGCGCTGGCTGTCTCTGGGTTCCAGGAGAACTGCGCGATCCTCGGGGAGCTGGTAAGGCTGCAGGCTCAGAAGTCCCGCCTGCTGGGATTCAGCACGCGAGCCGACTCTGTGCTGGAGATGAACATGGCCAAGACCAGCCAGGTGGTGGCCACTTTCCTAGGTAACCCCGCCTCCCCGAGTCCCAGTGGGGACGGGGGTCAGGTGGACCTTGACTGGACGTGGTGCTGCCTGAGACCCCACTGTGTCAGCCCTTGGGGGTCGCCTTCCCCAACCCTTCATTCTGCCTCGAGGGGCGTGGGGTGGGGGGCGGCTGGGCGGCTGCCACAGGGACATAGCTGAGCCTCTCCCCTCCGCCCGCAGATGAGCTGGCCCAGAAGCTGAAGCCCCTCGGGGAGCAGGAGCGGCCCTGATCCTGGAGCTAAAGAAGGCTGAGTGCCAGAGGCGGGGCCTGCACTTTGACGGGCCCATCAACGTCTAGGACCTGCGCTACTACATGAACCAGGGGGAGGAGACGCGCTACCACGTGGACCAGTACCTGCTCAATGAGTCCTTCCCCATGCAGGTGGTCACGCGCGGGCGGCTGGGCATCTCCCAGGAGCTGCTGGGGCTGACCTTCGACCTGGAGGAAGGCGCCAACATGCGTCACGAAGATGAAGATGTGAGGCTCTACACGGTCCGGGACGCGGCCTCGGGCAAGGTCATCCATCAGCAAGTTCTACCTGGACCTCTACCCTCGGTGCATGCGTGGGGGAACCTGTCGGCCGTGGGCCGGGGCTCCTCTGTGGTAGCGGGGCCTCACCCGCGTCCCTCCCCAGGGAAGGGAAGTCCGGGCACATGGCCTGCTTTGGCCTGCAGCCGGGCTGCCTGCAGCAGGACGGGAGGCGCCAGATTGCCATCGCGGCCATGGTGGCCAACTTCACCAAGCCTACGCCCAACCCGCCCTCCCTGTTGCAGCATGATGAGCTGGAGACCTACTTCCATGAGTTCTGGCAAGCGATGCACCAGCTCCGCTCCCAGGAGGGTGCGGGCGAGGGGCTGAAGGCAGGGGGCGGGGAGGGCCCGGGCTCTCCCGTGGTCCTCAGGCAGGCCCTCGCCACGGGATTCTTCCGCTGATGTCACCCCGCACGAGGAGACGCTCTCGGTGTCAGTTTCCATCATCAAACCCCACGCACTGGGCGCGTAAACAACGGAAGTGGATGTCCTCGAGACTCTGGAGGCTGGAAGTCCCAGATCAAGGAGTCAGGACTGGTTCCCTGCATGTTAAATACAGGTATTCAAGAGTTGCCTTTAAAAAAGACAAAATAGAAGAAAGGAACGTTGCATGCAAGGCTGGTGAGTGATGAGTGATGAGAACCAGAGGTTAGGCTCTGGGGCCGGGAGCACCACGCCCTGTGAGGCCCTGGGGCTGCTGCCAGTCTCGGTGGAGGCTCAGCAAGTCCCAGTGACTTCCCAATGTGGGGGGGGTCCCCAGATGAGCGTCTGGGCCCAGGACCCAGTGCTCGTTCAGTCTTCCTGCAGTCAGCCCTTCGTCCTGAGAGCGATGCTCTCACAGACTGCAACCGGAGCGCGTGGGGACACTTTACTGAGCTGTGCAGCCGTCACTACTGCCCTGTTCTGGAACATTTCCCTCACCCCAAAAAGGTCCCTCACGCCCTTAGTTATCATTCCCTCCCCTCCCCTGTCCCTGACAACCAGGAACCCACTCTGACTCTGTGGATCTACCTGTTCTGGACGTTTCCCCTCAGTGGGGTCACACCCTGTGTGTCCTTCTGTGTCTGACTTCTCTCGCTGAGCACCGTGTTCTCACGGTGCATCCACGTGGCAGCGAGTGGCAGGGCTTCACACCTTTGCGTGGTCGAGGGCCGGAAAAAAGACAAACGAAAAGAAGGGCACGTTGCCTGCGACTCTGGTGACAGCCGGGGATGAGAACCAGAGGGTAGGCTCTGGGGCCGGGAGCGCCGCGCCCTGTGAAGCCCTGGCGCTGCTGCCAGTCTCGGCGGGGCACGAGCAGCGCCGTCCCCCAGGAGCTGCTGGACAAGCTCATCAAGTCCCGGCTGGCCAACCCCCGTGCGGCCAGGCCGAGGGAAAGGAAAGGGGCTCCCGGACCGCCCGGCTGGAAAGCGCGGCCTGGACACAGTGCCAGCGCCCCCGTCTCCTTCCTCCCGCCCTCCAGGCCTCTTCAACCTGCGCCAGATCGTCCTGGCCAAGGTGGACCAGGCCCTGCACACGCAGACGCCCTCGGACCCGGCCTAGGACAATGCCCGCCTCTGCCAGGAGATCCTCGGGGTCCCAGCCACGCCAGGTAGCCAAGCGCACGCCGGGCCCACCTTAGCGGTCAGTTGGCGGCTACTGCCCAGGTCAAGAGGATCCTCTGGTGGTGTGTGAAGGGGGACCGACTGACGGGCTCTGGTCGAGGCTCGCTGACCTCTGGCCTCTTCCTGCCTGGGTTCCTGGGCTGGTCCCTCCAGCTGTGGCCCGCGGAGTCCGAGGGTGGGCTGGGCGTATCTGCACGTGCTTTCTGGAGAGCCTGGAAGAGGCAGGAGAGGGCTTCATACCCCGGACGGAACGCGTCGACGAGGTTTGCCCGTGCGTGTCGGTGCGGAGACGCAGTTCACTCCCTCGTGAGCGCTTTAACCCGCGCTCTCCCCGTGCTGGAGGGCGAGCCCTGACTCATCCCTCGGAGCCTCGGGCAGCTGTCCCTGTAAGAGGCTTAGGGGTGAACCCTCGTGAGCTTCAGCAGAAAGTCGGCAAAGATTGATTTGTGTCCCTCCACTGAGTTGCCCGCAAGGTCCCCGTTTTCTAGAAGTGTTGGGCCAATACTCCCTCTAGTGGCAGGGGACTCAGACAGGGCTGCTTTGAGGCCCCAAGCTCTGGGCTCTGGGGAAGGGGCACGGAGCGGCCAGGGGCCCGGGCAGGAGCCTCTCCGCGTGTGTCCCAGGGACCCACCTGCCTGCGACCTTCGGCCACCTGGCAGGAAGCTACGACGCCCAGTCCTATGGCTACCTGTGCAGCGAGGTGTACTCCACGGACACGGTCCACACACTCGTTTCAAGCAGGAGGGCGTCCTGAGTGGCAAGGTGAGAGGCCGGCCTGCCGTGCAGACCAACACGGAGGTCCTTGGCCTGGGCCTAGATGCTTGTGCCGCCCGCCTGGGCCTGCCAGGCTCTGAGGGCCCTGCCCAGAACCCCCTGCTCCCCTGCCCTTTGTTGAGTCACAGCAGAGGTGGCCACACCCACACCCTCCGTGAAGGGGGTGCTCCACCCTCCTGCAGCCCCGCCCCCTCTCCTCAGGTTGCCATGGACTACAGAAGCTGCATTCTGAGGCCAGGGGGCTCCGAGGATGCCAAGGGCATGGTGAAGCTCTTCCTGGGTTGTGACCCCATGCAGGACGCCTTCCTCCTGAGCAAAGGGCTGCAGGTTGAGGGCTGCAAGCCGCCGGCCTGCTGACGGCACGGGGTTTTGCCCCCCCAGGCGGGCCGGGTGCCTTAGCGCCCCGTCGGGGCGGGGGAGGGGCCGTGTGTCCTCCCAGCCCCCGAGTCCCCGGCGGCCGGCCTAGGCCAAAAGTCTCCACCTGGAAGTGTCTGGAAAGCCTGGCATCAAGGCTCCCCCTTGTTGCACTAATGCAATCCCTTCCTGGGGAGCTTTCCTGGTAACAAAACGGTTCTTTGAAAACGCAGCCATTAATAAAAAAGACTCTACTCCTGGTCTCTGCCTGCCGTCCCTTCCACCACAGGAGTGGCATGGGGGCCGTCACACTGGGGGGAGTTCTGACCTTGGTCGGGGATCAGCCCTGGGGCCGTGGTGACGCGTCTGGGTCACTGGGAGACGGCTGAGCTGTGGGGTGAGTTCAGACGGGGATGGTGCCCCGCACCCCGACCGGGCAGGCTCTCCAGTGAGGGGGTGTCAGTTTCCTGCCGGCCTCTCGCCCGTCACTGTTTGGCATCTCGGGGGCTGTGACTGGCTGGAGCTGGTTCTGGCGGTGGGCACAGCTGCGGGAAGCCCGGCTGTGGCTGTCCCTGTCCCCGTGTCCTGTCCCCCTGCTCACGGCCGGCCGGCTGGCTCCCTCTGGTCATCGGCAGCTGCTGAAGTCTGGACCACAGCAAGGGGCCGCCTTCCTGGGTCCTAGCAATTCTTCCCAAAGGCCTTAGGGATGTGTTTTGGTGGCAGTAGGAATTCAGAGAGGGTGCTGCACCACTGGAGCGGTAGGGTGGCTCTGGACCGTCCCGTGTGTCCTTCCCTGGCCTTTGAGCTCCTTGGGAGCCCTGCCTCCACAAAGGACGCCAGGCAGCGGAACGAGGGCGCGGGCGGCGCCCCGACCTTCTCCCCGTGGCCCAGGCGGGCAGGCCGTGCCACGCTCTGTCCTCCCCTCAGCCTGCCCGCCCGTTCTGTTGTTATTCTACCGAAGAGGACACAGACATTCAGAGAGGCTAGGGTCCATGCCTGAGGTCTCATATCCAGTAAGTGTCAGAGCCGGGGTTTGAACCCAGACAGCCTGTCCCGGAGACCGCGCCCTAACCTCTACACAAACCACCTCCTGGTTCCCTTTATTAGCACAAGACTCATTTCCCTGACAAGCCCAGACCCCATAAGGGCAACCCTGCCTCCCCCACGTGACCAGCCCTTGCCAACTACTCACCCCAGTGGCAGAGGGACGAGCCACACAGGGGACCCGCCCATCTTGGCCATGGGGACACAGACACCCACTCACACCCAGAAGGACCTCCTCTTTACCTTAGGCCACACGCCCATGCCGAAGGAGCTGCTGTCTGCCAGCTGGTGCAGGTACAGTTCTGTCCTGGAAACAGAGAAGGGACCAGAAGTAAGGGAGGACCCACCCACACCAGTGGCCTGGCAGGGCAGGTGGGCATCATGGCACGGGGCTCCACAGAGTGCCCCAGGTGGCCCCGGGGTCTGCCTCAGGCCCTGGCCCTGCCTCCCGAATATTCCTCACTTGCTGCCCTCAATGGGCCCTTCTTAAGTGAAGGCCTTCCAGAAGCTTCCTTACTCCTCAGTTACCCTGCTCTGAAAACTGGGAGTTTCCTCCCTAATCTGCCCTCTCTCCAAAGGGTAAGGTGCCCCTCTGGCCTTAGCCAGGAGGCTCAGGACAGGTTGGGCCTGCCCTTCAGACGGGGGTGGAAGGCAGGAGACAAATGATGGGGGACGCAGAGGCAAATTGAAAATTATCACCCCTCGCCTGGGGTGAGCACTCCCTGGAGCTTCACTAGATAGAACCTTACTCATTCGTTCAACAGATGAGGAAACCAAGGCTCAGAGACAGGGAGCCACATGTCCAAGAATTCCCAGGAGTCAGCGAGGGGCAGAGATGACTCCCTGGGCCACCTCCCCCAGAAGGCCCTCCCAGATGAGTCTTGTGGCTTCTCTGCTGTTCCACCTGGTGCCTCCTCGCCCTGAGCTACCTCAGGTGCACCCAAGGCTCTCACAGAGTTTAGGAGCTTCTGGAAGATTTGCGGTCTGCTGTTCCTTGCCCACCTCCCACGCTGCTGTCAGAACCTGTACCAAAATGTCACCGTCACAGCAGACACCCACCACCACCCCCCAGCGTGTATAAAGAGCCATATGTGAATTATCTCACTTAATCCTGTAAGGTCAGCAGTCAAGGTACTATTTCCACTTTACAGAGGAAGAAACGGAGGTTCAGAGCAGGTGACACCTGGCCAGGTTCACCCAGCCCAGGAGCAGTACCAGGCAGCAAGAATCAGAGGCCAGATTCCTAACCACTGGGCTCCACTGCCTCTCACCTCTGGGCAGAGGCAGGGCTGGGGCCCTGGAGAGCGGAGGCCCTTTGTCTCACTGCCCTCGGCTGTCCCTGCTCAGCCCAGTCGCTCACCTGAGAGCCAGGTCCAATCCGGATAGCATCTGGGAGAAAACCTCGAAATTGCCTTCCCCTTCCAGCTGCGGGGCCACGTGGCTCTTCTCCAACAGCATCGTCTGCCAGGGGAGAGGACAGGCGCCGGTCAGCACGAGGCCCCGCTAGGCTGCCCGCACACCCCCACCAACCCCCAGGCCCACTCTTCGAGGCAGCACCTCAGGCCCCAACTTGGCTGGACGCCTCCAAATCAAAACGTGCCAGGCCTTTGTCTCACTGATTCAGCGTCCACGCAGGCAATCAACGAATGCAACGGGCTCATTCCGATGAAGGAATCCAAGGGTACTAACAATTAACCCAGAGCCGCCCTCCAACACACTCTTATGCAACCGAAGCCCTTAATAACTTGACCCACATGGTGATGCACGGTAGACTTTCAGGGCCGGGACAGAAAGGGATTTATCGTGCACCAGCGAGTCTGGGTATTCTCCTAGCTCCGCATACAAACAACCCTTCTAATAACCTAATCCTGTTTTCTGTTCAAACAGAATGTTGGCGGGGGCGTGGGGGGGGGAAGGGGAGGAGCCAGGTGATTTCAGAGAGAGGAACAAACAGGCCATGTGCCTGTCACACACGGGCTGCCGCAGAAGGCCAGCGAGCGCCTGTTTAATTTCAGCTTACGCTTTTAAGACCCAGCTAATGAGCGGCTGAATTATGTATCTACTCATGAATATTTCATCCCTGTGATACTCCGAGGCACAGACGAGCTGGCCTGCTCCGGGAGGAGATGTCTGGGCACTGAGTGAGGTGGGGAGGAGCTGGCCTTGGCCTGGGGAGCGATGACCATTTAGACACATTCCAGGGTCCCAGCTGGAGGCGTGGGCCCTGCTGAGTGGGGCTGAGGCTACTGCAGCCCCAAAGAGCCCCCTCTCCCTCCCACCCAGAGGCCTCACCTGGAGCTGGGCGGCCGTGACTCGGCCTGTGGCGTTCAAGTCCAGTGACATCACCATGGAGCACCGGGTGGCACGGCGGCTGTGGCCGGTGAACATGGAGCCAAAGGCCCGGAGGACAGTGAAGGTGGCTCGAATCTTCTCCACTGGTGGGGCACAGACAGGGCATCACCCGTGGCCCGGGTGCTGCCACCCCCACCTCTCACAGGACCCCATTCTGGCCCCAGGCCCCAGCAGGGGCCCCTCCACTCCCCCAACTCAGCTCTAAGCCACACCTCTTCCGCTGCTGGGCTGGCCCTGTGCTGCAAGCAGGGGCGCGGGGTGAGCAAGAGTGAGCCCAGAAGGGGAGATACACACACCTAGGATTGGTACGATCTGAGTGACAAGGGCTGCCCTAGGGCCTCCTGGGCCTGGTGGAGTCTAGGAGGAGGGCAGAGCATTAACATTCTTGGACCTGCTGTCGGGGAACGCCCATCACAGCCAGCTCAAAAAGCCCAGCAGTCCCAAGCTTTTTAACATAACTATTTAACAAGCACCCACTATGTGCTAGGCACCTGGATACAGCCTAGCCTGACTCCCACTCCCCCAACACACACTTTCAGCAGATCTACATTCTGGGAGGGCCTCTCCTTGCTGTATCCCCAGCTCCTCACAGGGCTCTAACCTGGGCCAGGTGCAGAACAGGTGATCAATAAAGCATTGGAATAAGCCCAGTGGAGAAGCAGGATAGTACAATGGTTAAACAAGCTTGAATATGGCCTCTCCCCGTTGTTAGTCACCTGATTTGGAGCGAATAAATTAACCTCCCTGTGCCTCAGATACCCCATCTATAAGATGGGGGTAATAATAGTACTTACTTACCTCATGTGGTTGCCACAAAGACTAAAAGATTTAATAATGTAAAGTGCTCAGAACATGCTCCAAATGTGGTGGTGTTAGTATTGTTTGTTATTATTAGAAAAGCAATACTGCCTGGGCCATATATTCTCAGCAGGGGGAATACTGCCCCCAAGAGGGCAGAAACTGATTCTTGAGGATGGGGGCAGTTTTCCTTTCTTATGTATAGAATAGAGCACAGATACACACACACACACACACGTCTGTGTGTGTCTGTATATATATACACACATACACACACACTGCATAAACAAATATATGGTGAATCTATGGCATTAACTTTTCATGGTGGGAGACGATTAGGAGAAAGAACAACTAAAAAGGCTCCTCAGAGGGGCAACAATACATTGAGGACACTGGCCCAGGGGTAACAGCTCTGGAGCCAAACTGTCTGTGTTTGAATCTCGGTGCTAGGATGTATGAGCTGTGTGGCCTTGGGCAAGCTGGTTAACCTCCCTGCGTTTTAATGGCCTCATCTATAAAATTCAAATAATAATAATGTCTACCTTATAGGGATGTTTTAAATAATAAATAAGTTAACCTGCTTGGAATAGAGCCTGGCGCGTAAGTCCTCAGCAAGCATTTACCACGATCCCCATCAATATTGTAATTATTATCACCAACTGACACTATTTTTTATTGAAGTATAGTTGATTTACAATGTTGAAACTCTTTCTTTAATGCCCAGCTCAAACATCATTTCCTCAAGGAAGCCCCCCGGCCCCTTCTCTGTGCTCCCTCCACCTCTCCCCTCCCCAGCTCGGCCAGCAAGCGGTGCAGAGCACTGGAGTCTGGCACAGATGTGCAGCTGAGTCTCCCTTCCGGCTGTCAGTGCCTCCTTGTCTTTGTTTTTACTTATCGGGTCCTCTGCACAGTCCAGTGGGCTGTGCGCTGCACAAGGACACCACACCTAAGGGCACAGCATTTATATCAGATAGCCATAGGCCTGTATACTTATTAGGATGATGGCCCAGAACGTGGTGGTCAAGTGTTTGGTTCTAACAATGTCAATGCGTGACGACGGTTCCACATGTGGCAGTGAGTGTCTTAGGCAAGGAGTACCTGTTTCTAATTCACACAAAAGTACCCAACAGACTAGGGGTGGCCCTGCCCAGAAGCCAGCACAGGGTCTGCACACAGGTGCTCAGTGAACGCTAGCTGAGCAGATATAAGAAAGAGCCGCCCAGCACCCCCTCTGACTCTCCCTTCCCTTCCCCCACGCCACCGCCCCCACCACGTCCCAGCTGCACGTCACCTGGAGACCACTGTACCTGAGACCCTGCCATCCACACTGCCTGCCATCCCCACCAGGTGCTCCAGGACCTGCTCGCAGCAGGTGGTCTTGCCAGCACCGCTCTGGCCCAGGGCCACGATGCTCTGGTCCCTCTGCTGGCTCAGCAGAGCCCAGTACGCCCGCTGGGCCAGGGAGCCAACGTGGGCGGGTAGGCCATCCCAGCAGCTCCTGGGCACCTGCAGGAAGAGCGCCGGCATCAGCCTTCCCACCCAGCCGGGGCCCAGGGAGCACTCCACAATGCTCCAACCCGGCCTCAAGCCCAGATCCACGTCCATGCCTCCCATCCTACTCCAGCCTTGTCAGAGACGTCGTGCATTTTTCTGGGGAGAGCCCAGCCTGGAGATCTAGTCCTGCCACTGGCTCGCTGTGAGTCCTTGGGCAGCCTTGGACCCTGCTCTGAGCCTGGCCTCTTCTTCAGCCAATGAGAGGCTTGAACTAAAGCTGCATTAGCTCATGGGGCTCATCTCACTTGCTACACAAAGGACTGGATCGTACCTGTCTGAAATGAAGCAGGTGGATAAAATGGCTCAATTGATGAGTGACGTCTGCCATGGAAACAGAATGGGGCATGGGGGAATTGGCGGTACGTGTGCTATGTATTTGCTATAACAGATTTAGATACCGGAAGCCCCTTTGACTTCATTCATTCATCCATCCATACATCCATTCACTCAGTAAAAAAAAAAAAATTCATTGAGTGTCTACTACATAGCAGGCACTAACCCAGGCACTGGGGGCACAACACTACTCAAGGCGAATAAAGGAAATCTCTGCCAACCGTGAGGAGATATCATTATACACCTATTAAGATGGCTAAAAAACCGGTTTTTAATTTTTTTTGACACACTACCAAGTTCTGGTTAAGATGCAGAGCAAGTGGAATTCTCCCACAATGCTACACAATACAGCCACTCTGGAGAACAGCTTGGCAGCCTCTTTTACAGTGATACGTACACTCGTCATACAACTGAGCAACCCCACTCCTAGGTATTTACCCAAGAGAAATGGACATTTGTGTTCACCAAAAAACCCTCTGTCACTGGTTATATTGAGTAGGTATTCAAAATCATCAACAACCTAGAAACAACCCAAATGTCCCTCAACTAAAGAACTAAGATAACCAACCACCCTGGTTTTAGCACTGAAAGTCCCATGTCCCAGAAAAACCATTCCCTCCCACGGAAACCAGGACAACTGGTCCCCCTCCGAACAGATAAACAAAGCTGTGCAATAAAATACAATAGAATAAAAGAACTAACGGCTCACAGCTGCAACAATATGGGTGAATCTCAAATGCGCTGTGCATTGTGATAAGTGGAAGAAGCCGATTCCAAAGGTTACACGCAGTACAATCCCATTTATATGACTTTTCAGAAAAGGCACAACTAGGGAAAAGGGACAAAAGAACAGATTAGTGGCTGCCCAGGGCGGGACATGGGGGAGGGGATGACCACAAGGGTATGGAGAACTTTTGGGGGTGATGGGAACTGTCCTGTAATTGACGGCAGAGACAGTTTCACAACTATACGTGTTTGTCAAAAACTTACAGAAGTGAACACTAAAAAGGGTGACATTAACTGTATGTAAATTATACCTTAATAAACCTGACTTAAGACAAAAAAAGCCCTGCCTGTAGAGCTTGCTTTCCTTTGGGAGAAGACAGATGATAAAAAACCAACTAATTAAATTATACTCAACGGGAGTCATTTGAAAGCCATGAGCTTGGATGAGATCACCAAGGAAGTGGGCGTTTAAAGAGGGAGACAGAAGAGGTGTAGGGATGGGGCACCCAGACTTGGAGAGATCAGGGACCAGCAAAGGAGGCTGAGAGGGAGGGCCAGCGGGACAGAAGGAAAACCAGGAGAGCGGAATTCCTGAGCTGCGGAAGGGAGTGATGGCAGGAGGAGGGAAGGACCAGCCCCTGAAGTGCTGCTGAGGGTCAAGTCAGAGGAGGCCGGAGAATTGTCCACTGGGCTTGGCAGCATGGAGGTCACTGTGACCTTGACAAATGTCTGCTTAGCGTGGTTTTCAGGGAGAACGGAAGAGGGCGGTGGAGGTAGTGAGGGCAGTAGAAAGGCACCAAAGGGAGCAGGGAAACGGGCCTGGCTGGAGGAGGACCTTGGAAGCCCAGGATGCTAAGCGGGTGACAAGTGGGCTAGCATCCACCCTCCCAGTGGCTTGGCAGGACCAGGGGCACAAACTCCGGTGTGGCGGCCCTCCCCCTCCCCGAACCCCCAGCCTGGGGCTAAGGAGCACCCCCAGTGCACTGTTGGCCTTTCCTACCCCGAGGCCCCCAGGAACAGCAATGAGTCCCCATCCTGACACAAATCAAAAGGCTCACAGACCTACTAGAGAATGGACCTGAGGATATGGGGAGGGGGAAGGGTAAGATGTGACAAAGTGAGACAGTGGCATGGACATATATACACTATCAAACGTCAAACAGAGAGCTAGTGGGAAGCAGCCGCAGAGCACAGGGAGATCAGCTTGGTGCTTTGTGACCACCTAGAGGGGTGGGATAGGGAGGGTGGGAGGGAGGGAGATGCAAGAGGGAAGAGATATGGGAACATACGTATATGTATAACTGATTCACTTTGTTACACAGCAGAAACTAACACACCATTGTAAAGCAAGTATACTCCAATAAAGATGTTAAAATAAATAAATAAATAAATAAAAAAGGCTCAGCAGGACCCCAAACCTGGCAAAGTAGGACAAGCCGCCACACTGGCTGGACACAGCCTAAGGGAACGCAGCGGGCAGGGGGTCCTGAGGTCCGAGCCTCGGAGCCACCTGCCGCTTTGGAAACATAAAGTTCAAGGGCCAGGCTATCCCAATCGTCAGCCTTCTCAGGCCTGCAGGGGAACAGGGAGGATTCTGCAGACCCAGGCCCCACAGTCACACACAGGTACCCCCTGCATGCTTGCACACGGGCATGCTCAAGGGCACACGCACCCAACAGCTGCAGAGGCCTCTGCACACAGGTGTGCCCATCTACACCCCACGCAGTCACAGCACACTCACCCCAAAAGAGGCCTGCACCCCCAGGCACGCACCCAGCTCCCAGCCACCCGGCAAGCCCAGACCCCCAGTGAGAGAGGCCCCCAGCCCTGCCTGGAGCCCTCCTAGCCCATCTTCAAGGAGGCCTCAGTCCCAGCCTCACCGCAGGTCTCTGCTCCCACCTGGTGGCCATTTGAGGAACCAGAGGGGACTCAGCCAAAGACAGAAGGAAGCTGTGGGTGTGGGAGGCAGCGTGACTTGAGGGGGACCCACGCCCACCGCAGGGTTACAGGGGCTTAGGGGGATCACGGGACTCAAGTTCCTCCTACCAGGTTGGGTCCCAATCCCCGCACTTTTAGGCTCTTTGACCCAGGCCGTGTAGCAGACGCCGCAATCGAGGACAGTCACGGTCGAGAGAACTGGGCTTGCGGAGAGACCTGTGACAAACACCCCTCCCAGGGGCCCCTAAGGAACCAGAGCAGGCTCTCGGGGCCTTGGGCTGCAGTAACAGAAGCACAGCCTGCCTGGCAACGGAGGGGAGAGTGCAGCGTCGCCCTTCCAGGCTAATGAGAACCTACTGTATAGCACAGGGAACTCTACTCAATGCTCTGTGGTGACCTAAATGGGAAGGAAATCCAAAAAAGAGGGGATATATGTATATGTATAGCTGATTCACTTTGCTGTACAGCAGAACTACGCTCAAATAAAATTAATTTTTTAAAAAAGGTGCCTTTTGTTATGTTAATGAGGTGACTTTTGGAAAGCCAAATATATATGAGATGACCAAATATATATATATATATATATATAATATTTTTTTTTCCTTTCTAGATTACCAGTTTATTATAAAAAGATCTAACTCAGGAACAGCCATATGGAAGAGACGCACAGGGCAAGGTATGGGGAAAGGGGTGCAAAGCTTCCATGCTGTCCCACCTGGCACCTCCCTGGGTACACCAATCCAGAAGCTCTCCAAACTCCATTCTTTTTTTTTTTTTTTTTTTAATAATTTTGAAGAACTTTTTTTTAAAATTATTTATTTATTTATTTATTTTAGTTGTGTTGGGTCTTCGTTTCTGTGCAAGGGCTTTCTCTAGTTGTGGCAAGCGGGGGCCACTCTTCATCGCGATGCGCGGGTCTCTCACCATCGCGGCCTCTCTTGTTGCGGAGCACAGGCTCCAGACGCGCAGGCTCAGCAGTTGTGGCTCACGGGCCCACTTGCTCCGTGTCATGTGGCATCTTCCCAGACCAGGGCTCGAGCCCGCGTCCCCTGCATTGGCAGGCAGACTCTCAACCACTGCGCCACCAGGGAAGCCCCAAACTCCATTCTTTTAATTTCACTGAAGCTTCGTTATGTAGACAGGATTAACTGATTCAACCTCAAGCCCCTCTCCCCTTCAAGGGGGTGGGGGGGAGGGTGGAAGAGACTGAAAGTTCCAATCCTCTAATTCTGGTTGGTTCCCCTGGCAACCAGCCCCTTCCTTAGGGGCTTTCCAAAAGTCACCTCATTAACACAAACTCAGGTGTGGTTGAAAGGGTTTTGTTATGAATATCAAAAGACACTCCTATCTGGAAATTCCACGGGGTTTAGAAGTTTTGTGCCAGGAATGAGGGACAAAGACCAAATATATATTTTATTATACCTACTGCCTAATACTAAATCTTACTGCTAATAAGGTAAGTACAATTAAAACGATAGTGAAATACCATTTTCACCTATCAAATTGGCCACATGGAAAAGTCTGATATTACTCTGTGTTGGTGAGGATACTGGGGAACAGGCAATCTCATACACTGCTAGTGCAAGTATGAAGGGCAGCATCTGCTGAAATTTTCAATGCATATTTCCTTTAATCCAGCAAGTCCACTTTTGTGGGCAATTCAGAACCCTCTCTAGAATAAGGGTCAGCAAATTTTTTTTTTCCAAAAAGGGCGAAAATGTAAATATTTTAAGGTTTGGGCCACGTGGGAGATGGCCAAATATATATTTTTGGTCTGAATGACCAAATATGTATTTTTCTTCATAAATCACAATATTGCACCCAGCTCAATAAAAATCTCCAAATGCTTTGCACATCAGCTGGCTTTGACAAGTCTTCACCTCTCCCCCCACCCCCTTCCTCTCTCCCTAAATCATGCTCTGAGTGTTTCTTGAAGAAATAGAAAAATCTTGGCTCCTCCAGCACATTGCCTCTCCACTCTCCATATTTGTGGTTGCCTCACTGACCCAGGTTGGCCACACGTCCCTTGCCAGCCACCTTACAGCCTGGTGAGATCCTGGACCTCCCAGATGGGCCTCCTGGCCTAGGGATGACCAGTAATATTTCTCTCAAATGCTAGCATCTACTGATCTGTAGTTGGGGACTGCCTGGAGTGTTGTATTGAGAAGGATCCTGAGCTATGGCTGAACTAGCAAGAAAGTGTGTGGTGATTGACTAGCAATGTCTGCCATGGGTGCAGGAATGGTTCGGAGTGGTGCCTGTGCCAAGTATTTGCCATTTCCAGCCTGGGGCTTCCCCTGCCACAGTGAGGCAAGAGGCTGGTCAGTCTTTTGCTGGGAGGCTCCCCTGACTGCTCCATCACAGGGCTGTCTTTCTACCCCTGCTCCCTTGCTACCTGGAGTTTTGCTGTCTAATATGGCAGCCACTAGCCACATGGGGCTATTTCAATTTAAATGAATTAAAATTAAATTAAAACCTCAGGGGCTTCCCTGGTGGCACAGTGGTTAAGAATCCGCCTGTCAATGCAGGGGACACGGGTTTAAGCCCTGGTCCGGGAAGATCCCACATGCCTCGGAGCAATTAAGCCCGTGCACTACAACTACTGAGCCTGCGCTCTAGAGCCGGTGAGCCACAACTACTGAAGCCCACGCACCACAACTACTGAAGCCCGCGTGCTACAGCCCGTGCTCTGCAACAAGAGAAGCTACCACAGTGAGAAGCCCTCACACCACAACGAAGAGCAGCCCCCGCTCGCCGCAACTAGAGAAAACCCGTGCACAGCAACGAAGACTCAACGCAGCCAAAAATAAATAAATAAATAAATAAATAATTTAAAAAACACACACGTAAGATGATTTTTTTAAAAAAGATCTGTATGTAGAACACTGAGCACCTAAGGGCTCGATTATGGGCTGTTATCATTCAAACGGGACTGATACAGAACTTTTCAAAGCTTCTGCTTCTGAGGTTTACACGTGCTGCTATGCCTAAGCCGGAAACTGATCATCACCATCTTTACATCACTTTGTGAAGTCATAACAATGGTGTTATGCATCTAGGGTTTTACAGGCAGTCCCAATTTCACATATTTAACACATTCTCCTGCCAAGAACCAAATACTTTATTTCAAAAATAAAATTACACTTCAGAACATAATATGGTAACCAGAGCCGAACCTAAGCTCCCACAATAACAACCAGAAAACTGGACAAAATATATGAAGTAACTGTTTTCAGACACAGAAGGGGCTAGAGTCCCTGAAAGAAGGGAAGCAAACTAGGAGGACCCCAGGCTGCGTCAGCTCTTCGCCTGGAGGCACTTTCTGAAATGTGGTGCTGGGAGGGGGACCCAAGCAGACCATGGTGGTCCTGCCGAGGCAAAGGCACCAGGAGTTCACGGAAGACGAGGTGCCTGGAAACACCAGAAAAATAAATGAAATGAAGAGCTATATAGCTATTATAAGCCAGTGGTGATGACAACTTACTAGGATATACTCAATCCAAAAGAAGACTGGAGAAGAAAAAAGCAACAAGGAAACAAATAATACATATGAGATTTAAATCCAACTAAACTGGTAATTATTCAAGTGTAAATGGTCTAAATAGTCTAATTACAAGGCAGAGGTCAGAGAATAGACATACCATGCAAACACCAATATCAAGAAAGCTCGAGTGATTATAACAATATTAGACAAAGTAGACGTCAGAACAAATATATTATTACCAGGACAGACTTCTCATCATGATAAAAGTGGTAGATTCATCAAGATGACATACCAATCATAATGTGTGTGTACTGGGAATTCCCTGGCGGTAAGTGGTTAGGGGTCCATGCTTCCACTGCAGGGGGCACAGGTTCAATCTCTGGTCGGGGGACTAAGATCCCGCAAGCTGCATGGTACGACCAAAAAACAAAAAAATACCGTGTGTACCTATCACAGGAGATGCAACAATGCCTCTCCTAGGCACTTACCAAAGAGAAATGACAGCATTTGTTCACAACAAGACTTGATGAAAAATATCCATAGCAGCTTTACTCATAATTTCCCTGAACTGGAAACAACCCGATGTCCATGAAAAGTGAAGTGTGTTAATAAGTCCATACATTGGAATATTATTCAGCAATAAAAGAAACAAAAATCCCAACACAAGCAACATGATAATGAACCTCAAGGAAGAACATGGTGCTGAGGCAAAGGGGCCAGACCCAAAAGAGTGCATAGGATTTGATTCTATTGATAGGATGTTCTAGAAAAGGCAAATATAATCTATTGTGACTGGAAGCAGAAGCAGATCAGTGTTTGCCTGGGGCTGGGTGGGATGAGCTATTTAGAAACGGGCCCAGAGTGTACTTTTTAAAGTGATGGAAATGGTCCATATATGGATCGTGGTAACAGGTACGCGGGTGCACACTTTTGTCAAAACTCAAACTCTATACTTAAATTGGATGTATTTTATTGTGAGTGTTTTATACCTCAATAAAATTGCTTTTTAAAAGAACAAAAGCATACAGCATATTTATCAGTAAACAAAGAAAAATTAAGTAACAACTGGATCCTTAGACATGTGGTATCTCACGAGAAGGAAATCAGGCATATTCTGAAAGAGATAAGCTAAAAAGTAACACTAGAAGAAAAGGGCCCAAATCAATGTTCCCAATAAGCTATCCTATTTCAAGTTCTCTTCCATCACCAATTCTGAACCCACTTCTTGGTTTAAAAGTAGAAGCCACAAAACAAACCTAATTTCAATCTTCTGAAATAGTCATAGATTATATGGTAAGCAAATGAATTCTGAAAGAGCAAACTTTGAAGACAATGAATTAAAAAATAAAATCAAAGCAGTGAAATATTTCCAGTAAGGAAAAAAAAAAAGATTTCTTTGGAGAGTAAGTGCCTCTTACAAGGGAAGAAAGAATATGTGCTTCTTGAAGAAGCTGTCCTAGTTGCTCTCACTGTGTTCTACTGTTATAAACAGTCTCTTTGAGGGACTAAAGCAATTCTCTCTGCCCCCACCTCCATCCACACTTTGCTGGGATTTCTCTTGGAAACCACCAAATCACAAGAATCTTCTCTGTTCATCAGCGAGCAGAGTTGGGACAAAGCTCTGAACTCTAAGGCTGACCTAAAAGCATCACGCAGAACACAGAGCGGGTGTGACAATACTCTTCAGCAGACGGCCCACTGTGCAAAGCAAGCAAGTCACCTTAATTCCGAGATGCATGAACACAGTCATCGCCCTACACCCTCAGGCTCTTGCCTGAGCCTTTCTTTCACCTTCTGACCCCAGCTGAACCCAAGCACATGGTACCCTGCAAGCCCCTGTGCCTCCCACCCGCTTTTGTACCACAGCACAATTCACTGCAAATCTATCCTCCCATCTTCAGATGACTTCTCACCACCTCCACTGCTGGCCGCTGGTCCCAAAGCCGGGATCATCTCTTGCTGAGCGCTGCAGCATCTCCTGCTTCTTGCTTCCACAGCACCGAGACGATGCTGCATGAGCACTTGAGTCAGGGTGTGCCGCCCCAGTGCTCAAACTTTCCTGTGCCCCATCCCAGGACCAGTAAAAGTGGAGATCCTCGTGATTGCCTAAAAAGCCTCGCCAACCACCCCCCACCTGTCTCGCGGTCCCTCGCACTCAGCCCCTTGGCTGCAGCCACCTTGCTCTTCCTCCACCACGTGGTTCCAGTCTTAGGGTCTCTGCCCTGCTGAGCCCTATGCCTGGACCCACTTCCCCCCAGTACACAGGGGCTCAGCCCTCACACCTCCCCAGGACGCTGTTCAACCGTCCCTTTATAAGTGGTGCCTTCTCCAAACACCCTTTTGAAACTGCCGCACATACCGGCAAGCCCTGCCCCCCTCTGGCCTCTACAATTCTCCACAACATTTACTACTGTGCGGACAGTGTGTATTCGTTGGTCTGTCTCCCGCCCCCCCCCCCAACCCCCCGGTAGAATGTTAGCTCCAGGGACTTCCCTGGTGGTCCAGTGGCTAAGTGCAGGGGGGCCCGGGTTCAATCCCTGGTCAGGGCACTAGATCCCACATGCCACAACTAAGAGTTCGCATGCTGCAACTAAAAGATCCCACGTGCCACAACTAAGACCCAGCGCAGCCAAATAAATAATTAAATAAGTATATTAAACAAAGAATGTCAGCTCCATAGGGGCACCCATAGCAGTACTACTCACGGATGCATGGTACACAGTGAAAGTCACTGAACGAATGACGGAATTTTTAGTAGATTTCAAACAAAGCCCGAGAACCACCTCATAGCATATCTCTACATTTCCTGGTCTTGACTTTGACTAGAAGTAGGAATACTAAAATAAATCAAAAATAATGTATAAAACCCTCAGAAAAGGTATCTCCCAAAGAGCTAAAACCAGGGGATATTAATGACAGTGCACTGCCACCTGGAATTTCAGGCGTTTGGGGCTCCTAAAGTCCTAAACCCGCCCAATCATCCCTCTACTGTCAGTTCAAAAAGCTGACGGTCAACTTTTCCAGTAGAGGTGATGTTTCCTGGGTCCTTAGAACTCTCTAGGAATATATATTAAGACCCCAGCTTTGCTAATATTGCTAGAGCATGTAGCATTTTCCCTTAATTATGTGGACCCAGGCAACGAGACAGCTACAAAGTTGAGTCAGTTGCAGATGTTGGCTGATTGGCTAGACTTTCCTTTTGGCTAAGAGTGGTTTCCCCACACTTGCCGTGGGATCTAAACTCATGGCTCTGAAACATCACCAGTAGCCCCTTCCAAGAATTTCGGAGACTTCTGGGCAGTAGTAAACACTCCTTACAGCTGTCTGATACTGGCATGCCAGAGGTCTGTGGGTTTCACATCCATCCTTTTGCAGAGTGAGCTGGTGGCAGGTGGAAAGTCCTCTGTGGCCTGACGCTGTTCTAGTCTCCCCTATGTGCTGTTTTGTTTAATAAGACATTTCCAGTGGAGCACTTAATATATATTAGATTCTCAATGTCTCATTCAACAAAGCACATAAAGCAGAGACCTGTGCACTGCCCCCAAATTCTGGATTTTAGTATCATGATATATTAACTAG
The DNA here is from genome assembly GCF_965194805.1 of Balaenoptera borealis. Taxonomy (NCBI): domain Eukaryota; kingdom Metazoa; phylum Chordata; class Mammalia; order Artiodactyla; family Balaenopteridae; genus Balaenoptera; species Balaenoptera borealis. The sequence continues at coordinate 215,764 of NW_028123605.1, forward strand.
GAATTGTATAGTTTATATGCTTTTTTAAAAAACAAACTCCAGCACTACTTACAATAGCCAAGACATGGAAGCAGCCTAAATGTCCGTCCACAGATGAATGGATAAAGATGATGTGGTATATATCAATATATACACAATGGTATATTATGCAGCCATAAAAAAGAATGAAATAATGCCATTTGCAGCAACATGGACGGACCTAGAGATGATCATACTAAGTGAAGTGAGTCAGACAGAGAAAGACAAATATTACATGGTATCACTTATACATGGAATCTAAAAAAATGATACAAATGAACTGATTTACAAAACAGAAATAGACTCACAGACATAGAAAACAAACTTATGGCTACCGAAGGAGAAACGTGGGGAGGGATAAATTAGGAGTTTGGGATTAACAGATACACACCATTATATATAAAATAGATAAACACAAGGACCTACTGTATGGCACAGGGAACTACATTCAGTATCTTGTAATAACCTATAATGGAAAAGAATCTGAAAAACAATATATATATGTATAGCTGAATCACTTTGCTGTACACCTGAAACTAACACAACATTCTATCAACTATACTTCAATTAAAAAAAAACCCAGGGCTTCCCTGGTGGCGCAGTGGTTGAGAATCAGCCTGCCAATGCAGGGGACACGGGTTCGAGCCCTGGTCTGGGAAGATCCCACATGCCGCGGAGCAACTAGGCCCGTGAGCCACAACTACTGAGCCTGCGCGTCTGGAGCCTGTGCTCCGCAACGAAAGGCCACGATAGTGAGGCCCACGCACCGCGATGAAGAGTGGCCCCCACTTGCCGCAGCTAGAGGAAGCCCTCGCACAGAAACGAAGACCCAACACAGCCAAAACTAAATAAATAAATAAATAAATAAATAATAATTTAAAAAAAAGAACTTTGTAAGGTAGCAATTTCTGTCTTTCCAATGTATCATTTTTATAATGAAACATACATTTTTTTTTCAAAGTCCATGGCAAGTATATTTCTTATGCCTTAGCCCCAAACGCCAAATATAATTTATGCATTCTTTCAACCCGAATGTTCTTTGAAAGCATGCTAAATATGTTTGAGACCAACGTTAATAAATATTTAAGAAATTAAAGTGAAAAGGAAAAATCGAAAAGAAAAGGCACCAGACTGGAAAGAAAGGAGTACATTTGTTTTTATTCAGAGACAGGATCTTACATGTAGAAAATCCTGAAGAACTCACACACATACACACATACACAAATCTACTAGAACTAATAAATTAGTTCAGCAAGATTGTAGGATACAAGATCACCATACAAAATCCAATTCTATTTCCATGTACTAGCAATGAACAACCAAAAATGAAATTAAAGAAACAATTTCATCCATAATAGCATCAAAAACATTAAAATATTTGTGAATAAATTTAAGAAGACACATAAGACTGAAAACTACAAAGCACTGCTGAGAGAAATTAGGGACGACGTAAACAACTGTAGAGACATTTCATTCATGGATTGGAAGACTTAATGTTGTTAAAATGACAGTTGTCTCCAAATCTATACATTCAACAAAATCCCTACCAAAATCTGAGTAGGCTTTTTTTTGAGGGGGGGCAGAAATTGAAAAACTGATGCTAAAATTCATATGGAAATGCAAAGGATCCAGAAGAGCCAAAAACAAGTTTGAAAAAAAAAAGAAAGAAAAGAATAAAGTGAGAAGATTTTTATTTCCTGATTTCAAAACTTACTATAAAGCTACAGTAATCAAGACACTGTGGGACCAGCATAAGGACAGACATATACATCCACAGAACAAAACTAAGAGTCCAGAAATAAGTCCTTAAGTTTATGGTCAATCAATTTTCAACAAAGGTGCCAAGACAATCCAACGGGGGAAGAAAACGTTTTTATCTTCAAACAAAAAAACAAACATTTTTCAGACAACTAGATAGCCACATGCAAAAAAAGATCAATTTAGACCCTTACCTCACGTTATACATGACAACTCAAAAATCAAACAAAGACCTAAGAGCTAAAATGCTAAAACACTTCTAGAAGAAAAAGAGAAAAAAATCTTTGGGGAATTCAGTTAGGCAAAAAGTTCTTAGATAAGACACTAAAATTCATTCCAAAAAGTTGTAAACTGGACTTCAAAATTAAAACCTTCTGTACTTCAAAAGTCACTATGAAGAAAATGAAAAAGAAGCCACTGACTGGGAGGAAGTATTTGTGAATTATACACATGATAAATAACATAAATAAAGACAATCAATTTTTTAAATGGGCATAAGATTTAAATAGATATTTCACCAAAGAAGATATAAGAATGGCTAATCACCACAAACATGTCCAATATCACTAACTGTTAGGGAAATGCAAATCAAGACCCCAATGAAGCACCACTTCACACCCACTAGGAAGGCTAGAATCAAAGACAACAGCAAGTGTTGATGAGGCTATGGCAAACCTGGAACTCTCATAAAATGATGGTGAGAATGTAAATGTAGTATAATTTAGAAAGCAACTAGTGATTCCTTAGAAAGTTAAACATGAATTCACCATACAGCCCAGCAATTCCACTCCTAGTTACATACCCAGGAGAAATGAAAACATACATCCACACTTGTACGTGAATGTGAACACAGCAGCATCGTTTGTAATAGACCAAAAGTGGGAATAATTCAAATGTCCATCAACTGGCGAAGGGATAAACAAAATGTGGTCTATCCACGTAATGGAATATTATTCAGCAACAAAAGGGAACGAGAGACCGGAACACACAACGTGGATCAACCTCCAAAACCTGGTGTTAAATGAAAGAAGCCATGTGCAAAAGACAAACAGTCTACAACCTGTAAGATTCCACTCATATGAAATGTTCAGAAAAGGAAAATTACTATAGAGACAGAAAGCAGATTATTGGTTGCCTGGGGATGGGAGCAGGAAGTGACTACAAGTGGGCACAGGGGGTCTCTTTGACACATGGAAATGTTTTAAAATTAGACTGTGGTGCTGGCTGCACAACTCAGAGTTTACTAAAACTCATCAAATTTACACTCATAGTGAGTGAATTTTATAACATGTAATAGCATGCCTCGATAAAGCTGTTTTTCAAAGAGTAAAAGTTGCAAAATTTTGTTTTGACCAAAACCATGTTTCAAAGACACCAATTCTCACACGAATTCAAAAAGATCAATATTCAGACTCTGGATTAAGCTCTGAAGTCAGTGTGAGAAAATGAAATGTCTTCCATGGCAATAATGATGTGACGTCATAGTACTTTAACCATGATGTTCTTTATATATGAGAGTAACATTTGCATACTTTATGAATTAAGCATCTATTTTGGAGTCTCCTTATAATCGGAAACATCCTTCTCTAACAGGAGAGGGTATGCAGTCAGAGAAGTGAGTAGATTGTCAACAGACAGATGGAATTTATCAAATGTTATGTGCCCCACTTGCATATGATGAAATTATTTCAGTATATCACAGAAGAAAATGGTAGCAAAACATCTTAACCATACAAATTGATTTTAACCGACAAATTGATTTTACTGTCTATTTGATAACCAGTATCCCTTTAAAACCATTCTTTCAATGAGCCAAACCCAGGACACTTGTCAATCTCTAAATGAGTAAGTTTTACTGACAGCAAATTAGGAATCCACTTCATTGATGTCCGTTAAGACGTATGGTTTCTATGTTAGGATGAGGAAGATAAAGGCAGCTGTCATTTACTTAACCTTTTTTATTCTGGAAACCGGCAATTAAAAACAAAGAAGTTAAGCATTGATCCTGCTCTATTAGTCTTCTATTGCTGTGTAACAAACACCCACAAACTCAGTGACTTAAAAACACCGCTAATAAATACCTCCCAGTTCTGGAGGTCAGAAGTCCTGGCTGGCTCTGCTGGGTTTTCTGCCTAGGGGCTCACAAAGCCAGAATCAAGGTGCTGGCAACCTGGGTTCTTATCTAGAGGCTCCAGGGAGGAATCTGCTCCCAAACTCATTCATGCTGTTGGCAGAATGCAGTTCCGAGGGCTGTAGGACTGAGGTCCCCGTTCCCTTGCTGCCTGCCAAGGAGGAGGGGTCACCCTCAGCTCCTCGACACACTCACAATCCTTCTCATGGGGCCCCCTCCACCTGCAAAGTTGCCAAGGGTGCGTCCCACCTTTCTCCTGCTTCAATCTCTCTGACTTCTGCTGCCGGCCTGAGGACATTCTCTGCTTTTAAAGGGCTGGTGTGAGCAAATTCAACCCACCCAGAACACAACCTTAATTATATCTGCAAAATCTCTTTCAGCGGGTTACCCCTGGGAGTAACCCCTGGAGGCTTTTAAAAGTCACGGGAGACGTCGCAGAAATCTGCCAACCGCACCTGACTGTCTTTACAGGCAAATATATAGCGCAAGTGGATGAGTAAAAAGCAGTCAACGTGGAAGGAATGGCATGATTAGCAAACTCACCGCTTCCTAACTTCCTAATAAAATAATCGATTTATGCAGAGATCGTCAGTGAAAATGAAACGAATGGCAGATGACAGCTGAATGAGGAGCCGGAGAGCTGAGCGCACCTGAGCCCACTTTAGAGAAGTGACGGACGGCAGAGCGGCCCCTACGTGTCATGTGCCTCTTGCTACAAAGTCCGAACCTAACACGCTAATCCAGCTGTTGGAGCTGGCTTTCAGCTCATAGGAAATTTAGGAAGCAGAAGTGCAATTTAAATGACACCACGAAAAAGCAAACAGAGAAATCCAGAATGTGGAACACTCTACAGCCGGCCCAGTTTCTTCAATACGTCAATTACCTGGGGGTGGGGGTGGGGGTGGGGTGGGGGTCTGTTCTGGATTAATGGGATGTTATTACCAATTACAATACAAGAACAATATTTGGATCCTGATTCAAAAAACACAAGAGTAAAAGGACATTTTAAAGTTAATCAGAAAAACCTGAATATGGACTCAGTATTAAAGTAAGAATCATCATTTTCATTGGTTGGCATAAAGGTCTTAAGGTTGTATGAGAAAACATTCAGATTTTTTAGAGACGCACATAGGGCTGAAATGCTACGAGGGGTTTGCTAATTGCTTTAAAATATTCCGGCAACCACAAGAAGAGGGGATGGACAAAGCAGGTACACAAAAGGTTGAAACATACCGAATCTGGCTGATGTATATGCATGGGGGCTCATTGTTCTGGTCCACTTTTACCCCGGACTAAACATTTTTATAATAAACGATTTCATTTAAGAGATTTCATTCATTGAGCATCTGCTGAGAATCAATCACTGTGCTCAGGGCTTCGCATCCACTTCCTGCTGGATCCTCACTACGGCCTTATGAAGCAGGTACCATTTGTATCCCCACTTTTATAGCTAAGAATATGAAACAACGACCAGTGTGGGGTGTAGCCGACAGGCCTGCCAATTGCCCGCCACCCCAGCGAAGCCTCAGAGGCCAAGGAAATGAAAGATTTCTACATTTTTTGGTTTCACAAAGCAGTCTGACAAGTCGCCTGCAGCCCGCGTTGGAGGGCGATCCCCCAAACCATGCGCCAACCGCAGCACAGGGGATGCTGGAAGGTTCGGAAGGAGACAAAAGGCGGAGACAGGTAGAGGGTGAAAGAGAAACAGAGGGACCACAGAAAAGCAACAAGGTGGAAACACAGGGAGACAGTCACGGAAAGGGGCGGAGGGAAGAGATGGGGAGACAGTGGGGAAGAGGGATGTGCTTGAAGGGGGATGTCACAGACCTAGAGTCAGACAAAGCTACTGCAACCTTGGTCCACCTTCCACTCTGCCCCACCCCTCACACCAACCAGAAAACGGGAACGCCTCGGAGCAAAGGAGGGACCAGACACGTTCAGTATAGAGCTCTGTCCACGTGTAGTTACAGATCCGTGTCAGGCACGGTTACCTTGTCCTCTCTCCCCATCCCCCAGCCCCCATCCCGTGACCTTCTCCCCAGACAGCTCACCAGCTCCAAGCTCAGAGTCAGGAGGAAGGGAAGGAGGAGTTATTTATTTATCTAAACCATGTTTCAGTTTTTTAACGGCCTAACTGAGATAAAAGTCACAGACCCTCAGTGCCCAGCAAAGCTGTTCTCAGCGGGGAAAGTCTGTGAGGCTGAAGTTAATAGCACGAGGGCCACGTTAATGCCACTAGGGGGTTCAGATCAGAGGCTCCTGGAGGCGGCTTCAGGTGACGGTTTAATCACAACGGAAAAAACGGGTCTGGGGTTTGCAACGTGTGACTGGGGGGGTGGGGGGAGTGGGGATGGCAGAAAGGGGTTACAGGAGGGAGCGTGGGGAGCAGAAAACACAAAGGAAGACAGAATCCTCAAACAGAATCCTCAATGCCTTTCAGAGACTGGAACTAGACCTGCAGAGGAGGGCAGGCCTGTCACACCGACCCCCCACCCCGCCCCGGGCATGTTAATAACACGGAACCACTTGCTCAAATTACACGTTAAAAAACACCTTCTTGGCCTTCCCTGGTGGCGCAGTGGTTACGAATCCGCCTGCCAACGCAGGGGACACGGGTTCGAGCCCTGGTCCCGGAAGATCCCACATGCCGCGGAGCAACTAAGCCCGTGCGCCACAACTACTGAGCCCGCGTGCCACAACTACTGAAGCCCGCGCACCCTAGAGCCCGTGCTCCACAATAAGAGAAGCCACCACAATGAGAGGCCTGCGCACTGTAACAAAGAGTAGCCCCCGCTCACCGCAACTAGAGGAAGCCAGTGCGCAGCAATGAAGACCCAACACAGCCAAAAATAAAATAAAATAAAAAATAAAATAAATTAAATTTAAAAAAAAACTGTAAATGACGCCTGCCCTCAAAAAATGCCCTGGGGTAGGGCATAGGCAAGGAAATTCAACACATGACAAATTTTTCAAGAACTCAATATGAAGAGGGAAGGTGTAGTCACTCTTTAAAAAAAAAAGGAAAAGAAAAAAAAGGACATGCCTAAAGTTCACTATAAGGAATTCTCAGCCATATGCAAATCCAACGTCCAAAAAGGTTTCAGCTCACACCAGTCAAATGACCATCAGCAAAAAGTCTACAAACTATAAATGCTGAAGGGCTTGTAGAGAACTGTGTACCTTCTAGCTGCTGGTGGGATGTAAAGTGGTAACAGCACTAACACAAACTGAATGGAGCTGCTTTAAAAGGTAAAAATTCAGCTACCATATGATGCGGCAGGGCACCTTTTGGGCCTATAACCTAAGGCCACCAGAATCGGAAAGACAGAGGCAGGCAAATGTGCACTGCAGCAATATTGAAATAGCCAAGATATGGAAGCAAAAAAAAGGTCCATAAACAGATGAATGGACAAAGAAGAAGTGGTATATAGACAGAATGGAATATAAGTCACGAAAAAAAATAAAAGAATGGCATATGCAGCACCACACATGAGCCTAGAGATAATCACACAACGTGAAGTAAATCAGAATGCGAAACACAAATGCCTTTTGATATCACTTATGTTATCTGAAAATTCATAAAAATGAACATATTTCCACAGAGAAAGGCAATCTCAGATTGAGAAGACAAACTTATGGTTAAGCCAAAGAAAAGGTGTGAGGAATGGATAAATTAGGATATTGGGGTTAACACACATATACTAATACGTATAAAATATATAATCCCCAAAGACCTATGGAATACCAAGAGTGGTCTACTCAACACTCTGTAATAACCTACATGGAAAAGAACCCAAAGATCAATAGATATATGTATATGTGTAAATGAACAAGATTCTGTACACCTAGAAAAAAAGACATTTTTCAATCAAGTTTGCTCTGATAAAAACTACAACTTAAAGACACAGACAAGAATTAAGGAGGCTAAAACTTATGGGGGTTTGTCCTGGCACATTCCACTCTAATCTGCAACCTAAAAGCACAACTTGCAGCAAGGTTCTGTTTCCCTAGCAAGCAGAGTTGGCAACGTAGAAGTCTTCCCACCCTAAGGCCGTTTCCTCAAACAGCAGCTCAAATCTACTGCTAATGGTCACTAATATTCACAAGGACTGCAGGGCTGTAAATGACTCATGCCCTCAAACAATATCCTGGGGCAGGGAATGGCCAAAAAATCCAAACGCGGCAAATTTTTCAAGAAGGCAATTAGAAGTTGTAAGTTTAGCTCAATCTTTAAAAAAAAATGAAAAGGACATTGATAAACGCAAAACATCAGGAATTGTCAGACGCATGGAAACCCAATCTACACAAAGGTATCACCTCACACCAGTCAGAATGACCATCAGCAAAAAGTCAACAAACAATAGATGTTGAAGAAGTTGTGGAGAACAGCATAACCTCTCGGTCTAAGTGGGATGTAAACTGGTAACAGCCAATAATAGGAACAGAATGGCAGTGTGTTTAAAGGTAAAAAGTGAGTCACCATATGATCTGGAAGGCCCACTATTGGGCCTGTCACCTGTGAAAGCCAGAATCCAAAAGACACGGGATGGAAAATCGTGTATTGCAGCAGTATTTACAATAGGCAAGACATGGAAGCAAACAAAATGCCCATCAACAGATAAATGGACAAAGAAGAAGTGGTATACGTACCGAATGGAATAGTAGCCTCGGGAAAAAAATGAACAATGCCGTTTACAGGACTACAGATGAGCCTAGAAATAATCATATTAGGTTAAGTCAGTCAAAAGGGAATGACAAATATCCTATGATATCATTTATACATGTTATCCTAAGATTGCTACCAATGAACATATTTCCACAGAAAAAGACACTCACAGACTTATAAAACAAACTAATGGTTAACCAAAATGAAAGGTGGGAGGATGGATAATTTAGGACTAAGGGGCTAACATACATAGATTAATGTATGTTAAATGTATATAAACATATAACATATAAACTATATGAATTATATAATCACTAATACATAGAAAATATATAATGACAAAACACCTACCAAATACCAAGGGAGGTCTACTCAACATTCTGTAATAACATACATGGTAACAGGATCCGAAGATGAACAGACATATGCATGAATCATTGAGCAGATTCTGTACAGCCAAACAATCACAACACTCTAATCAAATTTACTCCGATAAGAAATAGAAATTAAATTTAAAAAGCAAACATAAGTAAGGAGACATAAACTTCTGGGGGCTTGTCCCAGCACATTCCACTCTAATTTACAACCTTGGAACGCTACCTCCAGGAAGACTCTGTTGCCCTAGTAACAAGAGTTGAGAACGAAATAATGCTGCCACCTTGTGGCTCTTTCCCACAACAGCAGCTTTAAACCCAGTGCTAATGGTAGCTTAATAGTCACAAGGACTGCTGGGCTGTAAATGACGCCTGCCCTCAAAAAATGCCCTGGGGTAGGGAATAGGCAAGGAAATTCAACACATGACAAATTTTTCAAGACGTCAATATGAAGAGGGAAGTTGTAGTCACTCTTTAAAAAAAAAAGGAAAAGAAAAAAAAGGACATGCCTAAAGCTCAGTATAAGGAATTATTAGCCACATGCAAATCCAACGTCAAAAAGGTTTCAGCTCACACCAGTCAAATGACCATCAGCAAACACTGCAGGATTCCACTCCCTGTGCTTTGTGGCTGCTTCCCAATAGCTATCTAGTTTACATTTGGTAGTGTATATATGTCCATGCCACTCTCTGACTTCACCCCAGATTACCCTTCCCCCTCCCTGTGTCCTCAAGTCCATTCTCTATGGCTGAGTCTTTATTCCTGTCCTGCCCCTAGGTTCTTCATAACCATTTTTTTCTTTTTTTTTAGATTCCATATATATGTGTTAGCATACGGTATTTGTTTTTCTCTTTCTGACTTACTTCACTCTGTATGACAGTCTCTAGGTCAATCCACCTCACTACAAATAACTCAATTTCATTTCTTTTTATGGCTGAGTAATAGTCCATTGTATATATGTGCCACAGCTTTATCCATTCATCTGTCGATCCTGCCAACACTTTTACTTTACTCAACTGAGACCAATGTCAGACTTGTAAGGTAATAAATTTACGATGTTTTGAGTCACTCAATTTGCGGTAATTCGTATGAAAGCAATAAAAAACAAATACAGACGTCCTACAAGAGCCAGGCTATATATTTATATTTAAGTATTTCTAAAATGAATTTAACCCTGTGATTCACAGCAGCAGCAGCTTCCAAGGGATCCCACCACACACCTGAGGCGAAAGCAGCCTAATAAAGAAGCAGTGACAGCAGCAGGTCACTGCCCCACACTTGGGGTAGAGGGGGATTTGATCTACTGTAGCAGCAGCGTAGCCTGAATGGGAATGCATCCTCCTGTGGCACTAGTCCCATCAGCATTAGTCTAATCTGCTAGCATCTGCTGTGCCAACAGGCCCAACGTATACAAACCCTCCAACTCAGTAGCATTAAGTGAGCCAGGCTCAGTGTTTCCTGAAACTCATATCCAATGGCACTGGAAAGCCCAGATATCACCTACTGTTATGAAAACATAAAAAACAATAACAGAAGACTGGCAACTTCAGAAAGAAAAGGGGAACAATGGAATGGGTGAAAACAAGTGGGATAAATATAAGAGACTATCATTAGTCTCATGAGTTTCTTAAATTCCCTATGATGGTCAAACAAAAATTATGACACCATCTGATGTGGTTCTCAATGTATATAAAGGAAATACTACAGAAAATCATACTTTAAAACTGGGGACTATTAAGAGACCTAAATGGAAGTAAAATTTTGAAACTTCACTTGAAGTAATAAAAGACAGATTCCAGTAGGCTATGATAAGTTACATATGTATAGTGTAATGCCAAAAGCAACCACTAAGAAAACTATACAAACAGTATACACAAATGATTATAAATAAATTAGATTAAAATGGACTTACCAAAAAATGTTTAAGTAACCCACAAGAAGGCAAAATAAGAGAAACACAGGATTGAGAAACTAAGGTAAAAGACAAAACAAAAAATAAAATGGTAGACCTAATCTTTAACATAGCAATAATTACATTAACTGTAAACGATCTAAATAACCAAGTCAAAGACAGAGATTGGAAGAGTAGATGAAAAAATCACAAGCATGATCCAACTCTATACTGTCTATAAGAAGCTTACTTTAAACATCATGATATAGGTAGTTCAAAGTAAAAGGATGAAAAAGGTATATCATGTGAACATTCATCAGAAAAAGCAGGAATGGCTATATTAATATCAGATAAAGTAGATTTCAGAGCAAAGGAAATTATTAGGGGCAAAGAGGGTCATTACATAAAGATAACAGGAATAATCCACCTAGATGACCTAGTGATACTAAATGTGTGTGTACCAAACAACAGAACTTCAAAACACATGAAGCAAACACTGAAAAAGGTAAAAGGAGAGAATTTCAAATCCACAATTATTATTTGAGACTTCAACACAGCAATTTATAGAACTCCCAGAGAGAAAAATCAGCAAGGGTATGGAAGAACTGAAAACATCATCAATCAACAGGATATAACTGACATTTAAAGAACACACTCAATAAAAGCAGAATACATATTCAAGTGTCCATGGAACATTCACTCATATACCATACACTGGGTGCTAAAAAAAAACATTAGCAGATTTAAAAGAATTAAAATCATAGAGAGTATATTCTCTAGCCATAATGGAACCAGACTAGAAATCAATAACAGAAAGACAACAGGAAAATCTTCAATCACATGAAAACTAAACATCACAATTCCAAATAACTCATGGGTAAAAAGTCAAGGAAAAATTTTTAAATGCATAGAATAAAAGGAAATGGAGATATAACAGATCAACATTTGTGGAATGAAGTGAAAGCAATGCTGAAAGGGAAGTCTATAGCACTAAATTGGGAAAGAAAATATTTCAAAGAAATAGTCTAATTTTCTATATTAAAATAGTAAAAACGGAAGAGGAAAAAACACTAAACAAGCAGAAAGAAGGAAATAATAAAGATGAAACAAAAATCCATGAAACTGAAAACAGGAAAATGGGGGGGGGGGAGGAAATCAATGAAACAAAAGGCTGGTTCTTCAAAATAAACAATCTCATCAAGAAAGATGAAGCAAGACTGATCAAGATAAAAAGAGAGATGGCACAAATCACAGATATCAGAAATGCAACCAAGGATACCATGACATATCCTGCAGGTTAATAAGGGACAAGTTATTATGAACAAGTCTACACTATAAATTCAAAAATGTGGATGAAATGGACCAATGCGTCTACACCCAAAACTACCAAAACTCAGCCAAGATGAAAGTGACAATCTCAATTTTCCTGTAACTATGAGAAACACTGATTTTTCATTTAAAAACTCCCAAAAGAAATATTCAGGCTTAGATGTTTCACTTTTACCCAAGACTTAAAGAATTAACACCAATTTTACATGACTTGATAAGAAACAGAAGTAGAGGGAACAGTTCCTAATTAATTTTATGAAGCCAGTATTACCTTGATACCAAAACCAGACTGGGATAGTATAGAAAGAAGAAAACTACAGGCCAGTATTTTTTATGAAATTGGCTGTAAAAATCTTCAGCCAAATATTAGCAAATTAACTCCAGAAATATATAAAAAGAATAATATACCATGACCAAGTGGTATTTATTCCAGTTATGCAAAGTTGGTTAAATATTTGAAAATCAAACAATGTAATCTACCATATCCAATAGATTAAGGGGGAAAAGTCATGTGATCCTAATCATTAATGCAGAGAAAGCATTTGACAAAATCCAATCCCATTCATGATTTAAAAAAAAAGAAGAAAAGAAACTCCAAGCAAACTAGGAATAGAAAAGGAACATACAGAAACTCATAAAGATGATCTACAAACAACCTATACCGACATTATATTTAACTGTGAAAGACTGAACGCTTTCTCTGTAAGATCAGAAACAAGGCACCGATATCTGCTCTCACCACTTTTATTAAATATATTACTGGAGGTTCTAGTAAGAAAATAAAGCAAAAATAAATAAACAGATAAATTTAAAAGTTAAATTTTTAAAAAGTTTATTTAAAAGATGAAAGAACTATTCCTACTATGTTGAATAGGAAGGAATATATCCTCCTGAATGTTGAATAGTAATATATCCTATTATATTGAATAAGGAAAACTAAAACTGTCTGTATCTGAAGATGAGATGATAATCTAAATGGAGAAAATACCAAGGAATCCACATAAAGCTTGAGAAATAATATTAGTTTGTAAATGTTTTAGAGTACAAGATCCACACAATTTTATCAAATTATATATTAATAACAAATGTGTAGAAGCTTAAATAAAAATATGTGATGCCATTTACAACTGACCTAAATAAATACTTAAATAGAAGCCCAATAAGACATTTATAGGACCTCTATACTGAAAATTACAAAATGCTGATGAAGAAAATTTTAAAAGTCCCAAACAAATAGGGAGACATACCTTGTTCATGGATTAGAAAACACAACATAATAAAGCTGTCAATTCTCCCCAAGTTAAGAGGCTTAACACAATTACTCTTAAAATGCCCTCAAGGTTTTTGTGGATATAGACAAGCTTATTCTAAGATTTATATGGTAGGAAGAGGCTGAAGAACAGCTAAAACAATTTGTAAAGGAAGATTAAAATGGGAGGAATTAATCTACCCAATTTCAAGATTTCGCAGTAGTGATGGAGGGTAGATACATAGATCAATGGAATGGAACAGAGAACCCAGCAATAGACTGACACAAATACATTTAACTTGGTTTTGACAGCAGTGCAAAAGCTATCAAGGAAGAATAGACTTTTCAAAAAATGGTACTGAAACAGTTGGACATCCCTCGACAAAAACAAACAAACAAACAATGAACCTTAACCTAAACCTTACACATCTTACACAAAAATTAAATCAAAGTGGATCATAATCTTAAATGTAAAAGCAGGACATTTTTAGAGAAAAAAAATAGGAGAAAATCTTTGGCATCTACAACTAGGTGAATAATTCTTAGACTTGACACCGAAAGTATGATCAATAAAAGCAAAAACTGATCAATTGGATCTCATCAAAATGAGTTAAAAATGCTTCATAGAAGATCCTTTTAAGTGGATGAAAACTCAAATTACACAGTGGGAAAACATATTTGAAAATCCCATAGGAGACAAATGACTTGTATCTATAATATACAAAGAACTCTCCAAACAACTTAAAAAAATCCAACTAGAGAATAGGCAGAAGACAGGAACAGACATTTCATGGAAGAGAATATACACATGGCAAAGAAGCACATGAAAAGATGTTCAACATCGTTAGCCATCAGGGAAATGCAAATTAAGACCATAATGAGATATCAGAGAATAACTAAAATTAAAGTATAGTGACAACATCAAATGCTAGCGAGTACGTAGAAAAATTATATCACATCACTGGTGGGAAAATAAAATGGTTTAGCCACTCTGAGAAACAGCTTGACAGTCTCTTTTAATCCTAAAAGTAGATTCACCCTACAATGCAGTAATTGTACTCTTGAGCATTTATCCAAAAGAAACAAAAACTTAATGAAGTTCCCACAGAAACTTACACATAAATGTTCATAGCAGTTTTATTTCTAATAGCCACAAACTGGCAACTCCCCAAATGTCTTTCAATGGGTGAATGTTGAAACAGATTGTGATAAAATCTTATGATAGAATACTACCGAGCAACAACAAGGAACAAATTATTAATATATGCAAAAATTGAAATGAACTTCAAGGGAATGATGCCGAGGGAAAAGTTTTTAAAAGCCAATCTCCGAAGATTAAGTAATTCATGATTATGTTTACATATTATTCTTAAAATAACAAAACTGTGGAGATGGAGAACAGATTAGAAGTTGCCAAGGGTTAGAGATGGGGGTAGAAGGTACAGCGGGGGAACTCTGTGAGGTTTTTGTGGTCCCAGTACAAATAATACAGCAATCTTGGTTTTAATCCCTAAAGATTTTTAAAAGCAATTCCTAGTAAGAGGTGTCCAGATATTTAGCAATGGCAGCAGATTAGAGGTATAGCTCCCCAACATGACAACTTCGAAAGAGATCTATACTATCAATACTAATTTAATGCATATGTTAATTTTTAAAAGGCCAGTCACAATACTTAAAAGGTACATATCTTAACGATATTACTCTGGGTATCCAGCTATACCAGATGGACTAGCAGGATTTTCTGTCCATTCAATCTTATTTAAGACAGTAAATCTTATAATAAGACAGTTAAAAAAAGAAAAAGAAAAACAACAAACCTCAACTACAGTTGGATATTCTCACAGCAAGATGAGGTGAAAATACGTAGCAGCGGTTCAAAAGCTTAAGCAGTGGCACCTAAATTTGGCTGCACATTAGAATCCTCTGAAGCACTTTTTAAAAACCCTCACACCGACGGTTGGTCATGCTAGACCAATACTATCATTTTAACTCTCCTCAGACGATGCCAATGTCTAGCCAGAACGGAGAACCAGCGGACTAAGCAGAAGGGGATGTTTCTACAAAGATCTCTTAACAATAAGTCCTCTCACCCAATCAAGATTTACCTCCCCGCAAAGGGGTAAAGAAGGCTAGATGTTGTCCATACTTGCTTAGCTTTAATTAGCACTTGTGACTTGCCCAAAACCTAGATCATGTTTCCCCTAAATTTCATGTTATTCCCTAAGTTTATCAAACCCAAGGCTAAGGGGTTTGCCAGGATGAGATTTTAAGTGCTCACACAGGGGAAGTCCCTGGCAAACCAGGACAGCGGTCACTCTACACTGCAATGTAAAGCATCCTAAATAACCCTGCCACTGCTCCCAGATACTAGTCTGTGCCAACCAGTGGAGAAAAGGCATTCTCCATTACTACCATGGCAAATGCTACTGTACTTACCTTGGCTAGTCCCTATCTTTTCCAGGCGCCACTCCCCTTCACCTGCTGGTGGACGCTTCGGCCAGCTGACAATGCAGATATTTTCAAACTTTAAGGTGAATAAAAATCATCTGGAGGGCCTGTTGTAACAGAGATCACTGAGCCCCACCAGAGTTGCTGATTCCATAGGGCTGGGACCGGGCCCTAAAACTTGAATATCTAACACATTATCAGGGGATGCTGGGAAAGCTGGTCAGGTAATGGTAAAGCTGGCCAGGAAAAAGAAACCCGACGTGTCAGATCATAAAGTATGGAAGGGCAAGCCCGCCGGCAGTCCAGGCCGGGGGGCGGGGGGGCGGACCTGGGTCCCCAGCCCTACAGGGCCAACGGCAGACCGGCTCGGGCGCCCCTCGGAAGCGCGGGGTCCCCGCTGCCGAGTCTGTGGCCCCGGCCGGCCCCGGCTCCCCTCTGCCCACCCTGCGCGCGGGGGCTGGAAACGGCCGCGGAGAACCAGGCAGGGCGGGAAGGGGGGCTCCAAAGAGGGTCTGGCGACTCGAGTCGCTCCGTTACTCGGTGGGCTCAGCGCGCGCCGTGGGGGAAGAGAGGTGGAGGTCCGGGAAGAGGGGACGGGCGGCACTCACGCAGACCAGCAGCAGCCATGGGTAGACGGCGGGCTCGGCCACCACGGGCGACTCCAGCCTCAGCTTCTCCCCCAAGTTTTCGCGCGCGGCCCCCGCACCAGGCTAGTCTGGCGGTTGGGGGAGGGGCGGGGCGCCGCAGGCAGGGGCGGGACAGGCGGGCAGGCGGGCGGGAGGCTGAGGGGAGGGAGCCTGGCCTGGGCCTCAGCCGGCGCCGCCGCCGCCGCCGCCGCCGGCCTGCTCCCGTCCGGCCCCCGGCTCCCTCTTTGTGGTCACAGGCCCGGGGCCTCCAGCGCTGCTGCCAACTGGGGCCGGCGTGAGGCAAGCACAATGAGCTGGGGCCCAGCTGAACCACTCACTCGCGGCGAGCGCCTCCCGCCCCGTGGACCCGCCCCCACGCACGCACGTACGCACGTACGCACGCACGCACGCAAGCACGCACGCACGTCTTCAGCTGCCCCCCCCGGCCACACCCACCGGCCCGAAGTGGAGACCCGGGGAGACCCCTCGGGGCCTGGGGTGGCGGGTTCGACTCCCGCCCTTGACGTACCGTGACACCTCCCCCCCAATATGTTTCTAGGTATTATATGTATATATGAATATACTATTATATACACACTTGCGTATGAATTTATATGTGTATGTACATGCGCATATTTACATATAGGGGTGTGTGTGTACACATTGTATATATGTATGTGTATATATCTTATATATATGATATATGTATGTATATATACGATGAATTTCTATATACAGTACATATATATTTTTATGCTATATGCTTTTATATGTAGGTGTATATGTGTGTCTGTATGTACGTACGTGTATGTATTGCATATATTATATGTGTATGTATGTATACTGTCTATATGCACACCTAAATATCTTTGTATGTGTGTATATACGTATGCTATATATGTACCTAGGTGTGTATATTGCATATGTTATATGTATGTGTACATACTGTATACATACCAACTATGCATTTTATATGTGTGTATGTATAGTGTATATGTATGTGTGTATTGTCTATATTGTGTGTATATGTGTGTATACATACTGTATATATACAAACTGCATTTTATATGTGTGTATATATGTATGTGTGTATTGTATATACTATATGTGTATATGTGTGTACGCATACTGCATATGTACACAGCTGTATATTTTTGTATGCTTGTACATATGTACGTGTGTGTGTATATACACACACACCCCATATGGATTCTGTTTGTCTGGAGAACCCTCACTGATACGGACACTTATGACAATTGAGTACCTGCTCTTTGCCAGCCAGGGAGCCAAAGGCTTGTCTTTCGGTGTCTCCCTTAAGTATCACGAGTCCCAGGAGGGAAGGTGATGCTGCTCCTACCAGTTGAGGTGCCTCAGGGTCAGTTAGGTGGACAGGGCGGGGGGCTGGAGCCTGGTGGAGCCCAGGTGGAGTTCTAGCAGCAGTACAGCCTAGCAGTCCCACTTCCCCGGGTGCTTCTCACAAAGACGCCGAGGGAGAGTCGGGACCTGAAGGAGGGAATGAGGAAGCTTCCGTGGGTCCGCAAGCCCAGACCAAGGCTGACTCGTCAAGAGTGTTAGAGGTCAGGACTGTGGTTACCCTGGGGGTGGGCTTACACAGAGCCATTCATATCCTGAAAAAGTATCCATTCTGCTCTTGTTTGTATGGTTACCCCCCTCCCCCAAATCTTTTAAAAACAGATTCTCTTGGTTGCTGGGAACACACACGGGGAAGTTGTGTGTGAGGGGGTATGATCCAGGGGACAGGGAGGATAAGCCCCCCACTCGTAGGGCAAGGAGTGGCTCAGCTTTGTGAGCTGAGGATGGCCCACGAGGTTCCAGAGAGAAGGGTCCCTGCTCCGTTCCTGCTCTGTGCACCCCATTCCCAGCCTGAGAAGCCCAGAGCCACCCACCCCCCCGCAACACACACACACCAGGGAGGAGAGCCAGTCACCCTGGCTCCCAGCCTCCGGCTCCAAGGCTCCCGGCACTAGGAGCTATTTTCAGCTTTCATGCCCTAGGACACGGCCAGAGCTATTGTCTCCGGAAACTCTCTGTCTGTCTCTCCCCCGGCCTCCCTCCCTTCCTCCCTCCCTCCTCCGCTTCTTCCCCTCCAGCTCCCTCTGTCCTCCCCTCCACCCTGCATTTCTACACAGGATGGCTCACAGACAGCTGCTCCCCGTGCCCACCTGCCACCATTCCATGGATGTCAAAGCAAGCCCTGGGGACTTCCCTGGAGGTCCAGTGATTAAGACTCCGAGCTTCCACTGCAGGGGACGCGGGTTCGATCCCTGGTCAGGGACATAAGATCCCACATGCCACACAGCACGGCCAAAACAAAATGAATAAATAAAGTTATAGTGATGAAACAGCCCTAGTGGTGCAAGGATGGGACGTATAGCTCTATGGTATAGAAAAAAGGTCCAGAAACAGATATATGAGAACTTGATATGATAGAAAGTGGGGAAATTAAGGAGTTTTCAATAAATGGCATTAGGACAATTGCATATCCATGTGGGGAAAAGTAAATTAGAAAAAAAAAAAGCAAGCCCTGGTCAGGTGTGACCTTGGGCCCAGGGCCATTGGCACAGGTTGTCATGTGGGATGTTCTTCCTTAGACTCCTCCCTCCCTCCTGTGTCACTGTCACTTCCTCCAGAACCTTCCTGGACTCCCCTCCACAAGCCCAGGGTGTGCCCTCACCCGCCCTGGATCACCAGAATTCCAATCCCGGCCCACCCTTCCCCGCCAGGTAGAGAACTGTGCATGGTCAATAAGACCGTAGAGGTCATTGGCCATTGCTATTGCAGCTGGAATTGTTACTGTGTTTAGATAGGGTGACCAACACCCGCCCCCAGTTTGCCCAGGACCGCTCAGGTTTGAGCGCTGGAACTCTGGGGAAACTCTCAGTCCCGGGGAACCCCAGAAGGCTGGTCAGCCTATTTAGGACAGATCTTTCACTTGATCTCCCAACCCCCGAGAGCCAGAAAGGGAATCTCCCCCCTCCTTCCATTGTAACCTTCATTCATTCATCCACTCATCCCTTTATTCAACTCCTTTATTCAGCAAGTATTTATGAAGCATCTACTACACAGCAGACACTCTTCTAGGTGCTGGGGACATAACAGCATCCCTGTCCTCAAAGAGCTCACGTTCTAGCGAGGGCAGCAAACAGTAAACTGAGAAGGTGTGATTTATTACATGGGGATGATGTCTCGGAGACCACTGCAGGGCAGGGGAGGTGGGAGAGGAAAGGGGCAGTTCTAAATGCAGGCGCTGACGGGATTGGGGCAGACCTTGCCCTGGGCCAGGCTGGTTGCTTCAACACAGCTGTCCTCGCCCAGAGCCATCCTGCCCCCGCCTCACCCAGTTCTTCCGTGATGTGTGGGGAAAATCTGTGGTTGTCACAACTGGGAGGGAGGGCCCCTGGAATCAAATGGGTGAGGCCAGGGATGCTGCTAAACCCCACACAGTGCCCAGGAGGGGCCCTCAGCAGAGGATGACCCGCCCCGAATAACCCCAGTGCCACGGGGGAGACCCTGCACTAATATTATTCAGACCCGCTGGTGCCCCGATTCCTGCACAGGCAGGGACTCTAACCGGCTCACCTCTGTATCCCGAGGTGACCTAGAGTGGGGCAGCCACGAGGGCTGAGATGAGTATCGGGGGTGAAATGACAAACCTCTGCACCCACTCTCCCCTCCGCACCCCAGGGGCGATGGTCTCTATCTCCTCCCCGTGCAGGTAGCTTTTCCCTGAGCCATTTCTTCTTGTCAAGGTCCCTGTCGCAGGTTGGGTTCCCCGAAGATGACGTTGAGAGCAAGGATTGGAGTGCAGGTGGTTGATGTGAGGCGTGCAGGAACAGATACAGCTGCCATAGGGTCCCACAATTCCACTCCCGGGCATAGATCCGGAGAAAACTCTAATTCAAAACTATACATACACCCCTGGCATTTCCCTGGTGGTCCAGTGGTTAAGAATCCATGCTTCCAGTGCAGGGGGCGTGGGTTCCATCTCTGGTCAGGGAACTAAGATCTCACATGCCGTGTGACAATAAAAGAAGAAAGAAAAAAGAAAGAAAGAAAGAGAGAAAGAGAGAAAGAGAGAGAAAGAAAGAAAGAAAGAAAGAGAAAGAGAGAGAGAGAAAGAAAGAAAGAAAGGAAGAAGGAAAGAAGAAAGAAAGAAAGATACATGCACCCCAACGTTCATTGCAGCACTATTTACAGTAGCCAAGACATGGAAGCTACCTAAATGTCCACTGATGGATGAATGGATAAAGAAGATGTGGTACATATATACAATGGAATCTTATTCAGCCATAAAAAGAATGAAATAATGCTATTTGCAGCAACGTGGATGGACCTAGAGATTATCATACTAAGTGAAGTAAGTCAGAAGAGAAAGACAAATATCATATGATCTCACTTATATGTGAAATCTAAAATACGACACAAATGAACGCGTCTACAAAACAAAAACAGACTCACAGACATAGAGAACAGACTTGTGGTTGCCAAGGGGGAGAAACAGTGAGGGAGGGTTGGATTGGGAGTTTGGGGTTAGCAGATGCAAACTATTAAATATAGGATGGATAAAATACAACGTCCTACTGTCTAGCACAGGGAACTATATTCAGTATCCTGTGATAAGCCATAACGGAAAAGAAAAAAGTTTTATTTATAGGTTCCATCCCTAACTGAGCTGGCCCATCCCCTCCCATGTTTCTAAGTGCAGCCCGAGGCTGCAGACTTCCCACCGTGGTCTTCAGCTCCAGAGCAAGCCACCTGCGAACCACCCACATCTTCCCAGGGGCTGGCAACTCTCCTTTGCTACTGATTCCAAGACACATCCAAATAGCAAAAATGTGACCATGAAAAGAAACTCAGGCATGTTCAAATCAGGGAAATAACATTCTTAGCTCTGTTCAGTACTCGCTTAATTTTACAAGAGCTTAGAGTTACAAAAAAGTTGCAAAGATCTGTACAGAGTGTACAGAGTGCCGTGGACCCTGACCCAGTACCCCTATTTCCAACTCATTAGTACCTTAGTGTGACATGTTTATCCAACTAAGGAACCAAGATGGATACATTGTTATTAACTAAAGTCCACACTTTATTAGAATTTCCCTAGTGTTCCCCTAACATCCTTTTTCTGTCCCAGTCTCCTCTGGGCTGTGACATTTCTCAGACGTCACTGGGTTTTGATACCTTGAAAGTTTTGAGGAGGACTGGTCAGGTGTTTTGTCCCTCAATTTGTTAGTCTGTTTGTTTTCTGATGTTTTCTTATGGTTGGTCTGGAGTTATGGGGTTTGGGGCGGAAGACCCAAACAGAGATAAAAATGCCATTCTCCTCAGGTCACATCAAGGATACACACCATCAACGGGACTTATGACAAACGATTTTACCCTTGATCACCTGGCCAGTATCGTCTTTTTTTTCTTGCTGCGTTGGGTCTTCGTTGCGTGTGGGCTTCTGTAGTTGTGGCACGGGGGCTCAGTAGTTCTGGCTCCCAGGATCTAGAGTGCAGGCTCAGTAGTTGTGGCCCACGGGCTTAGTTGATCTGCGGCACCTGGGATCTTCCCGGACCAGGGCTTGAACCTGTGTCCCCTGCATTGGCAGGCGGATTCTTTTCTTTTCTTTTTTTCTTTTGCAACCAAAACGTTAATCCCAAGGATTCTCACAAAACATATTACAAATGACAGCATGAAAAAAAAAATTGCACAGTAACTCAAAGTTCAGCTCTACAATATACTCTTAATCTGGCAGGACATTGGTATCTTGATAATCTCAAATTTCCAAAAAATATTACAAAGAGCTATGTATTCATGTACAGCAATCACAGAGGGGACGTATGACCTAACTCAAAGGTAAACTAACTTCCTTGAAACTTCTTAGATTTTAAACTCCCTGGACAATCTCTTGTCCGGTGTGAAGACTAGTGGAATTTTTAAACCTCTAATCTAGGGTAAGGGTGCGGCTTTCATTTTTACCTGCTGGCTTGGGTTCACAGCACCTTTTAAAGACTGCTTGCTTAACTACAGCTGCATACCATATCCCAGCTACAGAAAGTCTTTTCAATGTTTGCCAGTGTTGTTTCCATAATAGTAAACATCACACTTTAGGTGGGCAGGAGTTAGAGTTTTATTATCAGTCTAGGCAAGACCAAAAATTCAAAGCAAGTTCAATTTTGCTTAAGGGAACATTGTAAGGTAACAATTCTTCATATTACATGCCTCCCAGGACCCATTTCAAACCATAGAGAATGACACCTTTATGTGTCACTGTCCCAAGAGACAAACAAATGTGAACAACTAAAACATTTAAAAAGTGCACCAAGCTTCGGAAGTCTCAAACAAAACTTGAATTTTCTGTACATACTCCTGCCAAATGAAGTTATTGCCTGTACACCACTCCTCTTGCAAAGTGGTCTTCTATTTCCTTTCATCTGACCTAGATCGGCTAGGAGACCTAGAGAAAGATCGGGACGGCTTGTGATTTCTCTCTTGGGACAGGGATCTCTCTCTTCTCCTATATCTAGAAAGGGACCTGCTCTGGCTGACGGAGAAGGCTCTCCATCTTGGAGATGTGTGGGAGGTGGAGGACTCCTCCTCCCATAATCATCTCGAGGGCGACGACCCCAAGAAGGAGGCGGTCACGATTTCGACTTCTCTTTTCCCCATTCGACAGGTCCACTCTTACTCGGCAGCCACATAGTGTTCTCCCATCTAGTTCTCGGACAGCATCGGCTGCATCTCGGGGATCTTCACATTCAACGAGAGCGAAGCCGGGAGGGTTTTTAGCACCCCACACACTTCAGAGTGGTCCATAATAGCCTAAAGCTCGTTCCAATTCAGCCTTGTTACCACTGTTTCCAAGATTCCCTACACAAACTTTACAGTCCAACGGACAGGAATCACGTTGCAAGACCCTCATGGCTCCTGGGTTTCACGGGCCACAGGGTGGTCCCGGGCCTCTAGAATCTGGTAGCTGAATCTGCTCGCACAAGCTGTCCTGTGGGGATGCGTTTTCCCCTATGTGTCCAGCCCGGGGCCCTGCTCTCTTGGCCCGGCCTCCCAGGTGAGAGGGTGAACCCCAGCTCCCTGGAGCAGACACTCAGAGCTCTGGTGACCGGACTCACGGCTGACGGGGCTGGAGCGGCGGCTGGACACGTGTGGCCAGCCTGGTGGTGTTTGGCCCCGTCTGCAGTTCCAGTTCCAGCTGAGAAAGAGCCTCCCTGTGTTACTTTCTCCTGGTTGTGTAAGGATCCCCGGTGTCATTTGACAGAAATGTAGACGGTGTGTTCTTTCTCTCTTTTCTCCCTGCTTCCTCTCCTCCCTCTCTCCCTCCCTCTCTCCCTGTACCTCTTTCCCTGTTCCGCTCTCCCTCTACATCTTTCCCACTCCCTCTCTCTCTCTCCCTCTGTCTCTTCCTCTCTCCCTCTCCCTCCCTCTCCCTCTCTCTTTCCTCTCCCTATCTCCCTCTCTCCTCTCTCCCTCTTCCCTCTTCCTCTCCCTCTTCCCTCTGCCTCTTTCCTCTGCCTCTTTCCTCTCCCTCTTCCCTCTCCTCTTTCCCTCTCCTTCTCTCCCTCCCCCTCTCTCCCTCTCCCTCTCTCCCCCCTCTCTCTCCCTCTTCCTCTCTCCCTCTCCCCTGTCTCTGCCTCTCCCTCCGTCTCTCCCTCTGGGAGGGAGTGAGGGAGATGGAGAGATGGAGGGAGCGGGAGAGTTGGAGGGAGAGGGAGAGGGAGAGGGAGAAGAGGGAGGAGAGGGAGGAGAGGGAGGGAGGAGACGTCTCTCCCTCCCTCCCTCCCTCTGCCTCCCTCCCTCTCCTCCCTTTCCCTCTCCCTCCGTCTCTCCGTCTCCCTCACTCCCTCTCAGAGAGGGAGAGACGGAGGGAGAGGCAAAGACAAGGGAGAGGGGGAGAGGGAGAGAGGGAGGGGGAGAGAGAGGGGGGAGAGAGGGAGAGCTCTCTTCCTCCCTCCCTCTCCCTCTCTCCTCCTTCTCTCCCTCTCTCCCTCACCCTCTCTCCATCTCCCTCCCTCCATCACTTTCCCTCCTTCTCCCTCTCCCTCTCTCCCTCCCAGAGAGGGAGAGACAGAGGGAGAGGGAGAGGGGGGAGACAGGGACACGGAGAGGGAGGGAGGGAGGGAGGGAGACAGAGAGGGAAGCAGGCACCCTCTCGCCTTCTCCCTCTCCCTACCTCCTTCTCCGACTCCCCCTCTCCTCTCCCTCTGTCTCTCCCTCTCCCTCCCTCCCTCTAGGAGAGGGAGAGGGAGAGGAAGGGAGGGAGAGAGAGAGAGGGAGGGGAAGGGAGACGGAGAGGGAGAGACGTCTCGCCCTCCTTCCCTCTCCCTCCCTCGCCCTTTCCCTTCCTCTCTCCCTCTCCCTCCCTCTGTCTCACCCTCTCCCTCCCTCTGTCTCTCCCTCTCCCTCACTCCCTCCCAGAGAGGGAGAGATGGAGGGAGAGGGAGAGACGAGGGAGAGGGGGAGAGGGAGAGAGGGAGGGGGGAGAGAGGGAGAGGGAAGAGGGAGAGTGGGAGAGAGGGAGAGAAGGAGGAGAGAGGGAAAGGGAGGAAGAGACCTCTCTCTTTCTCCCTCTCTCCGTCTCCCCCTCTCTCTCCCTCTCCCTCTCGCCCTCTTCCCTCTCTCCCTCTTCCCTCTGCCTCTTTCCTCTGCCTCTTTCCTCTGCCTCTTCCCTCTCCTCTTTCCCTCTCCTTCTCTCCCTCCCCTCTCCCTCTGGGAGGGAGTGAGGGAGATGGAGAGATGGAGGGAGCGGGAGAGTTAGAGGGAGAGGGAGAGGGAGAGGGAGAAGAGGGAGGAAAGGGAGGGAGGAAACGTCTCCCTCCCTCCCTCCCTCTCCTCCCTCTCCCTCTGTCTCTCCATCTCCCTCACTCCCTCCCAGAGAGGGAGAGATGGAGGGAGAGGGAGAGACGAGGGAGAGGGGGAGAGGGAGAGAGGGAGGGGGGAGAGAGGGAGAGGGAAGAGGGAGAGTGGGAGAGAGGGAGAGAAGGAGGAGAGAGGGAAAGGGAGGAAGAGACCTCTCTCTCTCTCCCTCTCTCCGTCTCTCCCTCTCTCCCCCTCTCTCTCCCTCTCCCTCTCTCCCTCTCCCTTGTCTCTGCCTCTTTGTCTCTCTGTCTCTGGGAGGGAGTGAGGGAGATGGAGAGACAGAGGGAGAGGGAGGAGAGGGAGCGAGGAAGAGGGAGAGAGGGAGGGAGAGAGGGAGAGAGGGAGGGAGAGAGGGATAGAGGGAGGGAGGGAGAGATGTCTTTGTCTTTCCCTCCCTCTATACCTCTCTCCCTCTCCCCCCTCCCTCTCCTGCTCCCTGTCCCTCTCCCTCCCTCTATCCCTCTCTCCCTCTCCCCCCTCCCTCTCCTGCTCCCTGTCCCTCTCCCTCCACCTCCTTCCCTCTCTGGAGAGGGAAGGAGGTGGAGGGAGAGGGAGAGGGAGAGGGAGCACGAGAGGGAGAGAGGGAGAGGGCAAAAGGTATAGGAAGAACGGAACAGGGAAACAGGGACAGGGAAAGGGGGACAGGGAGAGAGGGAGAGGGAAAGAGGGAAAGGGAGAGCAGAGCAGGGAAACAGGGACAGGGAAAGAGGGAGGCAGAGAGGGAGATGGAAACGGGGAAAGGGAGGGGGGACGGATAGAGGGAGAGGGAGAGAGGGACAGGGAAAGAGAGACAGGGATGGAGGGAGGGAGAGAGGGACAGGACAGGGCAAGAGGGACAGGGAGAGAGAGAGGGAGAGAGGGAGGGAGAGAGGCAGAGGGAGAGATGGAGGGAGAGTGAGAGGCAGGGAGGTAGAGGGAGGGAGGGAGGGAGGGAGACAGAGAGGGAGACAGAGAGGGAGACAGGGAGAAGGGCTGATGGGGGCTCCCTCCCCCTCCCATCCTCTGCCCACTGCTTTCTCTTTTTTCTGCTTCAACAAACACCAGGCGCCTTTCAGATCAGCCCTGAAGTCAACGTTGATGCTTGGGACGGCCTGACCTCCCCGCTGCCTTCCAGCCCAGGACCACAGCTGGGAGATGAAGTCTGCGGGGCCCTGGGGGGGGGCG
The DNA here is from genome assembly GCF_965194805.1 of Balaenoptera borealis. Classification (NCBI taxonomy): domain Eukaryota; kingdom Metazoa; phylum Chordata; class Mammalia; order Artiodactyla; family Balaenopteridae; genus Balaenoptera; species Balaenoptera borealis. Next base: position 242,292 of record NW_028123605.1, read on the forward strand.
GCGGCGGCGGAGGTGGTGGAGGCAGGCACCTCCTCTGACGCCCAATCTCTCCTCGTTTACGAGGCAGCCGCCAGCTCCCCTCCCTGACTCCCCAAGATTTGGGGCCATTTTAATATGTGTCGATAATGCCATGAGCTACTATTTAACTTTTCCACGAGGACCCATCTCCCGAAATGCAGTGGTTTTCAGGCTTGGCTGCACTAGAGAACCCCCAGGGAAAGGAGAGACGTCTGTACCTCCCTCTCTCTCCCTCTCCCTCCGTATCTCCTTCTGGCTCTCTCCCTCTCCTTCTGGGGTGATGCCCGATGAGCTCAGATTCGCAGATGTTCCCCCCATCCCCTCTCTGTGCCTTGCGTGGGGCCTGGGCCTTCTCACTGTGGCCCGGGAACAGCCTCGACATTCAGACATCGGTTCCTGCAAGGACACTTGCGTTTGGTCCATACCGCATGTGGCTGCAGTCTGTGCTTCTCCCGTTTAGCATCTTCAGTAGATGGGGGCTGTGCATGAGCCCTTCATCTTCCCCGCAGACACCACTGGTGCTTGCTCGGCCTCGCGGGTGATGTCCACGGGGGACAGACCTGTGTCCCCACCTTCTTGGGCTGCAGACAGGCCACGTTGGTCCTGTGGTGACTGGGGGCTCCCAGGAGAACCCCACCGCAGACCCAGAGAGGTGGCCCCAGAGAAGGTGGCGTACGCCTGGGGCCAGGCCTCACCAGCCAACCACGGGGCACCTGCAGCAACAGGTCTCTCGCCGTCCAGGGGCTGGGTGTTCGGGCGCCGTGGGGATGAGCTGCTGTCTGCACGGCAGCCAAGTTTGTATTGTTGAGCCCGGGGAGGCCCCTGGGTGGCTCCTGGAGAGCCTGGTCACATTTCTTCCTGCCCTTGGCCTTAGAGCTCATCATGGTTCACGCCGTTTCTGGTTCCAAAAGGACCTGTGTTCATAAAGACCACATGTTAGGACAGCACCAAAGTGTCTAGAAATCCAGGCCAGGAGGAAGAGGGAGGGGGTTTGGCTGTGCCCGCCAGTGGCCTGAGAGCCCTCCCACCCACAGAGACCTGGCCCGGGGCCTGTGGGGAGGGCGTGGCCCACGGTCCCCAGCGCTGGCTGTCTCTGGGTTCCAGGAGAACTGCGCGATCCTCGGGGAGCTGGTAAGGCTGCAGGCTCAGAAGTCCCGCCTGCTGGGATTCAGCACGCGTGCCGACTCTGTGCTGGAGATGAACATGGCCAAGACCAGCCAGGTGGTGGCCACTTTCCTAGGTAACCCCGCCTCCCCGAGTCCCAGTGGGGACGGGGGTCAGGTGGACCTTGACTGGACGTGGTGCTGCCTGAGACCCCACTGTGTCAGCCCTTGGGGGTTGCCTTCCCCAACCCTTCATTCTGCCTCGAGGGGCGTGGGGTGGGGGGCGGCTGGGCGGCTGCCACAGGGACATAGCTGAGCCTCTCCCCTCCGCCCGCAGATGAGCTGGCCCAGAAGCTGAAGCCCCTCGGGGAGCAGGAGCGGCCGTGATCCTGGAGCTAAAGAAGGCTGAGTGCCAGAGGCGGGGCCTGCACTTTGATGGGCCCATCAACGTCTAGGACCTGCGCTACTACATGAACCAGGGGGAGGAGACGCGCTACCACGTGGACCAGTACCTGCTCAATGAGTCCTTCCCCATGCAGGTGGTCACGCGCGGGCGGCTGGGCATCTCCCAGGAGCTGCTGGGGCTGACCTTCGACCTGGAGGAAGGCGCCAACATGCGTCACGAAGATGAAGATGTGAGGCTCTACACGGTCCGGGACGCGGCCTCGGGCAAGGTCATCCATCAGCAAGTTCTACCTGGACCTCTACCCTCGGTGCATGCGTGGGGGAACCTGTCGGCCGTGGGCCGGGGCTCCTCTGTGGTAGCGGGGCCTCACCCGCGTCCCTCCCCAGGGAAGGGAAGTCCGGGCACATGGCCTGCTTTGGCCTGCAGCCGGGCTGCCTGCAGCAGGACGGGAGGCGCCAGATTGCCATCGCGGCCATGGTGGCCAACTTCACCAAGCCTACACCCAACCCGCCCTCCCTGTTCCAGCATGATGAGCTGGAGACCTACTTCCATGAGTTCTGGCAAGCGATGCACCAGCTCCGCTCCCAGGAGGGTGCGGGCGAGGGGCTGAAGGCAGGGGGCGGGGAGGGCCCGGGCTCTCCCGTGGTCCTCAGGCAGGCCCTCGCCACGGGATTCTTCCGCTGATGTCACCCCGCACGAGGAGACGCCCTCGGTGTCAGTTTCCATCATCAAACCCCACGCACTGGGCGCGTAAACAACGGAAGTGGATGTCCTCGAGACTCTGGAGGCTGGAAGTCCCAGATCAAGGAGTCAGGACTGGTTCCCTGCATGTTAAATACAGGTATTCAAGAGTTGCCTTTAAAAAAGACAAAATAGAAGAAAGGAACGTTGCATGCAAGGCTGGTGAGTGATGAGTGATGAGAACCAGAGGTTAGGCTCTGGGGCCGGGAGCACCACGCCCTGTGAGGCCCTGGGGCTGCTGCCAGTCTCGGTGGAGGCTCAGCAAGTCCCAGTGACTTCCCAATGTGGGGGGGGTCCCCAGATGAGCGTCTGGGCCCAGGACCCAGTGCTCGTTCAGTCTTCCTGCAGTCAGCCCTTCGTCCTGAGAGCGATGCTCTCACAGACTGCAACCGGAGCGCGTGGGGACACTTTACTGAGCTGTGCAGCCGTCACTACTGCCCTGTTCTGGAACATTTCCCTCACCCCAAAAAGGTCCCTCACGCCCTTAGTTATCATTCCCTCCCCTCCCCTGTCCCTGACAACCAGGAACCCACTCTGACTCTGTGGATCTACCTGTTCTGGACGTTTCCCCTCAGTGGGGTCACACCCTGTGTGTCCTTCTGTGTCTGACTTCTCTCGCTGAGCACCGTGTTCTCACGGTGCATCCACGTGGCAGCGAGTGGCAGGGCTTCACACCTTTGCGTGGTCGAGGGCCGGAAAAAAGACAAACGAAAAGAAGGGCACGTTGCCTGCGACTCTGGTGACAGCCGGGGATGAGAACCAGAGGGTAGGCTCTGGGGCCGGGAGCGCCGCGCCCTGTGAAGCCCTGGCGCTGCTGCCAGTCTCGGCGGGGCACGAGCAGCGCCGTCCCCCAGGAGCTGCTGGACAAGCTCATCAAGTCCCGGCTGGCCAACCCCCGTGCGGCCAGGCCGAGGGAAAGGAAAGGGGCTCCCGGACCGCCCGGCTGGAAAGCGCGGCCTGGACACAGTGCCAGCGCCCCCGTCTCCTTCCTCCCGCCCTCCAGGCCTCTTCAACCTGCGCCAGATCGTCCTGGCCAAGGTGGACCAGGCCCTGCACACGCAGACGCCCTCGGACCCGGCCTAGGACAATGCCCGCCTCTGCCAGGAGATCCTCGGGGTCCCAGCCACGCCAGGTAGCCAAGCGCACGCCGGGCCCACCTTAGCGGTCAGTTGGCGGCTACTGCCCAGGTCAAGAGGATCCTCTGGTGGTGTGTGAAGGGGGACCGACTGACGGGCTCTGGTCGAGGCTCGCTGACCTCTGGCCTCTTCCTGCCTGGGTTCCTGGGCTGGTCCCTCCAGCTGTGGCCCGCGGAGTCCGAGGGTGGGCTGGGCGTATCTGCACGTGCTTTCTGGAGAGCCTGGAAGAGGCAGGAGAGGGCTTCATACCCCGGACGGAACGCGTCGACGAGGTTTGCCCGTGCGTGTCGGTGCGGAGACGCAGTTCACTCCCTCGTGAGCGCTTTAACCCGCGCTCTCCCCGTGCTGGAGGGCGAGCCCTGACTCATCCCTCGGAGCCTCGGGCAGCTGTCCCTGTAAGAGGCTTAGGGGTGAACCCTCGTGAGCTTCAGCAGAAAGTCGGCAAAGATTGATTTGTGTCCCTCCACTGAGTTGCCCGCAAGGTCCCCGTTTTCTAGAAGTGTTGGGCCAATACTCCCTCTAGTGGCAGGGGACTCAGACAGGGCTGCTTTGAGGCCCCAAGCTCTGGGCTCTGGGGAAGGGGCACGGAGCGGCCAGGGGCCCGGGCAGGAGCCTCTCCGCGTGTGTCCCAGGGACCCACCTGCCTGCGACCTTCGGCCACCTGGCAGGAAGCTACGACGCCCAGTCCTATGGCTACCTGTGCAGCGAGGTGTACTCCACGGACACGGTCCACACACTCGTTTCAAGCAGGAGGGCGTCCTGAGTGGCAAGGTGAGAGGCCGGCCTGCCGTGCAGACCAACACGGAGGTCCTTGGCCTGGGCCTAGATGCTTGTGCCGCCCGCCTGGGCCTGCCAGGCTCTGAGGGCCCTGCCCAGAACCCCCTGCTCCCCTGCCCTTTGTTGAGTCACAGCAGAGGTGGCCACACCCACACCCTCCGTGAAGGGGGTGCTCCACCCTCCTGCAGCCCCGCCCCCTCTCCTCAGGTTGCCATGGACTACAGAAGCTGCATTCTGAGGCCAGGGGGCTCCGAGGATGCCAAGGGCATGGTGAAGCTCTTCCTGGGTTGTGACCCCATGCAGGACGCCTTCCTCCTGAGCAAAGGGCTGCAGGTTGAGGGCTGCAAGCCGCCGGCCTGCTGACGGCACGGGGTTTTGCCCCCCCAGGCGGGCCGGGTGCCTTAGCGCCCCGTCGGGGCGGGGGAGGGGCCGTGTGTCCTCCCAGCCCCCGAGTCCCCGGCGGCCGGCCTAGGCCAAAAGTCTCCACCTGGAAGTGTCTGGAAAGCCTGGCATCAAGGCTCCCCCTTGTTGCACTAATGCAATCCCTTCCTGGGGAGCTTTCCTGGTAACAAAACGGTTCTTTGAAAATGCAGCCATTAATAAAAAAGACTCTACTCCTGGTCTCTGCCTGCCGTCCCTTCCACCACAGGAGTGGCATGGGGGCCGTCACACTGGGGGGAGTTCTGACCTTGGTCGGGGATCAGCCCTGGGGCCGTGGTGACGCGTCTGGGTCACTGGGAGACGGCTGAGCTGTGGGGTGAGTTCAGACGGGGATGGTGCCCCGCACCCCGACCGGGCAGGCTCTCCAGTGAGGGGGTGTCAGTTTCCTGCCGGCCTCTCGCCCGTCACTGTTTGGCATCTCGGGGGCTGTGACTGGCTGGAGCTGGTTCTGGCGGTGGGCACAGCTGCGGGAAGCCTGGCTGTGGCTGTCCCTGTCCCCGTGTCCTGTCCCCCTGCTCACGGCCGGCCGGCTGGCTCCCTCTGGTCATCGGCAGCTGCTGAAGTCTGGACCACAGCAAGGGGCCGCCTTCCTGGGTCCTAGCAATTCTTCCCAAAGGCCTTAGGGATGTGTTTTGGTGGCAGTAGGAATTCAGAGAGGGTGCTGCACCACTGGAGCGGTAGGGTGGCTCTGGACCGTCCCGTGTGTCCTTCCCTGGCCTTTGAGCTCCTTGGGAGCCCTGCCTCCACAAAGGACGCCAGGCAGCGGAACGAGGGCGCGGGCGGCGCCCCGACCTTCTCCCCGTGGCCCAGGCGGGCAGGCCGTGCCACGCTCTGTCCTCCCCTCAGCCTGCCCGCCCGTTCTGTTGTTATTCTACCGAAGAGGACACAGACATTCAGAGAGGCTAGGGTCCATGCCTGAGGTCTCATATCCAGTAAGTGTCAGAGCCGGGGTTTGAACCCAGACAGCCTGTCCCGGAGACCGCGCCCTAACCTCTACACAAACCACCTCCTGGTTCCCTTTATTAGCACAAGACTCATTTCCCTGACAAGCCCAGACCCCATAAGGGCAACCCTGCCTCCCCCACGTGACCAGCCCTTGCCAACTACTCACCCCAGTGGCAGAGGGACGAGCCACACAGGGGACCCGCCCATCTTGGCCATGGGGACACAGACACCCACTCACACCCAGAAGGACCTCCTCTTTACCTTAGGCCACACGCCCATGCCGAAGGAGCTGCTGTCTGCCAGCTGGTGCAGGTACAGTTCTGTCCTGGAAACAGAGAAGGGACCAGAAGTAAGGGAGGACCCACCCACACCAGTGGCCTGGCAGGGCAGGTGGGCATCATGGCACGGGGCTCCACAGAGTGCCCCAGGTGGCCCCGGGGTCTGCCTCAGGCCCTGGCCCTGCCTCCCGAATATTCCTCACTTGCTGCCCTCAATGGGCCCTTCTTAAGTGAAGGCCTTCCAGAAGCTTCCTTACTCCTCAGTTACCCTGCTCTGAAAACTGGGAGTTTCCTCCCTAATCTGCCCTCTCTCCAAAGGGTAAGGTGCCCCTCTGGCCTTAGCCAGGAGGCTCAGGACAGGTTGGGCCTGCCCTTCAGACGGGGGTGGAAGGCAGGAGACAAATGATGGGGGACGCAGAGGCAAATTGAAAATTATCACCCCTCGCCTGGGGTGAGCACTCCCTGGAGCTTCACTAGATAGAACCTTACTCATTCGTTCAACAGATGAGGAAACCAAGGCTCAGAGACAGGGAGCCACATGTCCAAGAATTCCCAGGAGTCAGCGAGGGGCAGAGATGACTCCCTGGGCCACCTCCCCCAGAAGGCCCTCCCAGATGAGTCTTGTGGCTTCTCTGCTGTTCCACCTGGTGCCTCCTCGCCCTGAGCTACCTCAGGTGCACCCAAGGCTCTCACAGAGTTTAGGAGCTTCTGGAAGATTTGCGGTCTGCTGTTCCTTGCCCACCTCCCACGCTGCTGTCAGAACCTGTACCAAAATGTCACCGTCACAGCAGACACCCACCACCACCCCCCAGCGTGTATAAAGAGCCATATGTGAATTATCTCACTTAATCCTGTAAGGTCAGCAGTCAAGGTACTATTTCCACTTTACAGAGGAAGAAACGGAGGTTCAGAGCAGGTGACACCTGGCCAGGTTCACCCAGCCCAGGAGCAGTACCAGGCAGCAAGAATCAGAGGCCAGATTCCTAACCACTGGGCTCCACTGCCTCTCACCTCTGGGCAGAGGCAGGGCTGGGGCCCTGGAGAGCGGAGGCCCTTTGTCTCACTGCCCTCGGCTGTCCCTGCTCAGCCCAGTCGCTCACCTGAGAGCCAGGTCCAATCCGGATAGCATCTGGGAGAAAACCTCGAAATTGCCTTCCCCTTCCAGCTGCGGGGCCACGTGGCTCTTCTCCAACAGCATCGTCTGCCAGGGGAGAGGACAGGCGCCGGTCAGCACGAGGCCCCGCTAGGCTGCCCGCACACCCCCACCAACCCCCAGGCCCACTCTTCGAGGCAGCACCTCAGGCCCCAACTTGGCTGGACGCCTCCAAATCAAAACGTGCCAGGCCTTTGTCTCACTGATTCAGCGTCCACGCAGGCAATCAACGAATGCAACGGGCTCATTCCGATGAAGGAATCCAAGGGTACTAACAATTAACCCAGAGCCGCCCTCCAACACACTCTTATGCAACCGAAGCCCTTAATAACTTGACCCACATGGTGATGCACGGTAGACTTTCAGGGCCGGGACAGAAAGGGATTTATCGTGCACCAGCGAGTCTGGGTATTCTCCTAGCTCCGCATACAAACAACCCTTCTAATAACCTAATCCTGTTTTCTGTTCAAACAGAATGTTGGCGGGGGCGGGGCGGGGGGGGGAAGGGGAGGAGCCAGGTGATTTCAGAGAGAGGAACAAACAGGCCATGTGCCTGTCACACACGGGCTGCCGCAGAAGGCCAGCGAGCGCCTGTTTAATTTCAGCTTACGCTTTTAAGACCCAGCTAATGAGCGGCTGAATTATGTATCTACTCATGAATATTTCATCCCTGTGATACTCCGAGGCACAGACGAGCTGGCCTGCTCCGGGAGGAGATGTCTGGGCACTGAGTGAGGTGGGGAGGAGCTGGCCTTGGCCTGGGGAGCGATGACCATTTAGACACATTCCAGGGTCCCAGCTGGAGGCGTGGGCCCTGCTGAGTGGGGCTGAGGCTACTGCAGCCCCAAAGAGCCCCCTCTCCCTCCCACCCAGAGGCCTCACCTGGAGCTGGGCGGCCGTGACTCGGCCTGTGGCGTTCAAGTCCAGTGACATCACCATGGAGCACCGGGTGGCACGGCGGCTGTGGCCGGTGAACATGGAGCCAAAGGCCCGGAGGACAGTGAAGGTGGCTCGAATCTTCTCCACTGGTGGGGCACAGACAGGGCATCACCCGTGGCCCGGGTGCTGCCACCCCCACCTCTCACAGGACCCCATTCTGGCCCCAGGCCCCAGCAGGGGCCCCTCCACTCCCCCAACTCAGCTCTAAGCCACACCTCTTCCGCTGCTGGGCTGGCCCTGTGCTGCAAGCAGGGGCGCGGGGTGAGCAAGAGTGAGCCCAGAAGGGGAGATACACACACCTAGGATTGGTACGATCTGAGTGACAAGGGCTGCCCTAGGGCCTCCTGGGCCTGGTGGAGTCTAGGAGGAGGGCAGAGCATTAACATTCTTGGACCTGCTGTCGGGGAACGCCCATCACAGCCAGCTCAAAAAGCCCAGCAGTCCCAAGCTTTTTAACATAACTATTTAACAAGCACCCACTATGTGCTAGGCACCTGGATACAGCCTAGCCTGACTCCCACTCCCCCAACACACACTTTCAGCAGATCTACATTCTGGGAGGGCCTCTCCTTGCTGTATCCCCAGCTCCTCACAGGGCTCTAACCTGGGCCAGGTGCAGAACAGGTGATCAATAAAGCATTGGAATAAGCCCAGTGGAGAAGCAGGATAGTACAATGGTTAAACAAGCTTGAATATGGCCTCTCCCCGTTGTTAGTCACCTGATTTGGAGCGAATAAATTAACCTCCCTGTGCCTCAGATACCCCATCTATAAGATGGGGGTAATAATAGTACTTACTTACCTCATGTGGTTGCCACAAAGACTAAAAGATTTAATAATGTAAAGTGCTCAGAACATGCTCCAAATGTGGTGGTGTTAGTATTGTTTGTTATTATTAGAAAAGCAATACTGCCTGGGCCATATATTCTCAGCAGGGGGAATACTGCCCCCAAGAGGGCAGAAACTGATTCTTGAGGATGGGGGCAGTTTTCCTTTCTTATGTATAGAATAGAGCACAGATACATACACACACACACACACACACACACGTCTGTGTGTGTCTGTATATATATACACACATACACACACACTGCATAAACAAATATATGGTGAATCTATGGCATTAACTTTTCATGGTGGGAGACGATTAGGAGAAAGAACAACTAAAAAGGCTCCTCAGAGGGGCAACAATACATTGAGGACACTGGCCCAGGGGTAACAGCTCTGGAGCCAAACTGTCTGTGTTTGAATCTCGGTGCTAGGATGTATGAGCTGTGTGGCCTTGGGCAAGCTGGTTAACCTCCCTGCGTTTTAATGGCCTCATCTATAAAATTCAAATAATAATAATGTCTACCTTATAGGGATGTTTTAAATAATAAATAAGTTAACCTGCTTGGAATAGAGCCTGGCGCGTAAGTCCTCAGCAAGCATTTACCACGATCCCCATCAATATTGTAATTATTATCACCAACTGACACTATTTTTTATTGAAGTATAGTTGATTTACAATGTTGAAACTCTTTCTTTAATGCCCAGCTCAAACATCATTTCCTCAAGGAAGCCCCCCGGCCCCTTCTCTGTGCTCCCTCCGCCTCTCCCCTCCCCAGCTCGGCCAGCAAGCGGTGCAGAGCATTGGAGTCTGGCACAGATGTGCAGCTGAGTCTCCCTTCCGGCTGTCAGTGCCTCCTTGTCTTTGTTTTTACTTATCGGGTCCTCTGCACGGTCCAGTGGGCTGTGCGCTGCACAAGGACACCACACCTAAGGGCACAGCATTTATATCAGATAGCCATAGGCCTGTATACTTATTAGGATGATGGCCCAGAACGTGGTGGTCAAGTGTTTGGTTCTAACAATGTCAATGCGTGACGACGGTTCCACATGTGGCAGTGAGTGTCTTAGGCAAGGAGTACCTGTTTCTAATTCACACAAAAGTACCCAACAGACTAGGGGTGGCCCTGCCCAGAAGCCAGCACAGGGTCTGCACACAGGTGCTCAGTGAACGCTAGCTGAGCAGATATAAGAAAGAGCCGCCCAGCACACCCTCTGACTCTCCCTTCCCTTCCCCCACGCCACCGCCCCCACCACGTCCCAGCTGCACGTCACCTGGAGACCACTGTACCTGAGACCCTGCCATCCACACTGCCTGCCATCCCCACCAGGTGCTCCAGGACCTGCTCGCAGCAGGTGGTCTTGCCAGCACCGCTCTGGCCCAGGGCCACGATGCTCTGGTCCCTCTGCTGGCTCAGCAGAGCCCAGTACGCCCGCTGGGCCAGGGAGCCAACGTGGGCGGGTAGGCCATCCCAGCAGCTCCTGGGCACCTGCAGGAAGAGCGCCGGCATCAGCCTTCCCACCCAGCCGGGGCCCAGGGAGCACTCCACAATGCTCCAACCCGGCCTCAGGCCCAGATCCACGTCCATGCCTCCCATCCTACTCCAGCCTTGTCAGAGACGTCGTGCATTTTTCTGGGGAGAGCCCAGCCTGGAGATCTAGTCCTGCCACTGGCTCGCTGTGAGTCCTTGGGCAGCCTTGGACCCTGCTCTGAGCCTGGCCTCTTCTTCAGCCAATGAGAGGCTTGAACTAAAGCTGCATTAGCTCATGGGGCTCATCTCACTTGCTACACAAAGGACTGGATCGTACCTGTCTGAAATGAAGCAGGTGGATAAAATGGCTCAATTGATGAGTGACGTCTGCCATGGAAACAGAATGGGGCATGGGGGAATTGGCGGTACGTGTGCTATGTATTTGCTATAACAGATTTAGATACCGGAAGCCCCTTTGACTTCATTCATTCATCCATCCATACATTCATTCACTCAGTAAAAAAAAAAAAATTCATTGAGTGTCTACTACATAGCAGGCACTAACCCAGGCACTGGGGGCACAACACTACTCAAGGCGAATAAAGGAAATCTCTGCCAACCGTGAGGAGATATCATTATACACCTATTAAGATGGCTAAAAAACCGGTTTTTAATTTTTTTTGACACACTACCAAGTTCTGGTTAAGATGCAGAGCAAGTGGAATTCTCCCACAATGCTACACAATACAGCCACTCTGGAGAACAGCTTGGCAGCCTCTTTTACAGTGATACGTACACTCGTCATACAACTGAGCAACCCCACTCCTAGGTATTTACCCAAGAGAAATGGACATTTGTGTTCACCAAAAAACCCTCTGTCACTGGTTATATTGAGTAGGTATTCAAAATCATCAACAACCTAGAAACAACCCAAATGTCCCTCAACTAAAGAACTAAGATAACCAACCACCCTGGTTTTAGCACTGAAAGTCCCATGTCCCAGAAAAACCATTCCCTCCCACGGAAACCAGGACAACTGGTCCCCCTCCGAACAGATAAACAAAGCTGTGCAATAAAATACAATAGAATAAAAGAACTAACGGCTCACAGCTGCAACAATATGGGTGAATCTCAAATGCGCTGTGCATTGTGATAAGTGGAAGAAGCCGATTCCAAAGGTTACACGCAGTACAATCCCATTTATATGACTTTTCAGAAAAGGCACAACTAGGGAAAAGGGACAAAAGAACAGATTAGTGGCTGCCCAGGGCGGGACATGGGGGAGGGGATGACCACAAGGGTATGGAGAACTTTTGGGGGTGATGGGAACTGTCCTGTAATTGACGGCAGAGACAGTTTCACAACTATACGTGTTTGTCAAAAACTTACAGAAGTGAACACTAAAAAGGGTGACATTAACTGTATGTAAATTATACCTTAATAAACCTGACTTAAGACAAAAAAAGCCCTGCCTGTAGAGCTTGCTTTCCTTTGGGAGAAGACAGATGATAAAAAACCAACTAATTAAATTATACTGAACGGGAGTCATTTGAAAGCCATGAGCTTGGATGAGATCACCAAGGAAGTGGGCGTTTAAAGAGGGAGACAGAAGAGGTGTAGGGATGGGGCACCCAGACTTGGAGAGATCAGGGACCAGCAAAGGAGGCTGAGAGGGAGGGCCAGCGGGACAGAAGGAAAACCAGGAGAGCGGAATTCCTGAGCTGCGGAAGGGAGTGATGGCAGGAGGAGGGAAGGACCAGCCCCTGAAGTGCTGCTGAGGGTCAAGTCAGAGGAGGCCGGAGAATTGTCCACTGGGCTTGGCAGCATGGAGGTCACTGTGACCTTGACAAATGTCTGCTTAGCGTGGTTTTCAGGGAGAACGGAAGAGGGCGGTGGAGGTAGTGAGGGCAGTAGAAAGGCACCAAAGGGAGCAGGGAAACGGGCCTGGCTGGAGGAGGACCTTGGAAGCCCAGGATGCTAAGCGGGTGACAAGTGGGCTAGCATCCACCCTCCCAGTGGCTTGGCAGGACCAGGGGCACAAACTCCGGTGTGGCGGCCCTCCCCCTCCCCGAACCCCCAGCCTGGGGCTAAGGAGCACCCCCAGTGCACTGTTGGCCTTTCCTACCCCGAGGCCCCCAGGAACAGCAATGAGTCCCCATCCTGACACAAATCAAAAGGCTCACAGACCTACTAGAGAATGGACCTGAGGATATGGGGAGGGGGAAGGGTAAGATGTGACAAAGTGAGACAGTGGCATGGACATATATACACTATCAAACGTCAAACAGAGAGCTAGTGGGAAGCAGCCGCAGAGCACAGGGAGATCAGCTTGGTGCTTTGTGACCACCTAGAGGGGTGGGATAGGGAGGGTGGGAGGGAGGGAGATGCAAGAGGGAAGAGATATGGGAACATACGTATATGTATAACTGATTCACTTTGTTACACAGCAGAAACTAACACACCATTGTAAAGCAAGTATACTCCAATAAAGATGTTAAAATAAATAAATAAATAAATAAAAAAGGCTCAGCAGGACCCCAAACCTGGCAAAGTAGGACAAGCCGCCACACTGGCTGGACACAGCCTAAGGGAACGCAGCGGGCAGGGGGTCCTGAGGTCCGAGCCTCGGAGCCACCTGCCGCTTTGGAAACATAAAGTTCAAGGGCCAGGCTATCCCAATCGTCAGCCTTCTCAGGCCTGCAGGGGAACAGGGAGGATTCTGCAGACCCAGGCCCCACAGTCACACACAGGTACCCCCTGCATGCTTGCACACGGGCATGCTCAAGGGCACACGCACCCAACAGCTGCAGAGGCCTCTGCACACAGGTGTGCCCATCTACACCCCACGCAGTCACAGCACACTCACCCCAAAAGAGGCCTGCACCCCCAGGCACGCACCCAGCTCCCAGCCACCCGGCAAGCCCAGACCCCCAGTGAGAGAGGCCCCCAGCCCTGCCTGGAGCCCTCCTAGCCCATCTTCAAGGAGGCCTCAGTCCCAGCCTCACCGCAGGTCTCTGCTCCCACCTGGTGGCCATTTGAGGAACCAGAGGGGACTCAGCCAAAGACAGAAGGAAGCTGTGGGTGTGGGAGGCAGCGTGACTTGAGGGGGACCCACGCCCACCGCAGGGTTACAGGGGCTTAGGGGGATCACGGGACTCAAGTTCCTCCTACCAGGTTGGGTCCCAATCCCCGCACTTTTAGGCTCTTTGACCCAGGCCGTGTAGCAGACGCCGCAATCGAGGACAGTCACGGTCGAGAGAACTGGGCTTGCGGAGAGACCTGTGACAAACACCCCTCCCAGGGGCCCCTAAGGAACCAGAGCAGGCTCTCGGGGCCTTGGGCTGCAGTAACAGAAGCACAGCCTGCCTGGCAACGGAGGGGAGAGTGCAGCGTCGCCCTTCCAGGCTAATGAGAACCTACTGTATAGCACAGGGAACTCTACTCAATGCCCTGTGGTGACCTAAATGGGAAGGAAATCCAAAAAAGAGGGGATATATGTATATGTATAGCTGATTCACTTTGCTGTACAGCAGAACTACGCTCAAATAAAATTAATTTTTAAAAAAGGTGCCTTTTGTTATGTTAATGAGGTGACTTTTGGAAAGCCAAATATATATGAGATGACCAAATATATATATATATATATATAATATTTTTTTTCCTTTCTAGATTACCAGTTTATTATAAAAAGATCTAACTCAGGAACAGCCATATGGAAGAGACGCACAGGGCAAGGTATGGGGAAAGGGGTGCAAAGCTTCCATGCTGTCCCACCTGGCACCTCCCTGGGTACACCAATCCAGAAGCTCTCCAAACTCCATTCTTTTTTTTTTTTTTTTTTTAATAATTTTGAAGAACTTTTTTTTAAAATTATTTATTTATTTATTTATTTTAGTTGTGTTGGGTCTTCGTTTCTGTGCAAGGGCTTTCTCTAGTTGTGGCAAGCGGGGGCCACTCTTCATCGCGATGCGCGGGTCTCTCACCATCGCGGCCTCTCTTGTTGCGGAGCACAGGCTCCAGACGCGCAGGCTCAGCAGTTGTGGCTCACGGGCCCACTTGCTCCGTGTCATGTGGGATCTTCCCAGACCAGGGCTCGAGCCCGCGTCCCCTGCATTGGCAGGCAGACTCTCAACCACTGCGCCACCAGGGAAGCCCCAAACTCCATTCTTTTAATTTCACTGAAGCTTCCTTATGTAGACAGGATTAACTGATTCAACCTCAAGCCCCTCTCCCCTTCAAGGGGGTGGGGGGGAGGGTGGAAGAGACTGAAAGTTCCAATCCTCTAATTCTGGTTGGTTCCCCTGGCAACCAGCCCCTTCCTTAGGGGCTTTCCAAAAGTCACCTCATTAACACAAACTCAGGTGTGGTTGAAAGGGTTTTGTTATGAATATCAAAAGACACTCCTATCTGGAAATTCCACGGGGTTTAGAAGTTTTGTGCCAGGAATGAGGGACAAAGACCAAATATATATTTTATTATACCTACTGCCTAATACTAAATCTTACTGCTAATAAGGTAAGTACAATTAAAACGATAGTGAAATACCATTTTCACCTATCAAATTGGCCACATGGAAAAGTCTGATATTACTCTGTGTTGGTGAGGATACTGGGGAACAGGCAATCTCATACACTGCTAGTGCAAGTATGAAGGGCAGCATCTGCTGAAATTTTCAATGCATATTTCCTTTAATCCAGCAAGTCCACTTTTGTGGGCAATTCAGAACCCTCTCTAGAATAAGGGTCAGCAAATTTTTTTTTTCCAAAAAGGGCGAAAATGTAAATATTTTAAGGTTTGGGCCACGTGGGAGATGGCCAAATATATATTTTTGGTCTGAATGACCAAATATGTATTTTTCTTCATAAATCACAATATTGCACCCAGCTCAATAAAAATCTCCAAATGCTTTGCACATCAGCTGGCTTTGACAAGTCTTCACCTCTCCCCCCACCCCCTTCCTCTCTCCCTAAATCATGCTCTGAGTGTTTCTTGAAGAAATAGAAAAATCTTGGCTCCTCCAGCACATTGCCTCTCCACTCTCCATATTTGTGGTTGCCTCACTGACCCAGGTTGGCCACACGTCCCTTGCCAGCCACCTTACAGCCTGGTGAGATCCTGGACCTCCCAGATGGGCCTCCTGGCCTAGGGATGACCAGTAATATTTCTCTCAAATGCTAGCATCTACTGATCTGTAGTTGGGGACTGCCTGGAGTGTTGTATTGAGAAGGATCCTGAGCTATGGCTGAACTAGCAAGAAAGTGTGTGGTGATTGACTAGCAATGTCTGCCATGGGCGCAGGAATGGTTCGGAGTGGTGCCTGTGCCAAGTATTTGCCATT
This sequence comes from Balaenoptera borealis, assembly GCF_965194805.1. NCBI lineage: Eukaryota > Metazoa > Chordata > Mammalia > Artiodactyla > Balaenopteridae > Balaenoptera > Balaenoptera borealis. Next base: position 257,866 of record NW_028123605.1, read on the forward strand.
TCCAGCCTGGGGCTTCCCCTGCCACAGTGAGGCAAGAGGCTGGTCAGTCTTTTGCTGGGAGGCTCCCCTGACTGCTCCATCACAGGGCTGTCTTTCTACCCCTGCTCCCTTGCTACCTGGAGTTTTGCTGTCTAATACGGCAGCCACTAGCCACATGGGGCTATTTCAATTTAAATGAATTAAAATTAAATTAAAACCTCAGGGGCTTCCCTGGTGGCACAGTGGTTAAGAATCCGCCTGTCAATGCAGGGGACACGGGTTTAAGCCCTGGTCCGGGAAGATCCCACATGCCTCGGAGCAACTAAGCCCGTGCACTACAACTACTGAGCCTGCGCTCTAGAGCCGGTGAGCCACAACTACTGAAGCCCACGCACCACAACTACTGAAGCCCGCGTGCTACAGCCCGTGCTCTGCAACAAGAGAAGCTACCACAGTGAGAAGCCCTCACACCACAACGAAGAGCAGCCCCCGCTCGCCGCAACTAGAGAAAACCCGTGCACAGCAACGAAGACTCAACGCAGCCAAAAATAAATAAATAAATAAATAAATAATTTAAAAAAACACACACGTAAGATGATTTTTTTTAAAAAAGATCTGTATGTAGAACACTGAGCACCTAAGGGCTCGATTATGGGCTGTTATCATTCAAACGGGACTGATACAGAACTTTTCAAAGCTTCTGCTTCTGAGGTTTACACGTGCTGCTATGCCTAAGCCGGAAACTGATCATCACCATCTTTACATCACTTTGTGAAGTCATAACAATGGTGTTATGCATCTAGGGTTTTACAGGCAGTCCCAATTTCACATATTTAACACATTCTCCTGCCAAGAACCAAATACTTTATTTCAAAAATAAAATTACACTTCAGAACATAATATGGTAACCAGAGCCGAACCTAAGCTCCCACAATAACAACCAGAAAACTGGACAAAGTATATGAAGTAACTGTTTTCAGACACAGAAGGGGCTAGAGTCCCTGAAAGAAGGGAAGCAAGCTAGGAGGACCCCAGGCTGCGTCAGCTCTTCGCCTGGAGGCACTTTCTGAAATGTGGTGCTGGGAGGGGGACCCAAGCAGACCATGGTGGTCCTGCCGAGGCAAAGGCACCAGGAGTTCACGGAAGACGAGGTGCCTGGAAACACCAGAAAAATAAATGAAATGAAGAGCTATATAGCTATTATAAGCCAGTGGTGATGACAACTTACTAGGATATACTCAATCCAAAAGAAGACTGGAGAAGAAAAAAGCAACAAGGAAACAAATAATACATACGAGATTTAAATCCAACTAAACTGGTAATTATTCAAGTGTAAATGGTCTAAATAGTCTAATTACAAGGCAGAGGTCAGAGAACAGACATACCATGCAAACACTAATATCAAGAAAGCTCGAGTGATTATAACAATATTAGACAAAGTAGACGTCAGAACAAATATATTATTACCAGGACAGACTTCTCATCATGATAAAAGTGGTAGATTCATCAAGATGACATAACAATCATAATGTGTGTGTACTGGGAATTCCCTGGCGGTAAGTGGTTAGGGGTCCATGCTTCCACTGCAGGGGGCACAGGTTCAATCTCTGGTCGGGGGACTAAGATCCCGCAAGCTGCATGGTACGACCAAAAAACAAAAAAATACCGTGTGTACCTATCACAGGAGATGCAACAATGCCTCTCCTAGGCACTTACCAAAGAGAAATGACAGCATTTGTTCACAACAAGACTTGATGAAAAATATCCATAGCAGCTTTACTCATAATTTCCCTGAACTGGAAACAACCCGATGTCCATGAAAAGTGAAGTGTGTTAATAAGTCCATACATTGGAATACTATTCAGCAATAAAAGAAACAAAAACCCCAACACAAGCAACATGATAATGAACCTCAAGGAAGAACATGGTGCTGAGGCAAAGGGGCCAGACCCAAAAGAGTGCATAGGATTTGATTCTATTGATAGGATGTTCTAGAAAAGGCAAATATAATCTATTGTGACTGGAAGCAGAAGCAGATCAGTGTTTGCCTGGGGCTGGGTGGGATGAGCTATTTAGAAACGGGCCCAGAGTGTACTTTTTAAAGTGATGGAAATGGTCCATATATGGATCGTGGTAACAGGTACGCGGGTGCACACTTTTGTCAAAACTCAAACTCTATACTTAAATTGGATGTATTTTATTGTGAGTGTTTTATACCTCAATAAAATTGCTTTTTAAAAGAACAAAAGCATACAGCATATTTATCAGTAAACAAAGAAAAATTAAGTAACAACTGGATCCTTAGACATGTGGTATCTCACGAGAAGGAAATCAGGCATATTCTGAAAGAGATAAGCTAAAAAGTAACACTAGAAGAAAAGGGCCCAAATCAATGTTCCCAATAAGCTATCCTATTTCAAGTTCTCTTCCATCACCAATTCTGAACCCACTTCTTGGTTTAAAAGTAGAAGCCACAAAACAAACCTAATTTCAATCTTCTGAAATAGTCATAGATTATATGGTAAGCAAATGAATTCTGAAAGAGCAAACTTTGAAGACAATGAATTAAAAAATAAAATCAAAGCAGTGAAATATTTCCAGTAAGGAAAAAAAAAAAGATTTCTTTGGAGAGTAAGTGCCTCTTACAAGGGAAGAAAGAATATGTGCTTCTTGAAGAAGCTGTCCTAGTTGCTCTCACTGTGTTCTACTGTTATAAACAGTCTCTTTGAGGGACTAAAGCAATTCTCTCTGCCCCCACCTCCATCCACACTTTGCTGGGATTTCTCTTGGAAACCACCAAATCACAAGAATCTTCTCTGTTCATCAGCGAGCAGAGTTGGGACAAAGCTCTGAACTCTAAGGCTGACCTAAAAGCATCACGCAGAACACAGAGCGGGTGTGACAATACTCTTCAGCAGACGGCCCACTGTGCAAAGCAAGCAAGTCACCTTAATTCCGAGATGCATGAACACAGTCATCGCCCTACACCCTCAGGCTCTTGCCTGAGCCTTTCTTTCACCTTCTGACCCCAGCTGAACCCAAGCACATGGTACCCTGCAAGCCCCTGTGCCTCCCACCCGCTTTTGTACCACAGCACAATTCACTGCAAATCTATCCTCCCATCTTCAGATGACTTCTCACCACCTCCACTGCTGGCCGCTGGTCCCAAAGCCGGGATCATCTCTTGCTGAGCGCTGCAGCATCTCCTGCTTCTTGCTTCCACAGCACCGAGACGATGCTGCATGAGCACTTGAGTCAGGGTGTGCCGCCCCAGTGCTCAAACTTTCCTGTGCCCCATCCCAGGACCAGTAAAAGTGGAGATCCTCGTGATTGCCTAAAAAGCCTCGCCAACCACCCCCCACCTGTCTCGCGGTCCCTCGCACTCAGCCCCTTGGCTGCAGCCACCTTGCTCTTCCTCCACCACGTGGTTCCAGTCTTAGGGTCTCTGCCCTGCTGAGCCCTCTGCCTGGACCCACTTCCCCCCAGTACACAGGGGCTCAGCCCTCACACCTCCCCAGGACGCTGTTCAACCGTCCCTTTATAAGTGGTGCCTTCTCCAAACACCCTTTTGAAACTGCCGCACATACCGGCAAGCCCTGCCCCCCTCTGGCCTCTACAATTCTCCACAACATTTACTACTGTGCGGACAGTGTGTATTCGTTGGTCTGTCTCCCGCCCCTCCCCCCAACCCCCCGGTAGAATGTTAGCTCCAGGGACTTCCCTGGTGGTCCAGTGGCTAAGTGCAGGGGGGCCCGGGTTCGATCCCTGGTCAGGGCACTAGATCCCACATGCCACAACTAAGAGTTCGCATGCTGCAACTAAAAGATCCCACGTGCCACAACTAAGACCCAGCGCAGCCAAATAAATAATTAAATAAGTATATTAAACAAAGAATGTCAGCTCCATAGGGGCACCCATAGCAGTACTACTCACGGATGCATGGTACACAGTGAAAGTCACTGAACGAATGACGGAATTTTTAGTAGATTTCAAACAAAGCCCGAGAACCACCTCATAGCATATCTCTACATTTCCTGGTCTTGACTTTGACTAGAAGTAGGAATACTAAAATAAATCAAAAATAATGTATAAAACCCTCAGAAAAGGTATCTCCCAAAGAGCTAAAACCAGGGGATATTAATGACAGTGCACTGCCACCTGGAATTTCAGGCGTTTGGGGCTCCTAAAGTCCTAAACCCGCCCAATCATCCCTCTACTGTCAGTTCAAAAAGCTGACGGTCAACTTTTCCAGTAGAGGTGATGTTTCCTGGGTCCTTAGAACTCTCTAGGAATATATATTAAGACCCCAGCTTTGCTAATATTGCTAGAGCATGTAGCATTTTCCCTTAATTATGTGGACCCAGGCAACGAGACAGCTACAAAGTTGAGTCAGTTGCAGATGTTGGCTGATTGGCTAGACTTTCCTTTTGGCTAAGAGTGGTTTCCCCACACTTGCCGTGGGATCTAAACTCATGGCTCTGAAACATCACCAGTAGCCCCTTCCAAGAATTTCGGAGACTTCTGGGCAGTAGTAAACACTCCTTACAGCTGTCTGATACTGGCATGCCAGAGGTCTGTGGGTTTCACATCCATCCTTTTGCAGAGTGAGCTGGTGGCAGGTGGAAAGTCCTCTGTGGCCTGACGCTGTTCTAGTCTCCCCTATGTGCTGTTTTGTTTAATAAGACATTTCCAGTGGAGCACTTAATATATATTAGATTCTCAATGTCTCATTCAACAAAGCACATAAAGCAGAGACCTGTGCACTGCCCCCAAATTCTGGATTTTAGTATCATGATATATTAACTAGGAATTGTATAGTTTATATGCTTTTTTAAAAAACAAACTCCAGCACTACTTACAATAGCCAAGACATGGAAGCAGCCTAAATGTCCGTCCACAGATGAATGGATAAAGATGATGTGGTATATATCAATATATACACAATGGTATATTATGCAGCCATAAAAAAGAATGAAATAATGCCATTTGCAGCAACATGGACGGACCTAGAGATGATCATACTAAGTGAAGTGAGTCAGACAGAGAAAGACAAATATTACATGATATCACTTATACATGGAATCTAAAAAAATGATACAAATGAACTGATTTACAAAACAGAAATAGACTCACAGACATAGAAAACAAACTTATGGCTACCGAAGGAGAAACGTGGGGAGGGATAAATTAGGAGTTTGGGATTAACAGATACACACCATTATATATAAAATAGATAAACACAAGGACCTACTGTATGGCACAGGGAACTACATTCAGTATCTTGTAATAACCTATAATGGAAAAGAATCTGAAAAACAATATATATATGTATAACTGAATCACTTTGCTGTACACCTGAAACTAACACAACATTCTATCAACTATACTTCAATTAAAAAAAAACCCAGGGCTTCCCTGGTGGCGCAGTGGTTGAGAATCTGCCTGCCAATGCAGGGGACACGGGTTCGAGCCCTGGTCTGGGAAGATCCCACATGCCGCAGAGCAACTAGGCCCGTGAGCCACAACTACTGAGCCTGTGCGTCTGGAGCCTGTGCTCCGCAACAAGAGAGGCCGCGAGAGTGAGAGGCCGGCGCACCGCGATGAAGAGTGGCCCCCGCTTGCCGCAACTGGAGAAAAGCCCTCGCGTAGAAACAAAGACCCAACACAGCCAAAAATAAATATAAATAAATAAATTTAAAGAAAAAAATTAAAAAAAAAAAAACCCGAGGCGTGCTCATTTCCCCACTAACTTTTCCTGGTGACAGACGGAAAATAGCAGTTGTGAAGTGCCTACCTCCTATTCAGGCTCTGCTTTTTGGGGGATGGGCAAACTTGGTCACATTATTTTAACTAGCATAGAAAATACTAGTGCTGTGTTTAGTACACAGGTGGCCATCACTGTCTTAAACCAACAGTAATTCCCATCAACCACGGGCTCAGAAGAGCTCAGGGAAAATTAAATAGCAACCACCTACAAGATCAGAGAGAGAGTTGCCAGCCTGCAGATCAGGGGTCTGGTGGTCACATGCCAGGGTTCCTATAGTTCTAGTGATTAGCAGATGTTAAAGGATTGTGCCATTCCAGCAGAAGTGTAGCTCTTCTGAATTTTTCTGGGAAGAGATAATCATGGCTGATCTTAGAACCTGAATGATGTCTTGTAAGAGGAAAACCAGCCCAAATAAACTGGTTTAAAATAAACGAACAAAAAAGACAACGAAATTTCTCATAGGACTGGTTTAAGCCTTTTTACTCTCTTTGAAAGCTGCCACAGTTTTCTCAGATGTCCCCAGTTTTCAGAGCCGCAGAGGCTGCGTGGCAGGGCAGGTGGCGTCTCCAACCCGGGGCGCCAATACCCAGGCTTGTGGGAGCCAACACAGATAAGGAGTCAGCCCAAAGGACTGCCTACCAGTGGGGTTTGGACTCACAGCCTTTCCCTCTTCTTCAGTGTCTTTCCTCTCTAGGCGGCATTTCTGTCTAGAGATGCAAGTTGAAAGTGCAGAATCTGTGTCCATCATTTCTGTGGGTTCCTCACCACCCGTTGCCTGTGGCTGCCTGGCCTCTTCAATTGAAAATCCAATCAGCTGTGCTTAGCCAAGTGTTTACCTCTGCTGTTTGAAAGTTTAAATGGATCTTTAACTCTTTCCCTCACTAGAAGTCTCCACAAAGCCATGGATAATTGATGCAGGGTTGAATGGGGCCTCAGGTTTTCTTCTCTTTTGGGGCTGGTGGCTCTCAGCTGGAGGAAGTTTTACACGTCAGACAGGGTGGGACGGCGGCCATCTGTGACTGTCAATCAGGGAGGCTGTTTGTCTGGGGAAGGCCCTGCACAGGGACACAAACAAACTCTTCCAAACAAAGGTGGAAACAAAAGAGAAAACAAAGCCTGAAGGGGGGTTCCCAGGTTAAGATTTCCCTCTCTACGACCACAAGCAAAAGGGCTCGATGTTCTATCATTTAACTCTGCTCTTCAAGTCAGAAGTTGCACAGAGGTTAAGTATTTGCAGATTTTAGCCACCTACCATGTTTTGAAGCACAAAGCACTTCGAGCAATAATTTTATAATCATAAAATAGGCTGGTAACTTTGTTCCTTGAAACTGACAAAAAAGTAAACCTAAAATGTTTTCCTCTGTGTCGCTTATTTTTTTTTCAGTACTTCTGTGGTCCTGTATTTTGCATATAATTACCAAATTAAAAAAAGAGGTCTCTATGTCATGTCTGTGTCCATCTTTCTTTCTACAGGCCTGCTTAGAAAATCCTTTTAAAAAGAACTTTGGGGCTTCCCTGGTGGCGCAGTGGTTGAGACTCTGCCTGCCAATGCAGGGGACACGGGTTCGAGCCCTGCTCTGGGAAGATCCCGCATACCGCAGAGCAACTAGGCCCGTGAGCCACAACTACTGAGCCTGCGCGTCTGGAGCCCGTGCTCCGCAACGAAAGGCCACGATAGTGAGGCCCACGCACCGCGATGAAGAGTGGCCCCCACTTGCCGCAGCTAGAGGAAGCCCTCGCACAGAAACGAAGACCCAACACAGCCAAAAATAAATAAATAAATAAATAAATAAATAATAATTTAAAAAAAAAGAACTTTGTAAGGTAGCAATTTCTGTCTTTCCAATGTATCCTTTTTATAATGAAACATACATTTTTTTTCAAAGTCCATGGCAAGTATATTTCTTATGCCTTAGCCCCAAACGCCAAATATAATTTATGCATTCTTTCAACCCGAATGTTCTTTGAAAGCATGCTAAATATGTTTGAGACCAACGTTAATAAATATTTAAGAAATTAAAGTGAAAAGTAAAAATCGAAAAGAAAAGGCACCAGACTGGAAAGAAAGGAGTACATTTGTTTTTATTCAGAGACAGGATCTTACATGTAGAAAATCCTGAAGAACTCACACACATACACACATACACAAATCTACTAGAACTAATAAATTAGTTCAGCAAGATTGTAGGATACAAGATCACCATACAAAATCCAATTCTATTTCCATGTACTAGCAATGAACAACCAAAAATGAAATTAAAGAAACAATTTCATCCATAATAGCATCAAAAACATTAAAATATTTGTGAATAAATTTAAGAAGACACATAAGACTGAAAACTACAAAGCACTGCTGAGAGAAATTAGGGACGACGTAAACAACTGTAGAGACATTTCATTCATGGATTGGAAGACTTAATGTTGTTAAAATGACAGTTGTCTCCAAATCTATACATTCAACAAAATCCCTACCAAAATCTGAGTAGGCTTTTTTTTGAGGGGGGGCAGAAATTGAAAAACTGATGCTAAAATTCATATGGAAATGCAAAGGATCCAGAAGAGCCAAAAACAAGTTTGAAAAAAAAAAGAAAGAAAAGAATAAAGTGAGAAGATTTTTATTTCCTGATTTCAAAACTTACTATAAAGCTACAGTAATCAAGACACTGTGGGACCAGCATAAGGACAGACATATACATCAACAGAACAAAACTAAGAGTCCAGAAATAAGTCCTTAAGTTTATGGTCAATCAATTTTCAACAAAGGTGCCAAGACAATCCAACGGGGGAAGAAAACGTTTTTATCTTCAAACAAAAAAACAAACATTTTTCAGACAACTAGATAGCCACATGCAAAAAAAGATGAATTTAGACCCTTACCTCACGTTATACATGACAACTCAAAAATCAAACAAAGACCTAAGAGCTAAAATGCTAAAACACTTCTAGAAGAAAAAGAGAAAAAAATCTTTGGGGAATTCAGTTAGGCAAAAAGTTCTTAGATAAGACACTAAAATTCATTCCAAAAAGTTGTAAACTGGACTTCAAAATTAAAACCTTCTGTACTTCAAAAGTCACTATGAAGAAAATGAAAAAGAAGCCACTGACTGGGAGGAAGTATTTGTGAATTATACACATGATAAATAACATAAATAAAGACAATCAATTTTTTAAATGGGCATAAGATTTAAATAGATATTTCACCAAAGAAGATATAAGAATGGCTAATCACCACAAACATGTCCAATATCACTAACTGTTAGGGAAATGCAAATCAAGACCCCAATGAAGCACCACTTCACACCCACTAGGAAGGCTAGAATCAAAGACAACAGCAAGTGTTGATGAGGCTATGGCAAACCTGGAACTCTCATAAAATGATGGTGAGAATGTAAATGTAGTATAATTTAGAAAGCAACTAGTGATTCCTTAGAAAGTTAAACATGAATTCACCATACAGCCCAGCAGTTCCACTCCTAGTTACATACCCAGGAGAAATGAAAACATACATCCACACTTGTACGTGAATGTGAACACAGCAGCATCGTTTGTAATAGACCAAAAGTGGGAATAATTCAAATGTCCATCAACTGGCGAAGGGATAAACAAAATGTGGTCTATCCACGTAATGGAATATTATTCAGCAACAAAAGGGAACGAGAGACCGGAACACACAACGTGGATCAACCTCCAAAACCTGGCGTTAAATGAAAGAAGCCATGTGCAAAAGACAAACAGTCTACAACCTGTAAGATTCCACTCATATGAAATGTTCAGAAAAGGAAAATTACTATAGAGACAGAAAGCAGATTATTGGTTGCCTGGGGATGGGAGCAGGAAGTGACTACAAGTGGGCACAGGGGGTCTCTTTGACACATGGAAATGTTTTAAAATTAGACTGTGGTGCTGGCTGCACAACTCAGAGTTTACTAAAACTCATCAAATTTACACTCATAGTGAGTGAATTTTATAACATGTAATATCATGCCTCGATAAAGCTGTTTTTCAAAGAGTAAAAGTTGCAAAATTTTGTTTTGACCAAAACCATGTTTCAAAGACACCAATTCTCACACGAATTCAAAAAGATCAATATTCAGACTCTGGATTAAGCTCTGAAGTCAGTGTGAGAAAATGAAATGTCTTCCATGGCAATAATGATGTGACGTCATAGTACTTTAACCATGATGTTCTTTATATATGAGAGTAACATTTGCATACTTTATGAATTAAGCATCTATTTTGGAGTCTCCTTATAATCGGAAACATCCTTCTCTAACAGGAGAGGGTGTGCAGTCAGAGAAGTGAGTAGATTGTCAACAGACAGATGGAATTTATCAAATGTTATGTGCCCCACTTGCATATGATGAAATTATTTCAGTATATCACAGAAGAAAATGGTAGCAAAACATCTTAACCACACAAATTGATTTTAACCGACAAATTGATTTTACTGTCTATTTGATAACCAGTATCCCTTTAAAACCATTCTTTCAATGAGCCAAACCCAGGACACTTGTCAATCTCTAAATGAGTAAGTTTTACTGACAGCAAATTAGGAATCCACTTCATTGATGTCCGTTAAGACGTATGGTTTCTATGTTAGGATGAGGAAGATAAAGGCAGCTGTCATTTACTTAACCTTTTTTATTCTGGAAACCGGCAATTAAAAACAAAGAAGTTAAGCATTGATCCTGCTCTATTAGTCTTCTATTGCTGTGTAACAAACACCCACAAACTCAGTGACTTAAAAACACCGCTAATAAATACCTCCCAGTTCTGGAGGTCAGAAGTCCTGGCTGGCTCTGCTGGGTTTTCTGCCTAGGGGCTCACAAAGCCAGAATCAAGGTGCTGGCAACCTGGGTTCTTATCTAGAGGCTCCAGGGAGGAATCTGCTCCCAAACTCATTCATGCTGTTGGCAGAATGCAGTTCCGAGGGCTGTAGGACTGAGGTCCCCGTTCCCTTGCTGCCTGCCAAGGAGGAGGGGTCACCCTCAGCTCCTCGACACACTCACAATCCTTCTCATGGGGCCCCCTCCACCTGCAAAGTTGCCAAGGGTGCGTCCCACCTTTCTCCTGCTTCAATCTCTCTGACTTCTGCTGCCGGCCTGAGGACATTCTCTGCTTTTAAAGGGCTGGTGTGAGCAAATTCAACCCACCCAGAACACAACCTTAATTATATCTGCAAAATCTCTTTCAGCGGGTTACCCCTGGGAGTAACCCCTGGAGGCTTTTAAAAGTCACGGGAGACGTCGCAGAAATCTGCCAACCGCACCTGACTGTCTTTACAGGCAAATATATAGCGCAAGTGGATGAGTAAAAAGCAGTCAACGTGGAAGGAATGGCATGATTAGCAAACTCACTGCTTCCTAACTTCCTAATAAAATAATCGATTTATGCAGAGATCGTCAGTGAAAATGAAACGAATGGCAGATGACAGCTGAGTGAGGAGCCGGAGAGCTGAGCGCACCTGAGCCCACTTTAGAGAAGTGACGGACGGCAGAGCGGCCCCTACGTGTCACGTGCCTCTTGCTACAAAGTCCGAACCTAACACGCTAATCCAGCTGTTGGAGCTGGCTTTCAGCTCATAGGAAATTTAGGAAGCAGAAGTGCAATTTAAATGACACCACGAAAAAGCAAACAGAGAAATCCAGAATGTGGAACACTCTACAGCCGGCCCAGTTTCTTCAATACGTCAATTACCTGGGGGTGGGGGTGGGGGTGGGGTGGGGGGCTGTTCTGGATTAATGGGATGTTATTACCAATTACAATACAAGAACAATATTTGGATCCTGATTCAAAAAACACAAGAGTAAAAGGACATTTTAAAGTTAATCAGAAAAACCTGAATATGGACTCAGTATTAAAGTAAGAATCATCATTTTCATTGGTTGGCATAAAGGTCTTAAGGTTGTATGAGAAAACATTCAGATTTTTTAGAGACGCACATAGGGCTGAAATGCTACGAGGGGTTTGCTAATTGCTTTAAAATATTCCGGCAACCACAAGAAGAGGGGATGGACAAAGCAGGTACACAAAATGTTGAAACATACCGAATCTGGCTGATGTATATGCATGGGGGCTCATTGTTCTGGTCCACTTTTACCCCGGACTAAACATTTTTATAATAAACGATTTCATTTAAGAGATTTCATTCATTGAGCATCTGCTGAGAATCAATCACTGTGCTCAGGGCTTCGCATCCACTTCCTGCTGGATCCTCACTACGGCCTTATGAAGCAGGTACCATTTGTATCCCCACTTTTATAGCTAAGAATATGAAACAACGACCAGTGTGGGGTGTAGCCGACAGGCCTGCCAATTGCCCGCCACCCCAGCGAAGCCTCAGAGGCCAAGGAAATGAAAGATTTCTACATTTTTTGGTTTCACAAAGCAGTCTGACAAGTCGCCTGCAGCCCGCGTTGGAGGGCGATCCCCCAAACCATGCGCCAACCGCAGCACAGGGGATGCTGGAAGGTTCGGAAGGAGACAAAAGGCGGAGACAGGTAGAGGGTGAAAGAGAAACAGAGGGACCACAGAAAAGCAACAAGGTGGAAACACACGGAGACAGTCACGGAAAGGGGCGGAGGGAAGAGATGGGGAGACAGTGGGGAAGAGGGATGTGCTTGAAGGGGGATGTCACAGACCTAGAGTCAGACAAAGCTACTGCAACCTTGGTCCACCTTCCACTCTGCCCCACCCCTCACACCAACCAGAAAACGGGAACGCCTCGGAGCAAAGGAGGGACCAGACACGTTCAGTATAGAGCTCTGTCCACGTGTAGTTACAGATCCGTGTCAGGCACGGTTACCTTGTCCTCTCTCCCCATCCCCCAGCCCCCATCCCGTGACCTTCTCCCCAGACAGCTCACCAGCTCCAAGCTCAGAGTCAGGAGGAAGGGAAGGAGGAGTTATTTATTTATCTAAACCATGTTTCAGTTTTTTAATGGCCTAACTGAGATAAAAGTCACAGACCCTCACTGCCCAGCAAAGCTGTTCTCAGCGGGGAAAGTCTGTGAGGCTGAAGTTAATAGCGCGAGGGCCACGTTGATGCCACTAGGGGGTTCAGATCAGAGGCTCCTGGAGGCGGCTTCAGGTGACCGTTTAATCACAACGGAAAAAACGGGTCTGGGGTTTGCAACGTGTGACTGGGGGGGTGGGGGGAGTGGGGATGGCAGAAAGGGGTTACAGGAGGGAGCGTGGGGAGCAGAAAACACAAAGGAAGACAGACTCCTCAAACAGAATCCTCAATGCCTTTCGGAGACTGGAACTAGACCTGCAGAGGAGGGCAGCCCTGTCACACCGACCCCCCCACCCCGCCCCGGGCATGTTAATAACACGGAACCACTTGCTCAAATTACACGTTAAAAAACACCTTCTTGGCCTTCCCTGGTGGCGCAGTGGTTACGAATCCGCCTGCCAACGCAGGGGACACGGGTTCGAGCCCTGGTCCCGGAAGATCCCACATGCCGCGGAGCAACTAAGCCCGTGCGCCACAACTACTGAGCCCGCGTGCCACAACTACTGAAGCCCGCGCACCCTAGAGCCCGTGCTCCACAATAAGAGAAGCCACCACAATGAGAGGCCTGCGCACTGTAACAAAGAGTAGCCCCCGCTCACCGCAACTAGAGGAAGCCAGTGCGCAGCAATGAAGACCCAACACAGCCAAAAATAAAATAAAATAAAAAATAAAATAAATTAAATTTAAAAAAAAACTGTAAATGACGCCTGCCCTCAAAAAATGCCCTGGGGTAGGGCATAGGCAAGGAAATTCAACACATGACAAATTTTTCAAGAACTCAATATGAAGAGGGAAGGTGTAGTCACTCTTTAAAAAAAAAAGGAAAAGAAAAAAAAGGACATGCCTAAAGTTCACTATAAGGAATTCTTAGCCATATGCAAATCCAACGTCCAAAAAGGTTTCAGCTCACACCAGTCAAATGACCATCAGCAAAAAGTCTACAAACTATAAATGCTGAAGGGCTTTTAGAGAACTGTGTACCTTCTAGCTGCTGGTGGGATGTAAAGTGGTAACAGCACTAACACAAACTGAATGGTGCTGCTTTAAAAGGTAAAAATTCAGCTACCATATGATGCGGCAGGGCACCTTTTGGGCCTATAACCTAAGGCCACCAGAATCGGAAAGACAGAGGCAGGCAAATGTGCACTGCAGCAATATTGAAATAGCCAAGATATGGAAGCAAAAAAAAGGTCCATAAACAGATGAATGGACAAAGAAGAAGTGGTATATAGACAGAATGGAATATAAGTCACGAAAAAAAGTAAAAGAATGGCATATGCAGCACCACACATGAGCCTAGAGATAATCACACAACGTGAAGTAAATCAGAATGCGAAAGACAAATGCCTTTTGATATCACTTATGTTATCTGAAAATTCATAAAAATGAACATATTTCCACAGAGAAAGGCAATCTCAGATTGAGAAGACAAACTTATGGTTAAGCCAAAGAAAAGGTGTGAGGAATGGATAAATTAGGATATTGGGGTTAACACACATATACTAATACATATAAAATATATAATCCCCAAAGACCTATGGAATACCAAGAGTGGTCTACTCAACACTCTGTAATAACCTACATGGAAAAGAACCCAAAGATCAATAGATATATGTATATGTGTAAATGAACAAGATTCTGTACACCTAGAAAAAAAGACATTTTTCAATCAAGTTTGCTCTGATAAAAACTACAACTTAAAGACACAGACAAGAATTAAGGAGGCTAAAACTTATGGGGGTTTGTCCTGGCACATTCCACTCTAATCTGCAACCTAAAAGCACAACTTGCAGCAAGGTTCTGTTTCCCTAGCAAGCAGAGTTGGCAACGTAGAAGTCTTCCCACCCTAAGGCCGTTTCCTCAAACAGCAGCTCAAATCTACTGCTAATGGTCACTAATATTCACAAGGACTGCAGGGCTGTAAATGACTCATGCCCTCAAAAAATATCCTGGGGCAGGGAATGGCCAAAAAATCCAAACGCGGCAAATTTTTCAAGAAGGCAATTAGAAGTTGTAAGTTTAGCTCAATCTTAAAAAAAAATGAAAAGGACATTGATAAACGCAAAACATCAGGAATTGTCAGACGCATGGAAACCCAATCTACACAAAGGTATCACCTCACACCAGTCAGAATGACCATCAGCAAAAAGTCAACAAACAATAGATGTTGAAGAAGTTGTGGAGAACAGCATAACCTCTCGGTCTAAGTGGGATGTAAACTGGTAACAGCCAATAATAGGAACAGAATGGCAGTGTGTTTAAAGGTAAAAAGTGAGTCACCATATGATCTGGAAGGCCCACTATTGGGCCTGTCACCTGTGAAAGCCAGAATCCAAAAGACACGGGATGGAAAATCGTGTATTGCAGCAGTATTTACAATAGGCAAGACATGGAAGCAAACAAAATGCCCATCAACAGATAAATGGACAAAGAAGAAGTGGTATACGTACCGAATGGAATAGTAGCCTCGGGAAAAAAATGAACAATGCCGTTTACAGGACTACAGATGAGCCTAGAAATAATCATATTAGGTTAAGTCAGTCAAAAGGGAATGACAAATATCCTATGATATCATTTATACATGTTATCCTAAGATTGCTACCAATGAACATATTTCCACAGAAAAAGACACTCACAGACTTATAAAACAAACTAATGGTTAACCAAAATGAAAGGTGGGAGGATGGATAATTTAGGACTAAGGGGCTAACATACATAGATTAATGTATGTTAAATGTATATAAACATATAACATATAAACTATATGAATTATATAATCACTAATACATAGAAAATATATAATGACAAAACACCTACCAAATACCAAGGGAGGTCTACTCAACATTCTGTAATAACATACATGGTAACAGGATCCGAAGATGAACAGACATATGCATGAATCATTGAGCAGATTCTGTACAGCCAAACAATCACAACACTCTAATCAAATTTACTCCGATAAGAAATAGAAATTAAATTTAAAAAACAAACATAAGTAAGGAGACATAAACTTCTGGGGGCTTGTCCCAGCACATTCCACTCTAATTTACAACCTTGGAACGCTACCTCCAGGAAGACTCTGTTGCCCTAGTAACAAGAGTTGAGAACGAAATAATGCTGCCACCTTGTGGCTCTTTCCCACAACAGCAGCTTTAAACCCAGTGCTAATGGTAGCTTAATAGTCACAAGGACTGCTGGGCTGTAAATGACGCCTGCCCTCAACAAATGCCCTGGGGTAGGGAATAGGCAAGGAAATTCAACACATGACAAATTTTTCAAGACGTCAATATGAAGAGGGAAGTTGTAGTCACTCTTTAAAAAAAAGGAAAAGAAAAAAAAGGACATGCCTAAAGCTCAGTATAAGGAATTATTAGCCACATGCAAATTCAACGTCAAAAAGGTTTCAGCTCACACCAGTCAAATGACCATCAGCAAACACTGCAGGATTCCACTCCCTGTGCTTTGTGGCTGCTTCCCAATAGCTATCTAGTTTACATTTGGTAGTGTATATATGTCCATGCCACTCTCTGACTTCATCCCAGATTACCCTTCCCCCTCCCTGTGTCCTCAAGTCCATTCTCTATGGCTGAGTCTTTATTCCTGTCCTGCCCCTAGGTTCTTCATAACCATTTTTTTCTTTTTTTTTAGATTCCATATATATGTGTTAGCATACGGTATTTGTTTTTCTCTTTCTGACTTACTTCACTCTGTATGACAGTCTCTAGGTCAATCCACCTCACTACAAATAACTCAATTTCATTTCTTTTTATGGCTGAGTAATAGTCCATTGTATATATGTGCCACAGCTTTATCCATTCATCTGTCGATCCTGCCAACACTTTTACTTTACTCAACTGAGACCAATGTCAGACTTGTAAGGTAATAAATTTACGATGTTTTGAGTCACTCAATTTGCGGTAATTCGTATGAAAGCAATAAAAAACAAATACAGACGTCCTACAAGAGCCAGGCTATATATTTATATTTAAGTATTTCTAAAATGAATTTAACCCTGTGATTCACAGCAGCAGCAGCTTCCAAGGGATCCCACCACACACCTGAGGCGAAAGCAGCCTAATAAAGAAGCAGTGACAGCAGCAGGTCACTGCCCCACACTTGGGGTAGAGGGGGATTTGATCTACTGTAGCAGCAGCATAGCCTGAATGGGAATGCATCCTCCTGTGGCACTAGTCCCATCAGCATTAGTCTAATCTGCTAGCATCTGCTGTGCCAACAGGCCCAACGTATACAAACCCTCCAACTCAGTAGCATTAAGTGAGCCAGGCTCAGTGTTTCCTGAAACTCATATCCAATGGCACTGGAAAGCCCAGATATCACCTACTGTTATGAAAACATAAAAAACAATAACAGAAGACTGGCAACTTCAGAAAGAAAAGGCGAACAATGGAATGGGTGAAAACAAGTGGGATAAATATAAGAGACTATCATTAGTCTCATGAGTTTCTTAAATTCCCTATGATGGTCAAACAAAAATTATGACACCATCTGATGTGGTTCTCAATGTATATAAAGGAAATACTACAGAAAATCATACTTTAAAACTGGGGACTATTAAGAGACCTAAATGGAAGTAAAATTTTGAAACTTCACTTGAAGTAATAAAAGACAGATTCCAGTAGGCTATGATAAGTTACATATGTATAGTGTAAGGCCAAAAGCAACCACTAAGAAAACTATACAAACAGTATACACAAATGATTATAAATAAATTAGATTAAAATGGACTTACCAAAAAATGTTTAAGTAACCCACAAGAAGGCAAAATAAGAGAAACACAGGATTGAGAAACTAAGGTAAAAGACAAAACAAAAAATAAAATGGTAGACCTAATCTTTAACATAGCAATAATTACATTAACTGTAAATGATCTAAATAACCAAGTCAAAGACAGAGATTGGAAGAGTAGATGAAAAAATCACAAGCATGATCCAACTCTATACTGTCTATAAGAAGCTTACTTTAAACATCATGATATAGGTAGTTCAAAGTAAAAGGATGAAAAAGGTATATCATGTGAACATTCATCAGAAAAAGCAGGAATGGCTATATTAATATCAGATAAAGTAGATTTCAGAGCAAAGGAAATTATTAGGGGCAAAGAGGGTCATTACATAAAGATAACAGGAATAATCCACCTAGATGACCTAGTGATACTAAATGTGTGTGCACCAAACAACAGAACTTCAAAACACATGAAGCAAACACTGAAAAAGGTAAAAGGAGAGAATTTCAAATCCACAATTATTATTTGAGACTTCAACACAGCAATTTATAGAACTCCCAGAGAGAAAAATCAGCAAGGGTATGGAAGAACTGAAAACATCATCAATCAACAGGATATAACTGACATTTAAAGAACACACTCAAAAAAAAAAAAAAAAAAAAAAGAACACAC
Source organism: Balaenoptera borealis (assembly GCF_965194805.1). Classification (NCBI taxonomy): domain Eukaryota; kingdom Metazoa; phylum Chordata; class Mammalia; order Artiodactyla; family Balaenopteridae; genus Balaenoptera; species Balaenoptera borealis. The sequence continues at coordinate 276,042 of NW_028123605.1, forward strand.
TCAATAAAAACAGAATACACATTCAAGTGTCCATGGAACATTCACTCATATACCATACACTGGGTGATAAAAAAAACATTAGCAGATTTAAAAGAATTAAAATATTAGAGAGTATATTCTCTAGCCATAATGGAACCAGACTAGGAATCAATAACAGAAAGACAACAGGAAAATCTTCAATCACATGAAAACTAAACATCACAATTCCAAATAACTCATGGGTAAAAAGTCAAGGAAAAATTTTTAAATGCATAGAATAAAAGAAAATGGAGATATAACAGATCAACATTTGTGGAATGAAGTGAAAGCAATGCTGAAAGGGAAGTCTATAGCACTAAATTGGGAAAGAAAATATTTCAAAGAAATAGTCTAATTTTCTATATTAAAATAGTAAAAACGGAAGAGGAAAAAACACTAAACAAGCAGAAAGAAGGAAATAATAAAGATGAAACAAAAATCCATGAAACTGAAAACAGGAAAATGGGGGGGGGAGGAAATCAATGAAACAAAAGGCTGGTTCTTCAAAATAAACAATCTCATCAAGAAAGATGTAGCAAGACTGATAAAGATAAAAAGAGAGATGGCACAAATCACAGATATCAGAAATGCAACCAGGGATACCATGACATATCCTGCAGGTTAATAAGGGACAAGTTATTATGAACAAGTCTACACTATAAATTCAAAAATGTGGATGAAATGGACCAATGCGTCTACACCCAAAACTACCAAAACTCAGCCAAGATGAAAGAGACAATCTCAATTTTCCTGTAACCATGAGAAACACTGATTTTTCATTTAAAAACTCCCAAAAGAAATATTCAGGCTTAGATGTTTCACTTTTACCCAAGACTTAAAGAATTAACACCAATTTTACATGACTTGATAAGAAACAGAAGTAGAGGGAACAGTTCCTAATTAATTTTATGAAGCCAGTATTACCTTGATACCAAAACCAGACTGGGATAGTATAGAAAGAAGAAAACTACAGGCCAGTATTTTTTATGAAATTGGCTGTAAAAATCTTCAGCCAAATATTAGCAAATTAACTCCAGAAATATATAAAAAGAATAATATACCATGACCAAGTGGTATTTATTCCAGTTATGCAAAGTTGGTTAAATATTTGAAAATCAAACAATGTAATCTACCATATCCAATAGATTAAGGGGGAAAAGTCATGTGATCCTAATCATTAATGCAGAGAAAGCATTTGACAAAATCCAATCCCATTCATGATTTAAAAAAAAAGAAGAAAAGAAACTCCAAGCAAACTAGGAATAGAAAAGGAACATACAGAAACTCATAAAGATGATCTACAAACAACCTATACCGACCTTATATTTAACTGTGAAAGACTGAACGCTTTCTCTGTAAGATCAGAAACAAGGCACCGATACCTGCTCTCACCCCTTTTATTAAATATATTACTGGAGGTTCTAGTAAGAAAATAAAGCAAAAATAAATAAATAGATATATTTAAAAGTTAAATTCTTAAAAAGTTTATTTAAAAGATGAAAGAACTATTCCTACTATGTTGAATAGGAAGGAATATATCCTCCTGAATGTTGAATAGTAATATATCCTATTATATTAAAAAAGGAAAACTAAAACTGTCTGTATCTGAAGATGAGATGATAATCTAAATGGAGAAAATACCAAGGAATCCACATAAAGCTTGAGAAATAATATTAGTTTGTAAATGTTTTAGAGTACAAGATCCACACAATTTTATCAAATTATATATTAATAACAAATGTGTAGAAGCTTAAATAAAAATATGTGATGCCATTTACAACTGACCTAAATAAATACTTAAATAGAAGCCCAATAAGACATTTATAGGACCTCTATACTGAAAATTACAAAATGCTGATGAAGAAAATTTTAAAAGTCCCAAACAAATAGGGAGACATACCTTGTTCATGGATTAGAAAACACAACATAATAAAGCTGTCAATTCTCCCCAAGTTAAGAGGCTTAACACAATTACTCTTAAAATGCCCTCAAGATTTTTGTGGATATAGACAAGCTTATTCTAAGATTTATATGGTAGGAAGAGGCTGAAGAATAGCTAAAACAATTTGTAAAGGAAGATTAAAATGGGAGGAATTAATCTACCCAATTTCAAGATTTCGCAGTAATGATGGAGGGTAGATACATAGATCAATGGAATGGAACAGAGAACCCAGAAATAGACTGACACAAATACATTTAACTTGGTTTTGACAGCAGTGCAAAAGCTATCAAGGAAGAAAAGACTTTTCAAAAAATGGTACTGAAACAGTTGGACATCCCTCGACAAAAACAAACAAACAAACAATGAACCTTAACCTAAACCTTACACATCTTACACAAAAATTAAATCAAAGTGGATCATAATCTTAAATGTAAAAGCAGGACATTTTTAGAGAAAAAAAATAGGAGAAAATCTTTGGCATCTACAACTAGGTGAATAATTCTTAGACTTGACACCGAAAGTATGATCAATAAAAGCAAAAACTGATCAATTGGATCTCATCAAAATGAGTTTAAAATGCTTCATAGAAGATCCTTTTAAGTGGATGAAAACTCAAATTACACAGTGGGAAAACATATTTGAAAATCCCATAGGAGACAAATGACTTGTATCTATAATATACAAAGAACTCTCCAAACAACTTAAAAAAATCCAACTAGAGAATAGGCAGAAGACAGGAACAGACATTTCATGGAAGAGAATATACACATGGCAAAGAAGCACATGAAAAGATGTTCAACATCGTTAGCCATCAGGGAAATGCAAATTAAGACCATAATGAGATATCAGAGAATAACTAAAATTAAAGTATAGTGACAACATCAAATGCTAGCGAGTACGTAGAAAAATTATATCACATCACTGGTGGGAAAATAAAATGGTTTAGCCACTCTGAGAAACAGCTTGACAGTCTCTTTTAATCCTAAAAGTAGATTCACCCTACAATGCAGTAATTGTACTCTTGAGCATTTATCCAAAAGAAACAAAAACTTAATGAAGTTCCCACAGAAACTTACACATAAATGTTCATAGCAGTTTTATTTCTAATAGCCACAAACTGGCAACTCCCCAAATGTCTTTCAATGGGTGAATGTTGAAACAGATTGTGATAAAATCTTATGATAGAATACTACCGAGCAACAACAAGGAACAAATTATTAATATATGCAAAAATTGAAATGAACTTCAAGGGAATGATGCCGAGGGAAAAGTTTTTAAAAGCCAATCTCCGAAGATTAAGTAATTCATGATTATGTTTACATATTATTCTTAAAATAACAAAACTGTGGAGATGGAGAACAGATTAGAAGTTGCCAAGGGTTAGAGATGGGGGTAGAAGGTACAGCGGGGGAACTCTGTGAGGTTTTTGTGGTCCCAGTACAAATAATACAGCAATCTTGGTTTTAATCCCTAAAGATTTTTAAAAGCAATTCCTAGTAAGAGGTGTCCAGATATTTAGCAATGGCAGCAGATTAGAGGTATAGCTCCCCAACATGACAACTTCGAAAGAGATCTATACTATCAATACTAATTTAATGCATATGTTAATTTTTAAAAGGCCAGTCACAATACTTAAAAGGTACATATCTTAACGATATTACTCTGGGTATCCAGCTATACCAGATGGACTAGCAGGATTTTCTGTCCATTCAATCTTATTTAAGACAGTAAATCTTATAATAAGACAGTTAAAAAAAGAAAAAGAAAAACAACAAACCTCAACTACAGTTGGATATTCTCACAGCAAGATGAGGTGAAAATACGTAGCAGCGGTTCAAAAGCTTAAGCAGTGGCACCTAAATTTGGCTGCACATTAGAATCCTCTGAAGCACTTTTTAAAAACCCTCACACCGACGGTTGGTCATGCTAGACCAATACAATCCTTTTAACTCTCCTCAGACGATGCCAATGTCTAGCCAGAACGGAGAACCAGCGGACTAAGCAGAAGGGGATGTTTCTACAAAGATCTCTTAACAATAAGTCCTCTCACCCAATCAAGATTTACCTCCCCGCAAAGGGGTAAAGAAGGCTAGATGTTGTCCATACTTGCTTAGCTTTAATTAGCACTTGTGACTTGCCCAAAACCTAGATCATGTTTCCCCTAAATTTCATGTTATTCCCTAAGTTTATCAAACCCAAGGCTAAGGGGTTTGCCAGGATGAGATTTTAAGTGCTCACACAGGGGAAGTCCCTGGCAAACCAGGACAGCGGTCACTCTACACTGCAATGTAAAGCATCCTAAATAACCCTGCCACTGCTCCCAGATACTAGTCTGTGCCAACCAGTGGAGAAAAGGCATTCTCCATTACTACCATGGCAAATGCTACTGTACTTACCTTGGCTAGTCCCTATCTTTTCCAGGCGCCACTCCCCTTCACCTGCTGGTGGACGCTTCGGCCAGCTGACAATGCAGATATTTTCAAACTTTAAGGTGAATAAAAATCATCTGGAGGGCCTGTTGTAACAGAGATCACTGAGCCCCACCAGAGTTGCTGATTCCATAGGGCTGGGACCGGGCCCTAAAACTTGAATATCTAACACATTATCAGGGGATGCTGGGAAAGCTGGTCAGGTAATGGTAAAGCTGGCCAGGAAAAAGAAACCCGACGTGTCAGATCATAAAGTACGGAAGGGCAAGCCCGCCGGCAGTCCAGGCCGAGGGGGGGGGGGGGCGGACCTGGGTCCCCAGCCCTACAGGGCCAACGGCAGACCGGCTCGGGCGCCCCTCGGAAGCGCGGGGTCCCCGCTGCCGAGTCTGTGACCCCGGCCGGCCCCGGCTCCCCTCTGCCCACCCTGCGCGCGGGGGCTGGAAACGGCCGCGGAGAACCAGGCAGGGTGGGAAGGGGGGCTCCAAAGAGGGTCTGGCGACTCGAGTTGCTCCGTTACTCGGTGGGCTCAGCGCGCGCCGTGGGGGAAGAGAGGTGGAGGTCCGGGAAGAGGGGACGGGCGGCACTCACGTAGACCAGCAGCAGCCATGGGTAGACGGCAGGCTCGGCCACCACGGGCGACTCCAGCCTCAGCTTCTCCCCCACGTTTTCGCGCGCGGCCCCCGCACCAGGCTAGTCTGGCGGTTGGGGGAGGGGCGGGGCGCCGCCGGCGGGGGCGGGACAGGCGGGCGGGCGGGCGGGAGGCTGAGGGGAGGGAGCCTGGCCTGGGCCTCAGCCGGCGCCGCCGCCGCCGCCGCCGGCCTGCTCCCGTCCGGCCCCCGGCTCCCTCTTTGTGGTCACAGGCCCGGGGCCTCCAGCGCTGCTGCCAACTGGGGCCGGCGTGAGGCAAGCACAATGAGCCGGGGCCTGGCTGAACCACTCACTCGCGGCGAGCACCTCCCGCCCCGTGGACCCGCCCCCACGCACGCACGTACGCACGTACGAACGCACGCACGTACGCACGCAAGCACGCACGCACGTCTTCAGCTGCCCCCGGCCACACCCACCGGCCCGAAGTGGAGACCAGGGGAGACCCCTCGGGGCCTGGGGTGGCGGGTTCGACTCCCCCCCTTGACGTACCGTGACACCTCCCCCCCAATATGTTTCTAGGTATTATATGTATATATGAATATACTATTATATACACACTTGCGTATGAATTTATATGTGTATGTACATGCGCATATTTACATATAGGTGTGTGTGTGTACACATTGTATATATGTATGTGTATATATCTTATATATATGATATATGTATGTATATATACGATGAATTTCTATATACAGTACATATATATTTTTATGCTATATGCTTTTATATGTAGGTATATATGTGTGTCTATATGTATGTACGTGTATGTATTGCATATATTATATGTGTATGTATGTATACTGTCTATATGCACACCTAAATATCTTTGTATGTGTGTATATACGTATGCTATATATGTACCTAGGTGTGTATATTGCATATGTTATACGTATGTGTACATACTGTATACATACCAATTATGCATTTTATATGTGTGTATGTATAGTGTATATGTATGTGTGTATTGTCTATATTGTGTGTATATGTGTGTATACATACTGTATATATACAAACTGCATTTTATATGTGTGTATATATGTATGTGTGTATTGTATATACTATGTGTGTATATGTGTGTACGCATACTGCATATGTACACAGCTGTATATTTTTGTATGCTTGTACATATGTACGTGTGTGTGTATATACACACACACCCCATATGGATTCTGTTTGTCTGGAGAACCCTCACTGATACGGACACTTATGACAATTGAGTACCTGCTCTTTGCCAGCCAGGGAGCCAAAGGCTTGTCTTTCGGTGTCTCCCTTAAGTATCACGAGTCCCAGGAGGGAAGGTGATGCTGCTCCTACCAGTTGAGGTGCCTCAGGGTCAGTTAGGTGGACAGGGCGGGGGGCTGGAGCCTGGTGGAGCCCAGGTGGAGTTCTAGCAGCAGTACAGCCTAGCAGTCCCACTTCCCCGGGTGCTTCTCACAAAGACGCCGAGGGAGAGTCGGGATCTGAAGGAGGGAATGAGGAAGCTTCCGTGGGTCCGCAAGCCCAGACCAAGGCTGACTCGTCAAGAGTGTTAGAGGTCAGGACTGTGGTTACCCTGGGGGTGGGCTTACACAGAGCCATTCATATCCTGAAAAAGTATCCATTCTGCTCTTGTTTGTATGGTTACCCCCCTCCACCAAATCTTTTAAAAACAGATTCTCTTGGTTGCTGGGAACACACACGGGGAAGTTGTGTGTGAGGGGGTATGATCCAGGGGACAGGGAGGATAAGCCCCCCCACTCGTAGGGCAAGGAGTGGCTCAGCTTTGTGAGCTGAGGATGGCCCACGAGGTTCCAGAGAGAAGGGTCCCTGCTCCGTTCCTGCTCTGTGCACCCCATTCCCAGCCTGAGAAGCCCAGAGCAACCCACCCCCCCGCAACACACGCACACCAGGGAGGAGAGCCAGTCACCCTGGCTCCCAGCCTCTGGCTCCAAGGCTCCCGGCACTAGGAGCTATTTTCAGCTTTCATGCCCTAGGACACGGCCAGAGCTATTGTCTCCGGAAACTCTCTGTCTGTCTCTCGCCCAGCCTCCCTCCCTTCCTCCCTCCCTCCTCCGCTTCTTCCCCTCCAGCTCCATCTGTCCTCCCCTCCACCCTGCATTTCTACACAGGATGGCTCACAGACAGCTGCTCCCCGTGCCCACCTGCCACCATTCCATGGATGTCAAAGCAAGCCCTGGGGACTTCCCTGGAGGTCCAGTGATTATGACTCCGAGCTTCCACTGCAGGGGACGCGGGTTCGATCCCTGGTCAGGGACATAAGATCCCACATGCCACACAGCACGGCCAAAACAAAATGAATAAATAAAGTTATAGTGATGAAACAGCCCTAGTGGTGTAAGGATGGGACGCATAGCTCTATGGTATAGAAAAAAGGTCCAGAAACAGATATATGAGAACTTGATATGATAGAAAGTGGGGAAATTAAGGAGTTTTCAATAAATGGCATTAGGACAATTGCATATCCATGTGGGGAAAAGTAAATTAGAAAAAAAAAAAGCAAGCCCTGGTCAGGTGTGACCTTGGGCCCAGGGCCATTGGCACAGGTTGTCATGTGGGATGTTCTTCCTTAGACTCCTCCCTCCCTCCTGTGTCACTGTCACTTCCTCCAGAACCTTCCTGGACTCCCCTCCACAAGCCCGGGGTGTGCCCTCACCCGCCCTGGATCACCAGAATTCCAATCCCGGCCCACCCTTCCCCGCCAGGTAGAGAACTGTGCATGGTCAATAAGACCGTAGAGGTCATTGGCCATTGCTATTGCAGCTGGAATTGTTACTGTGTTTAGATAGGGTGACCAACACCCGCCCCCAGTTTGCCCAGGACCGCTCAGGTTTGAGCGCTGGAACTCTGGGGAAACTCTCAGTCCCGGGGAACCCCAGAAGGCTGGTCAGCCTATTTAGGACAGATCTTTCACTTGATCTCCCAACCCCCGAGAGCCAGAAAGGGAATCTCCCCCCTCCTTCCATTGTAACCTTCATTCATTCACCCACTCATCCCTTTATTCAACTCCTTTATTCAGCAAGTATTTATGAAGCATCTACTACACAGCAGACACTCTTCTAGGTGCTGGGGACATAACAGCATCCCTGTCCTCAAAGAGCTCACGTTCTAGCGAGGGCAGCAAACAGTAAACTGAGAAGGTGTGATTTATTACATGGGGATGATGTCTCGGAGACCACTGCAGGGCAGGGGAGGTGGGAGAGGAAAGGGGCAGTTCTAAATGCAGGCGCTGACGGGATTGGGGCAGACCTTGCCCTGGGCCAGGCTGGTTGCTTCAACACAGCTGTCCTCGCCCAGAGCCATCCTGCCCCCGCCTCACCCAGTTCTTCCGTGATGTGTGGGGAAAATCTGTGGTTGTCACAACTGGGAGGGAGGGCCCCTGGAATCAAATGGGTGAGGCCAGGGATGCTGCTAAACCCCACACAGTGCCCAGGAGGGGCCCTCAGCAGAGGATGACCCGCCCCGAATAACCCCAGTGCCACGGGGGAGACCCTGCACTAATATTATTCAGACCCGCTGGTGCCCCGATTCCTGCACAGGCAGGGACTCTAACCGGCTCACCTCTGTATCCCGAGGTGACCTAGAGTGGGGCAGCCACGAGGGCTGAGATGAGTATCAGGGGTGAAATGACAAACCTCTGCACCCACTCTCCCCTCCACACCCCAGGGGCGATGGTCTCTATCTCCTCCCCGTGCAGATAGCTTTTCCCTGAGCCATTTCTTCTTGTCAAGGTCCCTGTCGCAGGTTGGGTTCCCTGAAGATGACGTTGAGAGCAAGGATTGGAGTGCAGGTGGTTGATGTGAGGCGTGCAGGAACAGATACAGCTGCCATAGGGTCCCACAATTCCACTCCCGGGCATAGATCCGGAGAAAACTCTAATTCAAAACTATACATACACCCCTGGCATTTCCCTGGTGGTCCAGTGGTTAAGAATCCATGCTTCCAGTGCAGGGGGCGTGGGTTCCATCTCTGGTCAGGGAACTAAGATCTCACATGCCGTGTGACAATAAAAGAAGAAAGAAAAAAGAAAGAAAGAAAGAGAGAAAGAGAGAGAAAGAAAGAAAGAAAGAAAAAGAAAGAGAGAGAGAGAAAGAAAGAAAGGAAGAAAGGAAGAAGGAAAGAAGAAAGAAAGAAAGATACATGCACCCCAACGTTCATTGCAGCACTATTTACAGTAGCCAAGACATGGAAGCTACCTAAATGTCCACTGATGGATGAATGGATAAAGAAGATGTGGTACATATATACAATGGAATCTTATTCAGCCATAAAAAGAATGAAATAATGCTATTTGCAGCAACGTGGATGGACCTAGAGATTATCATACTAAGTGAAGTAAGTCAGAAGAGAAAGACAAATATCATATGATCTCACTTATATGTGAAATCTAAAATACGACACAAATGAACGCGTCTACAAAACAAAAACAGACTCACAGACATAGAGAACAGACTTGTGGTTGCCAAGGGGGAGAAACAGTGAGGGAGGGTTGGATTGGGAGTTTGGGGTTAGCAGATGCAAACTATATTAAATATAGGATGGATAAACTACAACGTCCTACTGTCTAGCACAGGGAACTATATTCAGTATCCTGTGATAAGCCATAACGGAAAAGAAAAAAGTTTTATTTATAGGTTCCATCCCTAACTGAGCTGGCCCATCCCCTCCCATGTTTCTAAGTGCAGCCCGAGGCTGCAGACTTCCCACCGTGGTCTTCAGCTCCAGAGCAAGCCACCTGCGAACCACCCACATCTTCCCAGGGGCTGGCAACTCTCCTTTGCTACTGATTCCAAGACACATCCAAATAGCAAAAATGTGACCATGAAAAGAAACTCAGGCATGTTCAAATCAGGGAAATAACATTCTTAGCTCTGTTCAGTACTCGCTTAATTTTACAAGAGCTTAGAGTTACAAAAAAGTTGCAAAGATCTGTACAGAGTGTACAGAGTGCCGTGGACCCTGACCCAGTACCCCTATTTCCAACTCATTAGTACCTTAGTGTGACATGTTTATCCAACTAAGGAACCAAGATGGATACATTGTTATTAACTAAAGTCCACACTTTATTAGAATTTCCCGGGGCTTCCCTGGTGGCGCAGTGGTTGAGAGTCTGCCTGCCAATGCAGGGGACGCGGGCTCGAGCCCTGGTCTGGGAAGATCCCACATGACACGGAGCAAGTGGGCCCGTGAGCCACAACTGCTGAGCCTGCGCGTCTGGAGCCTGTGCTCCGCAACAAGAGAGGCCGCGATGGTGAGAGACCCACGCATCGCGATGAAGAGTGGCCCCCGCTTGCCACAACTAGAGAAAGCCCTTGCACAGAAACGAAGACCCAACACAACTAAAATAAATAAATAAATAAATAATTTAAAAAAAAAAAAAAAAAAAAAAAAAAAAAAAAAAAAGAATTTCCCTAGTGTTCCCCTAACATCCTTTTTCTGTCCCAGTCTCCTCTGGGCTGTGACATTTCTCAGACGTCGCTGGGTTTTGATACCTTGAAAGTTTTGAGGAGGACTGGTCAGGTGTTTTGTCCCTCAATTTGTTAGTCTGTTTGTTTTCTGATGTTTTCTTATGGTTGGTCTGGAGTTATGGGGTTTGGGGCGGAAGACCCAGACAGAGATAAAAATGCCATTCTCCTCAGGTCACATCAAGGATACACACCATCAACGGGACTTATGACAAACGATTTTACCCTTGATCACCTGGCCAGTATCGTCTTTTTTTTCTTGCTGCGTTGGGTCTTCGTTGCGTGTGGGCTTCTGTAGTTGTGTCACGGGGGCTCAGTAGTTCTGGCTCCCAGGATCTAGAGTGCAGGCTCAGTAGTTGTGGCCCACGGGCTTAGTTGATCTGCGGCACCTGGGATCTTCCCGGACCAGGGCTTGAACCTGTGTCCCCTGCATTGGCAGGCGGATTCTTTTCTTTTCTTTTTTTCTTTTGCAACCAAAACGTTAATCCCAAGGATTCTCACAAAACATATTACAAATGACAGCATGAAAAAAAAAATTGCACAGTAACTCAAAGTTCAGCTCTACAATATACTCTAAATCTGGCAGGACATTGGTATCTTGATAATCTCAAATTTCCAAAAAATATTACAAAGAGCTATGTATTCATGTACAGCAATCACAGAGGGGACGTATGACCTAACTCAAAGGTAAACTAACTTCCTTGAAACTTCTTAGATTTTAAACTCCCTGGACAACCTCTTGTCCGGTGTGAAGACTAGTGGAATTTTTAAACCTCTAATCTAGGGTAAGGGTGCGGCTTTCATTTTTACCTGCTGGCTTGGGTTCACAGCACCTTTTAAAGACTGCTTGCTTAACTACAGCTGCATACCATATCCCAGCTACAGAAAGTCTTTTCAACGTTTGCCAGTGTTGTTTCCATAATAGTAAACATCACATTTTAGGTGGGCAGGAGTTAGAGTTTTATTATCAGTCTAGGCAAGACCAAAAATTCAAAGCAAATTCAATTTTGCTTAAGGGAACATTGTAAGGTAACAATTCTTCATATTACATGCCTCACAGGACCCATTTCAAACCATAGAGAATGACACCTTTATGTGTCACTGTCCCAAGAGACAAACAAATGTGAACAACTAAAACATTTAAAAAGTGCAACAAGCTTCGGAAGTCTCAAACAAAACTTGAATTTTCTGTACATACTCCTGCCAAATGAAGTTATTGCCTGTACACCACTCCTCTTGCAAAGTGGTCTTCTATTTCCTTTCATCTGACCTAGATCTGCTAGAAGACCTAGAGAAAGATCGGGACGGCTTGTGATTTCTCTCTTGGGACAGGGATCTCTCTCTTCTCCTATATCTAGAAAGGGACCTGCTCTGGCTGACGGAGAAGGCTCTCCATCTTGGAGATGTGTGGGAGGTGGACGACTCCTCCTCCCATAATCATCTCGAGGGCGACGACCCCAAGAATGAGGCAGTCATGATTTCGACTTCTCTTTTCCCATTCGACAGGTCCACTCTTACTCGGCAGCCACCTAGTGTTCTCCCATCTAGTTCTCGGACAGCATCGGCTGCATCTCGGGGATCTTCACATTCAACGAGAGCGAAGCCGGGAGGGTTTTTAGCACCCCACACACTTCAGAGTGGTCCATAATAGCCTAAAGCTCGTTCCAATTCAGCCTTGTTACCACTGTTTCCAAGATTCCCTACATAAACTTTACAGTCCAATGGACAGGAATCACGATGCAAGACCCTCGTGGCTCCTGGGTTTCACGGGCCACAGGGTGGTCCCGGGCCTCTAGAATCTGGCAGCTGAATCTGCTTACCCAAGCTGTCCTGTGGGGATGCGTTTCCCCCTATGTGTCCAGCCCGGGGCCCTGCTCTCTTGGCCCAGCCTCCCGTGTGAGGGAGTGAACCCCAGCTCCCTGGAGCAGACACTCAGAGCCCTGGTGACCGGACTCACGGCTGACGGGGCTGGAGCGGCGGCTGGACACGTGTGGCCAGCCTGGTGGTGTTTGGCCCCGTCTGCAGTTCCAGTTCCAGCTGAGAAAGAGCCTCCCTGTGTTATTTTCTCCTGGTTGTGTAAGGATCCCCGGTGTCATTTGACAGAAGTGTAGATGGTGTGTTCTTTCTCTCTTTTCTCCCTGCTTCCTCTCCTCCCTCTATCCCTCCCTCTCTCCCTGTCCCTCTTTCCCTGTTCCACTCTTCCTCTCCCTCTTTCCCTCTCCCTCTCCCTCTCTCTCCCTCTCTTTCTCTCCATCTGTCTCTCCCTCTCTCTCTTTCCTCTCCCTCGCTCCCTCTCCCTCTCCCTCTTCCCTCTCCCTCTTCTCTCTCCCTCTGTCCCTCTGCCTCTTTCCTCTCCTTCTTTCACCTCCCTCTTCCCTCTCCTCTCTCCCTCTCTCCCTCCCTCTCCCTGTGCCTGTTTCCCAGTCCTTGTTTCCCTGTTCCGCTCTGCCTCTACCTCTTTCCCTCTCCCTCCCTCCCTCCTTCTCCCTCTCCCTCCACCTCCTTCCCTCTCTGGAGAGGGAAGGAGGTGGAGGGAGAGGGAGAGAGAGCAGGAGAGGGAGGGGGAGAAGGAGAGAAAGGGGGGAGACATCTCTCCCTCCCTCCCTCTATCCCTCTCTCCCTCTCCCTCCCTCCATCACTTTCCCTCCTTCTCACTCTCCCTCCCTCTTCCTCTCCCTCTCTCCCTCCCAGAGAAGGAGAGACAGAGGGAGAGGGAGAGGGGGGAGAGAGGGACACGGAGAGGGAGGGAGGGAGGGAGACAGAGAGGGAAGCAGGCACCCTCTCTCCTTTTCCCTCTCCCTAACTCCTTCTCCGACTCTCCCTCTCCTTCGCTCCCTCCCTCTCCTCTTCCTCTGTCTCTCCCTCTCCCTCCTTCCCTCTAGGAAAGGAAGAGGAAGGGAGGGAGAGGGAGAGAGGGAGGTGGAGGGAGAGGGAGAGGGAGAGACATCTTGCCCTCCTTCCCTCTCCCTCCCTCGCATTTTCCCTTCCTCTCTCCCTCCCTCTCCCTCTCCCTCCCTCTGTCTCTCCCTCTCCCTCCGTCTCTCCCGCTCCCTCACTCGCTCCCAGAGAGGGAGAGATGGAGGGAGAGGCAGAGACCAGAGAGACGGGGAGAGGGAGGGGGGAGAGAGGGAGAGGGAGAGGGAAGAGGGAGAGAGGGAGAGAAGGAGGAGACAGGGAAAGAGAGGAAGGAAGAGACCTCTCTCTCTCTCCCTCTCTAACTCTCTCCCCTCTCTCTCCCTCTCTCCCTCTCCCTTGTCTCTGCCTCTCCCTACATCTCTCCATCTCTGGGAGGGAGTAAGGGAGATGGAGAGACGGAGGGAGAGGGAGAGCTGGAGGGACAGTGAGAGGGAGGAGAGGGAGCGAGGGAGAGACGGATAGAGGGAGTGAGGGAGAGATATCTTTGTCTTTCCCTCCCTCCCTCTATCCCACGCCCCCCTCTCTCTCCCTCACCCCCCTCCTTCTCCTGCTCTCTGTCCTTCTCCTTGAAACTCCTTCCCTTCTCCCTCCTGGCCCTTTTAGGCCACTCAAGCATGCAGGAAATGCAAATCAGCACTACAAAGAAGTCTCACTTCACAGCGGTCAGAAGGGCCATCCTAAAAAAGTGTAAAAACCAGAAATGCAGGACAGGCCAAGTAGAAAAGGGAGCCTTGTTAGGCTGATGGGTGGGATGTAAATTGCCAACGGCCACTCTGGAGAAGAGTATGGGGTTTCCTAAAAGATCGAAAAAACACAGCTAGAGAGCATATGGCACTTCCACTCATGGGCGTATAAATTGGGAAAACTAAAAATCAACAAGACACAGGCACCCCAAAGTATAGGGCTGCTCTGCTTACAAGAACCTCCACTTCGGTACACCTTAGATATCCCAGGAAAGAGAAAAATGGATAAAGAAGTTGAGGTACGTATGTACAATGGAATATCACTCAGCCATGAAATCAATGTCATAAGGCTAGCAGCAGCATGATCAGTGGATTTAGGTACGATGATTCTAAGTGAAATAAGTCACACAGAAAAAGACAGTTATCATAAGATATCACTTATAGAGGGAATGTAAAAATCGCTACTCATGAACTGAATTACAAAACAGAACAGAGTCACACAATTAGAAAACACACTAGGGCTGCTTAACGGGAAAGGTGAGGTGGGGTGATGCATAAAACAAGGGTTTGAAATTAGCACAGATACCGTTCCATAAACCAAATATATAATAGACAAGACCTACTCCTTGCTCAGTGAACTGGACTCAACACCCCCTATTCACCACACAAGAATATATCTGACTAGTAAGCATCTGAAAACCTATATATTGATATCTCTCTGTAAGTGAATCCAGTGGGTGTAAAGTGCCATAAACACAGCAGTGAAAATCAGTTAATCCCCATTATAAAAATAAATTACAAAAAAAAAAAAAAACAAAGACAGTGAAAGAGAGAGAAATTCTTACAAAATTATTTCAGGGGCTGTGATGCAACCTGGATTGACCATATCGAGGTCCACAGCTGAATGAGACTTAAGGCTGGACACTCTTGGGGCTGCGAGGTTTGGTGAGGTTGGGTGAGCAAATGCAGACCCTTTAAAGTAATACTGCGTGGGACCCATTCCATGCGTCCCAAATCTCTGGGTTAAAGGGAATCTTCCTACAGCCAAAACATGCATAGGAAACCCAGAGAATGGTACACCATGTGATCGGGAAAGCTTTCTAAAACGCACCTCATTTCTTATCTCCTGGTGCTCGGGTTCGCCATTCCAGCCGCTTTCCTAACAATCTCCCCACTTGGAGAATCAGCACCTTTAAGCTCCTGTTTCGTACAGGTTGCAATTTGTCCTGAGGATGAACGGGAAGAGGGGGAACCAATGAGAGACTAGCGCTAGCTGTAGGGAGAGGCATAGGTCACTTTAATTTCCCATTAGGAAGAAGAATTAACCACAGGCTGAGCTTGCCCCCCCCGGAACCAGAATAGGGCCCGAAGCAATCCTGCGGTTTTGCGGCCAGCTCCCAAAAAAGCGAGTTGAAAAATGGAGCTCAGTGACACTACAATGCACAAACCTGCAGAGTTACAAATGATAACTATCGTCCAAAAATATATTGAGGGAAGGCAACGAAGAGGATTTGAAAGTAAGGCAGAATTGCAGGAAACACATTTCAGGAGGTAGATTCGAATCGCCTTTAAAGCACGTGAAAAGCGGCAAAACGTTGACAATGATGCACTTGGCCAAAAAGGGCGTATGCGTTTTTTCCTGAATATATTCAGGAAAAAACGCATACGCGCTTTTGGGCCAACCAAGCAAGCGGGAAATGCAAATCAGTGCTACAAAGAAGTCTCACTTCCCAGCGGTCAAAATGGCCATCCTAAAAAAGTGTAAAAACGAGAAATGCAGGACAGGCCAGGGAGAAATGGGAGCCTTGTTACGGTGATGGGCGGGATGTTAATTGCCAACGGCCACTCTGGAGAAGTGTATGGTGTTTCCCAAAACATCTAAAAGACACAGCTAGAGAGCATAGGGCACTTCCACTCATGGGCGTATAAATAGGGAAAACTAAATATCAACAAGACACAGGCACCCCAAAGTTTAGGGCTGCTTTGTTTACAAGAACCTCCACTTCGGTACACCTTAAATATCCCAGGAAAGAGAAAAATGTAATAAAGAAGTTGTGCTACTTATGTACAATGGAATATCACTCAGCCATGAAATCAATGTCATAAGGCTAGTAGCAGCATGATGAGTGGATTTAAGTACGATGATTCTAAGTGAAATAAGTCACACAGAAAAAGACACATCATAAGATATCACTTATGGAGGGCATGTAAAAATCGCTACACATTAACTGTATTACAAAACAGAAGAGAGTCACACATTTAGAAAACACACTATGGCTGCTTAACGGGAAAGGTGAGGTGGGGTGATGCATAAAACAAGGGTTTGAAATTAGCACAGATACTGTTCCATAAACCAAATGTGTTATAGACAAGACCTACTCCTTGCTCAGTGAACTGGACTCAACTCCCCCTATTCATCGCACAAGAATATATCTGACTAGTAAGAATCTTAAAACCTATGTATTGACTTCTCCCTGTAAATGAATCAAGTGGGTGTAAAGCGGCATAAACACAGCAGTGAAAATCCGCTAAACCCCATTATAAAAATAAATATATTCAGAAAAAAACGCATACGTCCTTTTTGGCCAATCAAACAAGCGGGCAATGCAAATCCATACTACAAAGAAGTATCACTTCGCATTCATCAAAAGTCCATCCTGGAAAAGTGTAGACAGCAAAAATGCTGGACAGGCCATGGAGAAGAGGGAGCTTTGTTTCGCTGATGACGGGGATGTAAATAGCCAACGGCCACTCTGGAGAAGTCTATGGTGTTCCCTAAAACGTCTAAAATACAGAGCTACAGAGCATACATCTCTTCCACTCTTCGCCGCATATCTTGGGAAAACCAAAAATCGACAGGACACAGGCACCCCATACGTTTAGTGCTGCTCTGTTTAGAAATGCCTCGATTTGGGTACAACTTACATGTCCTTGGAAGCAATAAATGGATAACGAAGATGTGGTACTTCTGTACAATGGAACATTACTCTGCAATTAAATCAATGAAATAAGGCCAATTGCAGCAACTCGTGGAGACTGAGGTACGATCATTCTAAGTGACCTAAGTCAGACATAAAAAGAGACTTACCATAAGGTATCACTTACAGATAGTATCTAAAAATGGCTACACATGAACTCAATTACAATACAGAAACAGTCACACATTTAGAAAACACACTTATGGCTGCTAAAGAAGAAAGGTGGGGTGGGGTGATGCATAAACCAGGAGGTTGAAATTAGCATAGATACAGTTCCATAAACAAAATAGGTATTCGACAGGACCTACTGTATAGCTCAACGAGCTGGACTCAGCACACTGTTGTCACCGGAAAAGGATATATAAGACTGGTAAGAATCTGTAAAACAATTTATTGATGTCTCTCTTTAAGTGAATCAAGTGGATAGATGCAGAGCAGGAAGAAACACAGTATTGAAAATCAGCTATACCCCATTATAAAATTAAATAACAAGAACAAAAAAAAAAAGACAGTGAGAGAGAGAGAAATTCTTACAAAATTTGTTCAAGGGCTGTGATGCAACCTGGACTGACCACATCTAGACACAGAGCTGGATGGGACCCAAGGTTCTACACTCGTTGGTCTGAGAGGCTTCGTGAGGATGGGACAGCAAATGCAACACTTTTAGAGTAATACTGCCTGGCCCCCATTCCATGGGTCCCATATCTCCAGGTGCAGGGGACCCTTCCTACAGCTAAAACATTCATGGGACATCCAGAGGATGGTACACCGTCTGATCGGGAAGAGTTTGGAAAAGTCACCCCATCTCCACTTCTCCTGGTATTCGGGTTCCCCAGCTCCTTTCCTTAGAGCCTCCCCACTTTGGGAAGGCAGCACACTCAACAGCCAGTTTTTCACGGCTTGGAATTTTCCGGTGAAGAAGGGGAATGGGGGGATGGAATGAGACACAAGCCTTAGATGTTTGGACAGGCATATGCCACTCTAGTTTCCTAATCTGGAAGAAGAATTTCCCTATCCTTCAGGTGCCCCAGTAACCGGAATGGGTCTGTAGAAATCCTGCCCCTTTGTGTCTGCTTCCCTAAACAACAAGTTGAAAACCGGTGCTCCGGGGCACTGCAATTCACAAACATGCAGGGTTGTAATTGACACCTCTGATGGAGCCATTTCTTCAGCCAAGTATTCCTAAAGGCCTTGTAAGCAAGGCAGAATTGCAGGAAAGGAATTTCAAGAGGTAGTTTGCACTCGCCATTAAAGCACACGCAAAGCTGCTGAACATCGCCAATGATGCAGTTTGCCAAAAAGGCCGTATGCGTTATTCCTTAATATATTCAGGAAAAACCCTTACTCCATTTTTGACCAACAAAACAGGTGGACAATGTCAATTAATACTACAAAGAGATATCACTTCGCACCAGTCAGAATGGCCAACCTCACAAAGTGTAAAACCTGAAATGCAGGACAGGGTGTGCAGAAAAGGGAACCCTGACAAGCTGATGGTGGGAATGTAAATTGCTAACAGCCACTCTGGAGAAGTGGGTGGTGATTCCTTAAAAATCTAAAAACCAGAGCTTCAGAGCATATGGCGATACCACTCCTGGGCCTGTATCTTGGAAAAAACGTAAATTGACAGGACCCAGGCATTCCAAAATTTATGCAGCCCTGTTTACAAGAGCCTCTACTTGGAAGCTACCTAAAAGTCCTTGGAAGGAAGAATGGATAAAGAAATTATGGTAGATATGTACAATGGAATATTACTCAGCCATGAAATGAATGAAATAAGGCCATTTGCAGCCACTCGGAAGGACCTAGATACATTCATACTAAGTGTCATAAATCAGACAATGAAAAATATCATATGATATTACTTATCGGTGGAATCTAAAAATTGATAGAAAGGTACTATCTTACAACACAGAAACAGAGTCCCAGACTTAGAACACAAACTTATGGTTACCAAACTGGAAAGGTGTGTTGGAGGCATAAATCATGAGGTTGGAGTTAGTATATACATATTTACAGAGAGAAAACTTGTAATCAACATGGACCCGCTGTAGAGCACTTGGAACTCTTCTCAACACCCTTTAGTAACCTCAATGGGAAAATAATTCTAAAAAGAATATATAGTCATCTCTGTATAAATGCATCATGTTGGTGTATGTCAAAAATGAACACAATATGGTAAATCAACTATACTCCATTATAAATTTAAAATTAAATTACAGAAAAGAAAAATGATCACTAAATTCGTTTAGTCGCGGTGAACGTGCTAGTGTCACATCCCTGGACACAGACCCAATTTGGTCCCAAGACTGGACTGTTGTGGGCCTGAGGACCTCAGGAGGATATGCCAGCTAATTCACCCCCCTTGAACATGTAGTACCTGGTCCCCTCTGCATGGGATCACAATCTCCAGATCTAAGTGTGCCCTCATACTACTAAATCAACCCTCTGACACCCAAAGGATGGTGGACTCTCTGGGCTGGATGACACTTGGAAAATCACCTGGTCTCAACATATCCTGGTGTTTGGGTTCCGACCTCCAGACTCCTTCATTAGGGTCATCCCACTCTGCAAGACAGCACCCTCAACAGGTGATTTTGCAGGGGTTTGTATTTGTTCGGGGGATGAAGGGTAAGGGGGAAGAAGGAATGGGACAGAAGCCCTTACATGTTTGGTCAGGCACATTCCACTCTAATTTAAAACCCAGGAACAGGACTTTCCCTACATCTAAGGTTGTGTCAGCAACCAGACAGGGACAGTAGAAATCCTGCCGCCTTCTGTTTCCCATAACAACAACTCTAAAAACTGGACCTTATAGGCACTTCATATTCACAATGCCTGGGGAGCTGTAAATGACAACAGCCCTCAAAAAATGTCTTAGGGTAGGTAATCGAAATAGACTTCAAAACAAGGCAACCTTTCAATAACCCTTTTTCAAGGGCTAAATTTTACTCACACTGTTCAAAAAAAAAAAGCACATATGAAGATGCTCACCATTGCTTTATGTTAGACAAATGCAAATCAGATGTACAAAGAAGTATCACCTGGAACCACTCAGAATAGCCATCATCACAATGTCTACAAACACGAAATGCTTCAGATGGTGTGGGAAAAAGAGAAACCTACTACTTATTATTATTTTTTTTTAATCTGCGTTGGGTCTTCATTGCTGCATGTGGCTTTTCTCTAGCTGCAGCAAGCGGGGGCTACTCATCGTTGTGGTACAAAGCCTTCTCTTTGCGGTGACTTCTCTTGTTGTGGAGCACAGGCTCTAGGCACACAGGCTTCAGTAGTTGTGGCTCGTGGGCTCTAGAGTGCAGACTCAGTAGTTGTGGTGCACGGGCTTACTTGTTCTGTGACATGTGAGGTCTTCCCGGGCCAGGGCTCGGACCTGTGACCCCTGAAATGGCAGGCAGATTCTTAACCACTGCGCCACCAATACTATGCTATCGGTGGCAATGCCAATTGGTAATAGCCACTATGGAGCACAGAATGGAGGTTACCAGAGTAAGGGGAGGTGGCAGGGATAAATTGGAAATTGGGATTGACATATACACACCACTATATATAAAAGAGAAAACAAATAAGGGCTTGCTGTATAGCACAGGGAACTCTACTCAATACTCTGTAATGACCTGTATGGGAAGGGACTCCAAAAAGGATTGGATATATGTATAACTGCTTCACTGTGCTGTGCAGCAGAAAGTAACACAACATTGTAAATCAACTCTTCTCCAAAAAAATTGAAATTGAAATGAAATGAAATAAAATAAAATAAAATAGAGCTACCAGATGATCCAGCAAGTTCACTCCTGTGCGCATATCTGGAGGAAAGCATAAATCGAAAAGACACATCTTCCCCAATGTTCACTGCAACACTCTTTACAATAGCGAAGACATGGAAGCAACCAAAATGTCCATCAACATATGAATATAGGTAAAGAATATGTGATACATATATATAATGGAATATGACTCAGTCATAAAATAGAAGAAAATAATGCCAATTGCAGTCACTTGCATGGACCTAGAGATGATTGTACTAAGTGAAGTAAGTCAGACAGAGTAAGACAAATATTGTATGATACCACTTCTAGGTGGCACCTAAAAATTGATACAAATGAACTAACTTGCAAAACAGAGGCAGACTCACAGACTTGGAAAACAAACTTATGGTTACCAAAGGGGAAAGGTGGGGGGTAGGGATAAATCAGGAACTTGGGGTAAACATACGAATACTACTATATATAACATAGATAAGCAACAAGGACCTACTGTATAGCACAGGGAACTCTACTCAATATTCTGAGAATACTTTTATCAGAAAAGAATCTGAAAAAGAATGAATATATGCATATGTGTAACTGAATCACTTGCTGTGCAGCTGAAATGAACACAACATTGTAAATCAACTATACTCCAATAAAATTTAAATTACAAAATAAAGAAAATCACCTATATTTCAAAAGAAAATAAGAATCCCCATCTATTTTTATGGCTTGATAGTTTACTTTTTTAGTGCTCAATATTATCCCATTCCCAGAATATATTAATACTATATCATTTCATTCACCTATTGGAGGACACCTTAGTTTCATTCACATTTTGGCAATATTGAATTAGGTGCTATAAATATCCATATGCAGGTTTTCGTCTGGAAGTATGTTTTAAACTACTTTCAGTAAATATCCATGAGAACACTTGCCGGATTATACAGTAAGGGAATGTTCAATATTATAGCAAGTGTCAATCAGACTACCAAAGTAGCTGTATTATTTTTCATTTCCACCAATAACAAATGACATTTCCTATTGTTCCACATCTCCTACAGAATTTGTTCTTGTCATTGTTCACATTTTAGCCATTCTAAGTGTTACATAGTGGTATGTAATTGTATTTTTAATTTGCTTTTTCATGGCAGCATGTAATCTGGATTATTCTTCTGTATACTTATATGCATAGTGTCTATTTTCTTTGGTGAGGTGTCCATAAAGTATATTGGTCCACATTTTATTTAGGTTGCTTTCATTTTTTTCTACCCAATCTGTATATGTTTTATTTATTTTCATGCCTTATTGCATTAGCAAGGACTTGAAGTAAAATATGGAAAAGGAGCCATGAAAGAGGACATCCTTGCTTTTACCTGAACTTAGTGGAAAAGCTTCATGTTTTTGACCATTAATCATGATGTAAGATAAAAGTTTCCTGTAAATCTTTGTTATCAACTTGAGAAAGCTCCAGTCTATTTCTTTAACTGAGAATTTTTATGAAGAATGGGTGTTAGATTTTTTCAAAGAGCTTCTGAATCTATTGATATGCTAATGATTGTCTTTAGGGTGTTGATATGATGGATATAATTATTTGATTTTAGAATGTTGAACCAGCCTTGCATACCTGGGATTATTCCCTCTCATTCATGATATAAAATTCTCTCAAAATATTGTTGGATTCGATTTGGTAATATTTTGTTGAGGATTTTTGCACTGATGTTCCTGAGAGATATTGGTCAGTTTTCTTTACTATTCGTATGTTCCTCTAAGTTTGGATGTTGTGGATTTAGTGTCAGACATTCATCTGGGGAGATTCTCAGTCATTTTTAGAAAATATTTTCTGTTCTTTGTTATCTTTATTCTCCTCCTGCTATACCCATTATGTATAGGTCGCAGCATTTTTCATTGTTCCACAATTCTTGATTACTCTGTTCTGTTGATTTCTTTCCTGCCCATTTTCTCTTTTCTTTTGAGATTTAAAGGTTTCTCTTGATATTTCTTCAAGCTCACAGATATTTCTCCTCAGCCAGCTCTTTGACTGCTAAAGCAAAATATGAGAGACTTGGTATTTTATAAACAACAGAATATTTTTGTTTTCTCATAATTGCTGAGGCTGAAAAGTTCAAGAACAAATTACCAGGGGCTTCCCTGGTGGTGCAGTGGTTAAGAATCTGCCTACCAATAAAGGGGACAAGAGTTCGAGCCATGGTCCGGGGAGATCCCACATGCCATGGAACAACTAAGCCCACGCACCACAAATACTGAGCCTGTGCTCTAGAGCCCACAGGCCACAACTACTGAGCCCGTGAGCCACAACTACTGAAACCCGTACGCCTAGAGCCTGTGCTCCGCAACAAGAGAAGCCACCCAATGAGAAGCCCGCACACCGCAACAAAGACCCAACACAGCCAAAAAATTAATTAATTAATTATCTAATTAATTTTTTTAAAAAAGAATAAGTTGCCAGCTGACTTAGTGTGTGGCGAGCGACCAATTTCTGGTTCATAATATGGGTCTTCTCGCTCGGCAATGAAATCATGGAATGGGCATAAGATCTTCTGTGTGCTACATTTATTAGGTCACTAAGCCCATGTTTGAGGTCTCTGGCCTCATGACCTAATCACCTCCCCAAAACTCCACCTCCTAATACCATCAACATGGGAGCTAGGTTTCAAAATTTTAAAATTAGAGGTACAAATTGTTTACACCATAACAGGGACCACAGAGTTAACTGACTTTTCCTTTCATGTTAAAGGTTTGCACATTTATATTTATTATATAATCCCCAAACCCTTGTTTTTTTTTAAGATTATTTTTCCGTATATGCCAGTACAGACCATTGAGTAGAGTTCCCTGTGCTATAAAGCAGGTCTTTATCAATACTTATCTATTTTATATATAGTAGTGTGTATATGTCAGTCCCAATCTCCCAATTTATCCCTTCCCCACTTATCCCCTGGTAACCATAAGTTTGTTTTCTATATCCATGACTCTTTCTGTTGTGTAAATAAGTTCATTTGTACCTTTTTTTTTAGATTCCTCATATAAGCAATATCATATGATATCTGTCTTTGTGTGTCTGAGTTGCTTCACTCAGTATAACAATCTCTAGGCCCATCCATGTTGTTACAAAACCCTTAATTGTTAAGGATAACTCTCAATTTTTTCCAGTATCATCAGCAATTCTTTCTGGCAGACACGTGATAACACTTTAAACAGGGATATTGAGACCAAGGCTCCTGACCTGCAAACAAACAAAACATCATTCATATAGTGAAAACTTTGCACATAAAAGGATGAAAGCACTTGGTCTAAATCCCTTTCCACCCACTGCTGACAGAGGGCAGAGGAGTTTGATTCACTAATCTTCCTTACGTGCACTTCTTCCTAATGGGGTATTCCATGTAAAACTTATAAGAAGCGGGAATGCATCATGGAACACACCAATCTCTACTACAGATTCTGAAGCAGCAAAACAAAACAAAACAAAACATGATGAATCCATCCAAAGGGTTCTGTCCACATTGTTACAATAGCTTCCCTCGCACTGTGAACCCTTTTCAAACCCTATCACTTGAACCTATTTTTATTTTTTTCAACAAAAATAATGTTAATCTGCAGTCAGACACTCCAATAATATTACACTATCCCTTGTGCAAGTATGTAGGGATTTGAGGAGCTATGGGAGGCCATCATGAGAAGTTGCCTAGAGTAATTAGGACATTTCATTTAATGTTGGCTCTTCTCCCTAAGATGTCTGCTGTCCTCTTCTTTTTGTAGCTACTAGCATTGAGAAAGTGACCAAGATAAGGCCCTTCTCTTTTACTGCCCATGAACGCAGCTGTGATTAACCCCACAGAACTTGGTGCTTCCAGAATCCCCTGAACCTACTGACCCTCCATGAATGGCATGACATAGATAAGAATGGTGACGTGTATCCTTGTATAGAGTATGCTATAAAATTTTCGACTCTTCCCTTCCTCATAATTCCAAAGAATAGATTTCTTTGGATTTCTGCTTAATGCTGCTGGAGTTGGTACATAAGTTGAGGGAGGTATCAAGGCACACCAAAAGAGAGGGTAACTGCACAGAAAATACAAGCAGGTACGTTTCTGTGTAGTTTCAAGCAGCTTATTTGCTATATCAACCATGGTGACATGTTGACCCTTCCTCTTTCTACTAGTAGTACAACAAACATAAAGGATATTTAGGCTGCTTGTTTTATCCCCACCTCTCACAATTGATCTGCATTAACATATAGGACAATGAAGGGCCCTTTCTACCATCTTAACCAATATTTGAGAACTAGAAAATGTCCAGATTTTTCTGGGGATTATTTTCATATTCCCCAATCAGGCCTATGAAGGAATCTTACCTATTGTGTTTAATGAAGTCATATCTCTGACAACATTCCATCATCAACAAAACTGGAAAGAAATTTGAAGGGTCTTCGATTTTACCATATTTGAAATAACAATATTTTAGCCTGACACGTTTTTGGATTTTAGAAAAAAATATTTTAAATGAGACAAAAAATCATTTTTATGGCACAAAAAGACAGCAATAGTTTTATATTTTTATCTGTTCCACTTGCACACAAGTGTCTCATGGGGTTATGTAAAGCACTCCTGCTGGGTGCTGTGCATGGTGCAAGTATGGGTTAAAGCTTAGGAATCTTAAGCTTCAGTCACCTGAAACATTTAAATTAGGATGCAAGCAATCCTGTCCAACATTTGAACAGAGCAAGACACTCTCTTTATTTTATTTGTCAGGTAATTAATCTGTCTTTTCCCCAAGGAGAGAAACAACTGGCATCTTCCATCAATGTGTTGTACAAAAATCTTTGAACAGAGAGTGCAAGCAGAGGCTGATACAAGATGTGAAAAAAAAATGAGAGACCCTTGTGGCATTTTCTCCTAACTTATTGCAATCTCCCATTTAAAATGTGGGAATAATCAACCTTCTGAGGAAAAAGGCCCAAGGAAGGTTTTTGCTTCTGTGGAATAATGGGATTGCTAAAGATTTCAGGAGGCAAGACGAATTAGTGAGAATGACCATGAGAAATCAGAGAAAAGTCAGATCCATGGATGAAGTGGTGTTTACCACTGTGAATCAATGAGAAGTAGGAGCAAATGAAAAGAAAACTGAATACAACATTTTCTGAATAAATGTAACCTTTCAGCTGTCATAGAAAAATTAATACTCACTATGATACAACATATTTAGTTTAGAAAGTTAACTTAATTTTAAAGCTTAATAATTAGATTTATTAAAGAAACGAAAACATATTTGTGGTTTAGAATAAATAATGTGTTCTGCTACAGATAAGAAGACTACATAAATAAATAGAAATAAGACTAAATAAATAAATAAAGAAGAAAATAACAAATTAGATGGTATTAACATTAAAAACTGACAGTCATCTAAAGAAAGAGAAGGAGAGACAGAAAGAGAGAAGAACTCATATCAAGCATATATTAAAAACTCTTAAATAAAAAGTCTTCAGATGTTAAAAAAACAGAAGTCTTCAATAAGAAGATAATGGAATAGCAAAATGGGGAAAATATACCAAAAGATATTTCAAAAAAGAGAGTACAGAATGTTAAGTAAACATATCAAAAGATGCTTGGCTTCTTAGTAGTCAATTAAATGCAAAAACGTGATACCTGGAATTATCACTCACCAACCAGAAAGTTCAAATGAAAATGACAAGTATTATCAAGTTTGACAAGAATGTGTATAATCCTTGAATCACATTCATTGCTGCTGAGGATGAAAAATCATACAAATGTTTTGAAAATATTTAGAAATATCTAAAAAGATAAATACAAGAAAGCTATGACTCGAAAATTTTACTACTACATGTATACTGAACAAAAATTTATACACACACCACCAAAGCTCAAGTTCTAGAATTTATATACCAGTGCTGTTCTCAATAGACACAAACTGAAAATCACTCATATTGTAATACACATTGGAATAAATTAATTAATAGTTAAATATTTACACTATGGAATCCTATGCATCAGTGGCAATGCATGATCACAACAACAGGCAACCATATAGGCATATTCACAAACAACATAAAATAAAAAAGCCCAATCCAAAAGTGATTTTACTGTGCCATAACATTTATATAAAATACAAAATACAGGTAAAGTTATCTTTTTGTTAGATACCAGAACAATATTAAACCTTAAGGGGAGTCACTAGAATGGGACCAGGGGACCTCTGAGTATCTGGCAATTTTCTGTGTCTTTATCTAGAAGCTATGTATAGAGCGTATTCAGATGCTGAATTTTCTGAAATTTGTCATTTCCTTACAAACCATGCATGTTTTTAGTTGTTTTTTATACATAACAAAAAGTAAAAAAGATAGACTAGGGAAGGTAATTATATTAGCACTTTAATATCCATGCTTTTCAAGGTGGAAGTGAAAGGTATTAAATACTTGACATTGTGATTACTTCTTAAATGTAAGGTGAAACTTTGAGGTTAATAAATAAGACATACTTCTTCATATATAATCCTCAAAGAGGAGGGGTAGAAAGGAGTATTATTTTTTTTCTTTAATAAAGAATCGTTACGATAGAAAATAATGAAAACAGACTAGGTTTAAAAAAGAGCACACTGGACTTCCCTGGTGGCACAGTGGGTAAGAATTTGCCTGCCAATGCAGGGAACAGTGGTTCAATCCCTGGTCTGGGAAGATCCCACATGCCACAGAGCAACTAAGCCTGTGTGCCACAACTACTGAGCCTGTGCTCTAGAGCCTGCAAGCAACAACTATTGAGCCTGCATGACACAACTACTGGAGCCCATGCACCTAGAGCCCATACTCCACAACAAGAGAAACCACCACAAGGAGAAACCCTCGCACCACAATGATGAGTAACCCCTGCTTGACACAACTAGAGAAACCCTGTGCAGCAACGAAGACCCAACGCAACCAAAAATAAATAAAATTAAATCTTTTGACTTCTGAGATGACTCACTCATGTGGCTGTAGGTAAGAGGCCTCAGTTCCTTGCCACATGGATCTCTCCTTAGGGCTACTTGAGTGTCCTCATGACATGGCAGCTGGCTTACCCCAGGATGAGTGATCTAGCAGAAACCAAAGCAGAAGCTGCAATGTCTTTTATAACTTTGGAAGCTGCACTTTGTCATTTCTGCAATTTCTTATTAGTTAAACAGTCAAACCTTTTCAAGTGCGAGGAGCCACACAGGTACATGAAGACTGGGAGATAATTAGGGGATAATTAGGGCCATCTTGGAGATTGGCTACCAAAGTGGCTGACAAGCCAAAGTCTGAATTTTGTTTTCTTCACTTCTGGAGAGAAAATGGTCAGTGATTCTCATTGGTGGTCTTTGAGATATACCAAAGCTACCTCTTGCTCTCACCCCCAGCCATGTGGCTGACAGGGTCTTGGTACTCCAGCCGGGTGTCAAGCCTGTGCCTCTGAGGTGGGAGAGCCGAGTTCAGGATATTGGTCTACCAGAGACCTCCGGCACCTTGTCATATCAAATAGCGAAAGCTCTCCCAGAGGTACCCTTCTCAATGCTAAGACCCAGCTCCACTCAGAGACCAGCAAGATCCAGTGCTGGACGTCCCATGCCAAACAACTAGCAAGACAGGAATACAGGCCCACCCATTAGCAGAGAGGCTGCCTAAAATCATAATAAGGTCACAGACACACCAAAACACACCACCAGATGCGGACCTGTCCACCAGAAAGACAAGATCCAGACACACCCACCAGAACACAGGCACCAGTCCCCTCCATCAGAAAGCCTAAACAACCCACTGAACCAATCTTAGCCACTGGGGGCAGACACCAAAAACAACGGGAACTATGAATCTGCAGCCTCTGAAAAGGAGACCCCAAACACAGTCCCCAAAGCCAAATGAGAAGACACAGAAACACACAGCAGATGAAGGAGCAAGGTAAAAACCCACCAGATCAAACAAATGTGGAGGAAATAGGCAGTCTACCTGAAAAAGAATTCAGGGTAATGATAATAAAGATGATCCCAAATCTTGGAACTGGAATGGAGAATAGACAAGAAACGTTTAACAAGGACCTAGAAGAACTAAAGAGCAAACAAACAATGATGAACAGCACAATAAATGGAATTAAAAATTCTCTAGAAGGAAACAATAGTAGAATAACTGAGGCAGAAGAATGGATAAATGACCTGGAAGATAAAATAGTGGAAATAACTACTGCAGAGCAGAAAAAAGAAAAAAGAATGAAAAGAATTGAGGACAATCTGAGACACCTCTGGGACAACATTAAACGCACCAACATTCGAATATAGGGGTCCAAGAAGTAGAAGAGAAAAAGAAAGACACTGAGAAAATATTTAAAGAGATTATAGTTGAAAACTTCCCTAATATGGGAAAGGAAATCATTAATCAAGTCCAGGAAGTGCAGAGAGTCCCATACATGATAAACCCAAGGAGAAACATTCCAAAGCATATATTAATCAAACTATCAAAAATTAAATACAAAGAAAAATTATTAAAAGCAGCAAGGGAAAAACAACAAATAACATACAAGGGAATCCCCATAAGGTTAACAGCTGATCTTTCAGCAGAAACTCTGCAAGCCAGAAGGGACTGGCAGGACACATTTAAAGTGATGAAAGGGGAAGAGCTACAACCAAGATTACTCGACCCACCAAGGATCTCGTTCAGATTCGACAGAGAAATTAAAACCTTTACAGACAAGCAAAAGCTAAGAGAATTCAGCACCACCAAACCTGCTTTACAACAAATGCTAAAGGAACTTCTCTAGGCAGGAAACACAAGAGAAGGAAAAGACCTACAATAACAAACCCAAAACAATTAAGAAAATGGTAATAAGAACATACATATCAATAATTACCTTAAATGTAAATGGATTAAATGCTCCAACCAAAAGACATAGACTGGCTGAATGGCTCTGAGAACACGACCGGTATATATGTGGTCTACAAGAGACCCACTTCAGACCTAGGGACACATACAGACGGAAAGTGAGGGGATGGAATAAGATATTCCATGCACATGGAAATCTAAAGAAAGCTAGAGTAGCAATTCTCATATCAGACAAAAAAGACTTTAAAATAAAGACTATTACAGGAGACAAAGAAGAACACTACATAATGATCAAGGGATCAATCCAAGAAGAAGATATAACAATTGTACATATTTATGCACCCAACATAGGAGCACCTCAATACATAAGGCAAATGCTAACAGCCATAAAAGGGGACATTGACAGTAACACAGTCATAGTAGGGGCCTTTAGCACCCCTCTTTCACCAATGAACAGATCATCCAAAATGAAAATAAATAAGGAAACACAAGCTTTAAATGATGCATTAAACAAGATGGACTTAATTGATATTTATAGGACATTCCACCCAAAAACAACAGAATACACATTTTTCTCAAGTGCTCATGGAACATTCTCCAGGATAGATCATATCTTGGGTCACAAATCAAGCCTTGGTAAATTTAAGAAAATTGAAATCGTATCAAGTATCTTTTCCGACCACAACGCTATCAGACTAGATATCAATTACAGGAAAAAATCTGTAAAAAATACAAACACATGGACGTTAAACAATACGCTACTTAATAACCAAGAGATCACTGAAGAAATCAAAGAGGAAATCAAAAAATACCTAGAAACAAATGACAATGAAAACATGAAGACCCAAAACCTATGGGATGCAGCAAAAGCAGTTCTAAGAGGGAAGTTTATAGCAATACAATCCTACCTCAAGAAACAAGAAACATCTTAAATAAACAAGTTAACCTTACACCTAAAGCAATTAGAGAAAGAAAGAAAAAAGACCCAAAGTCAGCAGAGGAAAGAAATCATAAAGATCAGATCAGAAATAAATGAAAAAGAAATGAAGGAAACAACAGCAAAGATCAAAAAAACTAAAAGCTGGTTCTTTGAGAAGATAAACAAAATTGATAAACCATTAGCCAGACTCATCAAGAAAAAAAGGGAGAAGACTCAAATCAATAGAATTACAAATGAAAAAGGAGAAGTAACAACTGACACGGCAGAAATACAAAGGATCATGAGAGATTACTGCAAGCAACTATATGCCAATAAAATGGACAACCTGGAAGAAATGGACAAATTCTTAGAAAAGCACAACCTTCCAAGACTGAACCAGGAAGAAATAGAAACTATAAACAAACCAATCCCAAGCACTGAAATTGAGACTGTGATTAAAAATCTTCCAACAAACAAAAGCCCAGGACCAGATGGCTTCACAGGCAAATTCTATCAAACATTTAGAGAAGAGTTAACACACATCCTTCTCAAACTCTTCCAAAATATAGCAGAGGGAGGAACTCTCCCAAACTTATTCTATGAGACCACCATCTCCCTGACACCAAAACCAGACAAAGATGTCACAAAGAAAGAAAACTACAGGCCAATATCACTGATGAACATAGCTGCAAAAATCCACGGCACAATACTAGCAAACAGAATCCAACAGCACCTTAAAAGGATCATACACCATGATCAAGTGGGGTTTATCCCAGGGATGCAAGGATTCTTCAATACATGCAAATCAATGTGATACACCATATTAAAAAGCTGAAGGATAAAACCATATGGTCATCTCAATAGATGCAGAAAACGCTTTCGACAATATTAAACACCCATTTATGATAAAAACCCTCCAGAAAGTAGGCATAGAGGGAACTTTCCTCAACATAATAAAGGCCATGTATGACAAACCCACAGCCAGCATCGTTCTCAATGGTGAAAAAGTGAAACCATTTCCACCAAGATCAGGAACAAGACAAGGTTGCCAACTCTCACCACTATTATTCCACACACTTTTGGAATTTTTAGCTACAGCAATCAGAGAAGAAAAAGAAATAAAAGGAATCCAAATCGGAAAAGAAGAAGTTAAGCTCTCACTGTTTGCAGATGACATGATACTATATATAGAGAATCCTAAAGATGCTACCAGAAACCTACTAGAGTTAATCAATGAATCTGGTAAGGTTGCAGTATACAAAATTAATGTACAGATATCTCTTTCATTCCTATACATTAAAGATGAAAAATCTGAAAGAGAAATTCAGGAAACACTCCCATTTACCACTGCAACAAAAAGAATAAAATACCTAGGAATAAACCTACCTAAGGAGACAAAAGACGTTTACTCAACAAACTATAAGACACTGATGAAAGAAATCAAAGATGACACAAACAGATACAGAGATATACCATGTTCTTGGATTGGAAGAATCAACATTGTGAAAATGACTCTACTGCCCAAAGCAATCTACAGATTCAATGCAATCCCTATCAAACTACCAATGGAATTTTTCAGAGAACTAGCACAAAAAAATTTCACAATTTGTATGGAAACACAAAAGACCCTGAACAGCCAAGGCAATCTTGAGAAGAAAAACAGAGCTGGAGGAATCAGGCTCCCTGACTTCACACAATACTACAAAGCTAGAGTAGCCAAGACAGTATGGTACTGGCACAAAAACAGAAATATAGATCAATGGAACAGGAGTGAAAGCCCAGACATAAACCCATACACATATGGTCACCTTATTTTTGATAAAGGAGGCAAGAATATACAATGGAGAAATCACAGGCTCTTCAATAAGTGGTGCTGGGAAAACTGGACAGCTACAGGTAAAAGAATGAAATTAGAAGACTCCCTAACACCACACACAAAAATAAACTCAAAATGGATTAAAGACCTAAATGTAAGGCCAGACACTATAAAACTCTTAGAGGAAAACATAGGCAGAACATTCTATGACATACATCACAGCAAGATCCTTTTTGACCCACCTCCTAGAGAAATGGAAATTAAAAAAAAAAAAACATAAACAAATGAGACCTAAGGAGACTTAAAAGCTTTTGCACAGCAAAGGAAAACGTAAACAAGACGAAAAGGCAACCCTCAGAATGGGAGAAAATATTTGCCAATGAAGCAACTGACAAAGGATTAATCTCCAAACTTTACAAGCAACCCATGCAACTCAATATCAAAAAAACAAAAACCCAATCCATAAATGGGCAGAAGACCTAAATAGACATTTCTCCAAAGAAGATATACAGATTGCCAACAAACACATGAAAGAATGCTCAACATCATTGATCATTAGAGAAATGCAAATCGAAATTACAATGAGATATCACCACACACAGGTAAGAATGGCCATCATCAAAAAAATCTACAAACAATAAATGCTGCAGAAGTGTGGAAAAAAGGGAACCCTCTTGCACCGTTGGTGGGAGTGTAAATTGATACAGCCACTATCGAGAACAGTATGGAGGTTCTTTAAAAAACTAAAAATAGAACTACCATATGACACAGCAATCCCACTACTGGGCATATACCTGGAGAAAACCATAATTCAAAAAGAGTCATGTTCCACAATGTTCATTGCAGCTCTATTTGCAATAGCCATGACATGGAAGCAACCTAAGTGTCCATCAACTGATGAATGGGTAAAAAAGATGTTGCACATCTTCAATATAAAATGGAATATTACTCAGCCATAAAAAGAAATGAAATTGAGTTATTTGTAGTGAGATGGATGGACCTAGGGTCTGTCATACAGAGTGAAGTAAGTCAGAAAGAGAAAAACAAATACTGTATGCTAACACATATATGTGGAATCTAAAAAAAAAAGAAGCAAAAATGGTTGGGAAGAACCTAGGGACAGGACAGGAATAAAGACGCAGACATAGAGAATGGACTTGAGGACATGGGGAGGGGGAAGGGTAAGCTGGGACGAAGTGAGAGAGTGGCATGGACTTATATATACTACCAAATGTAAAATAGCTAGCTAGTAGGAAACAGCTGCATAGCACAGGGAGATCAGCTCAGTGCTTTGTGACCACTTAGAGGGGTGGGATAGGGAGGGTGGGAGGGAGATGCAACAGGGAGGAGATATGGGGATATATGGATATGTATAGCTGATTAACTTTGCTATAAAGCAGAGACTAACACACCATTGTAAAGCAATTATAGTCCAATAAAGATGCTAAAAATAAATAAATAAATAAATAAATAATTTATGCCCCCCAAATTAAATCTTTTTAAAAAATAAATAAATAAAAAAGAGCACTCAATGACATGGAACTCTAAACCGAAGTATTGTCAGTACTATAGTAAATGTAAATGGATTAATATCTCCTATTAAAGTGTAATTTTTTATATTATGTGCAACTAAATTTTCTTCACAATATACAGGTAAAATAAAAGAACTACATTAGAAAGGAGAAAACATTCCATGTTTTTAAAAATAATAAGACAATAAGCATATAATATGCATCTTAGATATAAGTAGTCTTTAAGTTCAGAACAATTTGTCATTATTGTAATTAGTATTATTATACCAATTTCTTAAAAACATTTCAATACTTTTTGTATTTGAAAAAATATTTTAATATTTTTTTCTTCACTCTTTTGTGGTCTAATACATGGTAAGTATTTAGGTGCTAACATAACTTAAAAATATATTTTGTTTTTTTACAGCTGAACAAAACTGAATCAAGAGGAAATAGATAACTTGAACATACTGATCACTAAAAGCAAAACAGAGGGCTTCCCTGGTGGCGCAGTGGTTAAGAATCTGCCTGCCAATGCAGGGGACATGGGTTCGAGCCCTGGTTTGGGAAGATCCCACATGTTGCGGAGCAACTGGGTCCGTGAGCCACAACTACTGAGCCTGCGCGTCT
Organism: Balaenoptera borealis; assembly: GCF_965194805.1. Classification (NCBI taxonomy): domain Eukaryota; kingdom Metazoa; phylum Chordata; class Mammalia; order Artiodactyla; family Balaenopteridae; genus Balaenoptera; species Balaenoptera borealis. Next base: position 310,630 of record NW_028123605.1, read on the forward strand.
GGAGCCCGTGCTCCCCAACAAGAGAGGTCACGATAGTGAGAGGCGCACGCACCGCGATGAAGAGTGGCCCCCGCTCGCTGAAACTAGAGAAAGCACTCGCACAGAAACGAAGATCCAACACAGCCAAAAATAAATAAATAAATAAATAAATAAAATTTTAAAAAAATAGAATCTGTAATTTTAAAAAACTCCCTACCAACAGAAGTCCAGGATCAGATGGTTTCACAGGCAAATTCTACCAAATATACAAAGCAGAACTTACACTGATTCTTCTCAAACTCTTTGAAAAGACTGAAGAGTAAAGAATACTTCCAAAGACATTCTATGAAGCCACTATCACGCTGATATCAAAAACAGATGGAGGGGCGACTTCCCTGGTGGTACAGTGGTTAAGAATCAGTCTGCCAATGCAGGGGACATAGGTTCGAGACCTGGTCTGGAAAGATCCCACATGCCACGGAGCAACTAAGCCTGTGTGCCACAACTACTGAGCCTGCACTCTACAGCCCACGAGCCACAACTACTGAGCCTGATAGCCACAACTGCTGAAACCTGTGCACCTAGAGCACATGATCTGCAACAAAAGAAGCCACCGCAATGAACAGCCTGCACACCACAGGGAAGAGTAGCCCCCGCTCGCCGCAACTAGAGAGAACCCGAGCACAGCAACGAACGCCCAATGCATCCAAAAATGAAGAAAGAAAGAAATTTACTTAAAAAAAACAAAATAAAACAGATGGGGACTTTTCTGGTGGTCCAGCAGTTAAGATTTTGCCTTCCAGTGCAGGGGGTGCAGGTTCGATCCCTGGTTTTGGAGCTAAGATCCCACATGCCTCACAAACAAGAAACCAAAACATAAAACAGAAGCAATATTGGCACAAATTCAATAAAGACTTTAACAAAAAACACAGAGGAAGACACTACCAAAAAAGAAAACTGCAGGCCAATATCTTTGATAAATATAGATGCAAAAATTCTCAACTGAATATTAGAAAACCGAAACCGACAGCACATAAGAGGATCATACACCATGACCAAATTTGATTCATCCCAGTGTCACAAAGTTGTTTCAACATATGCAAGTCAATCAACATGATACACTCCGTCAACAAAGGAAAAACACAAAACAAACGATCATCTCAATAGATGGCGAAAAAACATTTGAAAAACTTCAACATCCATTCATGATAAAAACACTTACCAAAGTGGGTATAGAGGAAACATATCTCAACATAATAAAAGCTATTTATGACAAACCCACAGCCAATATAATACTCAATGTTCATAAGCTGAAAGCCTTCCCACTAAAATCTGGAACAAGACAAGGATGCCCACTCTCACCTCTTCTCTTCAACATAGTACTGGAAGTCCTAGCCACAGCAATCAGACAAGAAAAAGAAATAAAATCTAACCAAATTGGAAGGGAAGAGGTAAAGTTGTCATTATATGTGATGACATGATAATATATATAAAGGAAACCCTAAAAATTCCACACAAACACTACTAGAACTGATAAACAAATTCAGCAAAGTAGCAGGATACAAGATTAACATACATAAATTGGTTGCATTTCTTGGTTTTTCTTTCTTTTTTTAAAAATTTATTTTGGCTGCATTGGGTCTTCATTGCTGTGCACGGGCTTTCTCTAGTTGTGGCCAGTGGGGACTAGTCTTTCTTGTGGTGCGCAGGCTTCTTATTGCAGTGGCTTCTCTTGTTGTGGAGCATGGGCTCTAGGCACGCAGGCTTAAGTAGTTGTGGCACACGGGCTCAGTAGTTGTGGCTCTCTGGCTCTAGAGTGCAGTCTAAGTAGTTGTGGCACACAGGTTTAGTTGCTCCACGGCATGTGAGATCTTCCTGCATCAGGGCTCAAACCCATGTCCCCTGTATTGGCAGGCAGATTCTCAACCACAGAGCCACCAGGGAAGTCCCTGGTTGCATTTCTTTATACTAACAATGAAATATCAGAAAGGAACTGTAAACAAGCAATCCTTTTTTAAATGGCATCAAAAAAATAAATTCTTAGGAATAAACCTCACCAAGGAGGTGAAAGACTTATATGCTGAGAACTACAAAACGTTAGTAAAGGAAACTGAAGATGAGTCAAAGAAATGGAAAGACATCCCACGCTCTTGGATGGGAAGAATTAATACTGTTAAAATGGCTATACTACCCAAAGCAATCTACAGATTTAATGTGATCCCTATCAAATTACCCATGGCATTTTCCCCAGAACTAGAACAAATAATCCTAAAATGTATCTGGAACCATAAAAAGTCAGAACTGTCAACACAATCCCCAGGAAAAAGAACAAAGCAGGAGGCATAACCCTCCTAAACTTCAGACAATACTACAGAGTTACAGTAATCAAAGCCGCATGGTATTGGCACAGAAAGAGACACATGGATCAATGGAATGGAAATAGAGAGCTAAGAAATAAACCCACACACCTATGGTCAATTAACATTTGACAAAGGAGGCAAGAATATACAATGGGGAAAAGATAGTCTCTTCAGCAAGTGGCGTTTTGAAAGTTGGAGAGCCGTATGCAAATCAGTGAAGTCAGAACATACCCTCACACCATACACAAAAATAAACTCAAAACAGCTTATATGCTTAAATATAAGATAGGACACCTTATAACTCCTAGAAGAGAACATAAGCAAAACATTCTCTGACATAAGTCATACCAAAGTTTTCCTAGGTAGTTCTCCTTAGGCAGTACGAATACGGTAAGTCACCTACATACGAACCTTCAAGTTGCAAACTTTCAAAGATGCAAACGTCCATTTGCATGTCAAATCATGTAAGTTAGTTCACGTGTCTGGCATACATTGTCACGTGCGTGCTTCCTGTATATGTGGTTGTGCTTTTGTGTACTTTACAGTACTGTATACAGTAGTACAGTATCTTTATTTCAAGCCCAAGATGTCTGGAAGCAAGCGTAAAAGCAGAGGTGATGTAGCTGGTACTGTTAAGAAGCGCCAAGCGATAATGATGGAAACAAAAGTGAAAGTAATTGAGAGAGTGGAGCGAGGCAAAAAGATGTTAGACATCGCTCATTCTTATAACATGAATCATTCAATCATTGGCAGGAATCTAAAGAACAGGGACAAGATCATGGAACATGTGAAGTCTGCTGTGCCGATGATGTTGACAAAATATCGAAGAAGCATGGAAAAGTGATGGAGGAGATGGAGAAACTTCTCAGTGTGCGGATGCAGGATCAACATCAGCGCTGAGTCCTGCTCAACTTAACGCTGATTCAAGAGAAAGCTAAAAGCCTTTATGAAGACTTGAAGAAGAAACACGGCAAAGAATCAGAGGGCACATCTTTTAATGCCAACCATGGCTGGTTTCATCGGTTCAAGGCTAGAGCCAACCTTCACAATGTAAAAGTAAGTGGAGAGGCAGCAAGTGCAGATAGGGTAGCTGTCCAGGAACATCCAGAAACACTTTGAGAAATTATTGATGATGGTGTGTATTTACCCAACCAGGTTTTTAATGTGGATGAGACACAACTGTACTGGAAGAGGATGCCAGACCGATGTTACATCAGTAAGGAGGAAAAGTTGATGCCAGGCTGTAAAGCAGCAAAGGACAGGCTAACTGTTGTTTGGTGGCAATGCTTCCGGTGAATTGAAGCTGAAACCTCTCTTAGTTTAATATCTATATATATATATAAAACTGAATCACTTTGCTGCACAGCAGAAATTAATACAACAATGTATAAATGCTGCAGAGGGTGTGGAGAAAAGGGAACCCTCCTGAACTGTTGGTGGGAATGTAAACTGATACAGCCACTATGGAGAACAGTATGGAGATTCCTTAAAAGATAAAAATACAACTACCATATGACACAGCAATCCCACTACTGGACAGATACCTGGAGAAAACCATAATTCAAAAAGATACATGTACCATAATGTTCACTGTAGCACTATTTACAATAGCCAGGACATAGAAGCAACCTAAATGTCCATCGACAGATGAATATATAAAGAAGATGTGGCACATCTATACAATGGAGTATTACTCAGCCATAAAAAGGAACAAAATTGAGTTATTTGTAGTGCGGTGGTTGGACCTAGAATCTGTCATACAGAGTGAAGTAAGTCAGAAAGAGAAAAACAAATACCGTATGCTAACACATATATATGGAATCTAGAAAAATGGTACTGACGAACCTAGTGACAGGGCAGGAATAAAGACACAGACGTAGAGAACGGACTTAAGGACACAGGGGGGAAGGGGAGACAGGGACGTAGTGAGAGAGTAGCACTGACATATATACACTACCAAATGTAAAATAGCTAGTGGTAAGCTGCCTCATAGCACAGGGAGATCAGCTCGGTGCTTTATGTCCCCCAGAGGGGTGGGATAGGGAGTGTGAGAGGGAGGCTCAAGAGGGAGGGATGTGGGGAATATATGTATACATATAGATGATTCACTTTGCTGTAAAGCAGAAATTAATACAGTATTATAAAGCAATTATACTCCAATAAACATGTATTTTAAAAACCCACAACATTGTAAATCAACTACACTTGAAAATATTTCTTAACTGCAAAAAATTTTCTGAATGTAAGTTTTATTGTGTGTGTGTGTGTACCACAGGTTCAATATATGTGAATTATGTCAAATTGATTACATTGCTTTGCAAAATAAAGAATTTTTGATATTTTACATCAGCTTCATATTATAAATGCAGAAAAACTATATTATTTGTTTCTAACGTTCAGAAATAGCCATTTTGCTCATTCGGTATACTATAAACCAATAACTATTAAAAAGGGATTCGTGACCTCTTCCTTCCAAAGAAATATTTCTCCACTCACACAAGTTTAATAGAATGTTCCGCCATGAACTGACTTCCCACCTTAGAGACACGAGATTTGCATCCTGAAATCTCTTTCTTGCAAAAATGTCCAATTAGCATCCTAGCAGTACAGAAAAGAGATGCTTTTTTTCCAGATCTCAAATTCCATACAACTTTAGTCAAGAAATCATGTATGTTTTTTTTCACACACACACACTGTATTTTATTTTTACAAGAGATAAATCAACTGACACCAAGCATTGTAAATGGATGACCACAACAAAAGCAACAATGATTGCAATTACCAAACACGAAACACACTCATACTGTGTCGTAATATTGACATTCAGTCCAGTAATCCTCCACTGTAACAGCTCCTTTACTTTGCAGTGAAAGACATCATGTATTTTTAAGTTATCAGCACTCACCTGAGGTCTTTAAAAATCAACAGAAACATAATTTTGTGTTCTCTTTCATTTATTCTGGTTCTAAGTGGTCATTTCTAAACGAAAGTATTTAAGTATGTTAACGTCATCTTATAACATCATATTTCCAATGACTACCATGTCTCCAAAGATGAAATATGAGGAACTCACAATTAGGCTCTACAAAGTTTTACTCTCTGAATCTGTATGACCCTTCTGCTGAACTCCACACTGTTCATTATTCTGTGAGAATATTCTTTTTCTTGTATGGCCATCTCACATGCTCTTTCATTTCATGAAGTTTTTTCCTACAGTTTTATGCCTAGTTTACTTCTGAGAAAATGCATTATTTCAGAGTGATATTTATAGACACAAAGACTTCTCTATAATTCCCTCAGAGTTTCAAGAACTCCTTTTTTTTTTAATACCTAGATTCTGAAGCTCTCCACAAAGCATTACTAAACTTGCATTTACGTAAGTATCTACATATTAATCACACATTAATGCAGTTACAATTGTATTATGATTTATTGCTAATTTTGGAGCATAAATGTAGCTGTCTTATTTACCACCCTCTTAGAAATCACTTTAATATTTGCACTTAGGACTTGAAAGAGAATGGATAAATAAAAACCTGAAGAATATGCAAATACATTTTATATATTTCTCATAAAATTAGGTGATTATCTAACCTTTATCCAGAAAAAAAGAAGAGCCCAGATACTCGGCAGGCATGATACTCGAGAATGTGTGGTCTTCCAGCAGGAAAACATGCAGTAATCCATGTGGCAGAGTTTACCTGTGACCAGCTGGGATTAGTGACCTATGCATTCTTTACATGCAACATATCAGGAGTGGAAAAAGGGAATTTGTCAGTTGTGGCAATAAGTATAATGAAGATTTGTAGCAGGTCATGCTCATATATTCAACACAGGTAAAATCAAAAATTTGCTCAATTCTGGTAGATCTAAGTCTATATCTGTTACCTTGTCTTTAACGAGGAAATGTCAGAACTGACTTACAAAAAAAAGTATTTTGTTTGTTTGTTTTAATTAGAGTCACGGTGAGTAAGACGTAGCTCAGAACAGCTAATGTGACTTAGTGAGTCTCTCATCAGGAAATACAGTTTCTACTTCCCTGTTTATTCTCCACACCCTGTAGTCAGTAAAGTTTCAATGAAAGATAAATCTACGGGGTGAAAAGATAAGAAAACTTACATGTGTGGATAAGATCATTTTGACAGGTTTTACCACGTATGTCAGTGTTTCTGGGGATGGACACAAGCCAGAGCTCCCTACTCTGACATTTTCACTGATGACATTCCCCATGATCCTCAATTTGAAAGTGGATAAAAATGTTTTCTATGTTTTCTTCTTTAAGAAATTAAATAAGGAATGCTTTCTAGACATGATCCTCTAATGATTTTCAGTCAGTGATCATCGACGGAGGAAAAGCACAGAATCTCATCCCTACAGAAGGGTGACATTCAGTCAGGTAAGAAAATTCTCCCCGAAATCAGAGCTTCATCTTTAACATGCAATCAAAGGCTTTCACAGGTTCTTCATCACTCTGCACTCAGCCCTACCATAAGGAATTGGCTCTGAGAATCTCACATCAGATGACTGACAAACATGTCATAGTACACTGATCTGGTACCAGATCCTGCCTCTCTTAATGATCTCCCACAGGGACATTGGAATATTCTAGGATATTTCCTGGAGCCCTCTATTCTACACAGGTACACTTCCAAGTAGAAACAGAAGCTTCGATTCTCACTGGGACCCCTGCTCTGTCCAACCAACCTCTCTAGAAATATGATGTTCTAATCTCTCCTAATTAGAACATTTCAAGGTCTCTCCCTGTGCTAATTTAGTAAAGATAAAAGAGAAACAAGAAAGAGCAAACTATGCAGGGAGCAATATATAAGATTCCTTTACTTAATGTATTTATCTGATATACCCAAATACTGAGAAATATAGATTCATTTCATAATGGTCAAGAAAAGAGGAGGAGGAACCTCCATGCCAACAGTATATATAAAATGGAATCAATATTGCATAAGCTCCAGCTTAAGCTTAGCTACGAGGTACTAACTCTTCTCATAAAGAAACAATAGTTCTCCATCATTTGAAGCACACTGAGGACTCAGACAGCTGGACACTGAGGGTGTAGTCTCCTCACTCGAATTCTGTACCTGCATCACAGAGCCATGAAATATTCCCAAAGAATTATTAAGGATGAGGGGGGGAGCCGAAATGAAAAAGATGAACCCATAGTCTGTCCTACCATCTGTTCTGCTGGATATTACCACCATCTTGGCCCAATATGACCTTCCCACTTCTCTCTGGGCCTCCCTACTTTCCACCTCCATCCTCTCATTATATCTTACCTACACTTGGGAACGATTCTAGTTGTTCCACTTATCTTTATCAACAAGTAATCCAAATAGCAACTGTGTATATAACTCCTTAGAAACCTCAGGTCTGACTCAGTAATAATACATGACCTTCGAAGTCCACAGTTTTCCTAATTCCCTTTATTATTTTTTTTTAATTTCCATTTACTTACACTCTTAAGACCTCCACTGTTCTCAGGTTCGTCTTCCCTGCAAAATCTGTCAACCTAGACATAGACTTAAGTACCACCCTCTAATTATCTCCTAGGGAATCCAGTTTTTAAAAAAGCCTCAGCAAGCCTTACGGACTTTATTAAAGACTCTTTAAGATAACCCATGGGAGATAGCAGTGCACCCATAGATATCTATTTAATACACCCTCAGAGTAATTTTTTTTTATAAAGACTCTTCTGGCCAATGAAGACTCTCAGTTCTTCTTCTTCAACATATGCAGGGTCTCACCCTTCTGATTACTCTCTGCTCTATCCCAGGTCCACTCCCTTTCCTGATATTACATTCTTTCCCAATTGTGTATGTTGGTAAAATCAAATAACATAAAATATAACATGTTAATTATTATAAAGTGCACCGTTCAGTGATATTAAATACATTCATATTATTGGGCGATCAACATCACCATTTATCTTTCTAATTCTTTTCTACATTTTAAAACTGTAACTCTGTATCCTTTAAACATAACTTTCCTTTTTGTTCCATAACCACCTGAAAAGCATCATTACCCTCCCAATTTCTATGGTTTTGACTACACTAAGTACCCCATATAATTGAAATAAGTAGTTGTATTGTTATGACTCACTAAAAGTCACAAAAATGGCATTTTTGGTAGCTCAATTTCCTCAAGATTCATCCATGTTGTAGCATATTCCTAGATCTTTTCCTTCTTAAGGCTGAATAATATTGTATTATATGGGTATACCACACTTTGCTTATCCAGGAACTAGTGGATAAACACTTAGGTTGCTTTCATATTTTAGCTACTCTGATTATTACTGCTCTAAACACTGGAGTACAAATATTTCTTTAAGACCCTGATTTCAATTCCTTTGGGTATACCTCATAGTAAAATTCTTGGATCATGTAGTAATTCTATTTTTCAATATCTGAAAAATTGCCATACTCTTTTGCAAAGCAGCTGTATCATTCTACATTCCCACTGACATAGCACAATGGTTCCAACTCCCTCACATCCTCACCAATACTTGTTTTCTGCTTGTGTATGTGTGTGTGTGCTTGTGTGTGTATGCATGCACACAAATATATAAACATGCATTTAGTGATACGGAGCATCTATTCAAGTGCTTAGTCATTTGTACATCTTTTTGAAGAACCATCTATTCAAGTCTTTTATCCATTTTTGAATCAGGGTGTTTGCTTTTTGTTGAGGTGTAGGAGTTCTCTGTATATTCTGAATAGACATCTCTTGTCAGATACATGGCTTTCAAATATTTTCTCCCATCTTGTGGGTTGCCATTTTATTCTGTTTACATTTCTTTGATACACATTTTTTTAAATTATGTACTGCAAATTGTTAATTTTTTTGTTAGCTGTACCTTTGTTGTTCCTTCGTTTCATATTGAGGAAAACACTGCCAATCCAATGTCATGAAGCCCTTGTCCTGTGTCTTCTTCTAAGACTTTTTATTTTATTAGGTCTTATATTTAGTTTCTTGATACGTTTTCATTAATTTTTGCATATGATGTTAGGTAAGGGTCCATCTTCCTACTTTGCATGTTGACAACATGACTTCTCAGAACCATTTGTGGAAAATACTATCCTTTCTACTTTGAAAAGTCTTGGCAACTTGTCAAAAATCATTTGGCCATATATCAGGGTTTATTTCTGGGTGTTCTATTCTATTCTATTGGTCTTGAATAAGGGAGAAAATAGTATAACCTATCCAGGTTGATGAAGAACATAAAGAAAGACCAGGACTGAGAATTAGGAGGGCAATATAAAACAGCAGGGAGTAAAAGACAGTGTGAGAGAAGGTCTTGTATTTGCGAGTTCATGGAAATAGGATCATGCTAAAACCACTAAACGCCTGACTTTGAACAATACGGTAAATGTGCTAGCAAGAAACATAACACTTACCCATCTCTGGGAAATATAGTATGGGCATAAAGATAAACTACACACAAATATAGTAAACAGGGAAGGGTTTTCATGGTGTGAAAATATTGTGGGATTTGAAATACAATTTAATTTACTTCTGTTCTACCATTGTCTCTAAAATTTATCAAAGTGTATATACAAGCAATTCCAATTCTGGTAATGTGCTTGACAGGTTTATATATGAACTTCAGCAGACCAGTAAATGTACATTCATAGTAGGACTGTTCCCTAAAGCAAAAAACAAAACTCAAAAACTGGAAAGACTAGAGTTCACTTTGTCAACACACTTAAAGATGCAATGATGGTTAACGGTCCGAAAACAGAAGGTGTGAGCATGGGTGTAAGAGGTTAATTGCCAGGCTGGGGTGGGGTGCAGAGTTTGAGGGTAACACAGGTCGAAAAGGCTTTTGTCCTATCCTTGATTTTTGAGGTATGGAAATTCACAGGTCACTACCTACATTTCAAACTGAATGAATGCACTATTCAATTTCTTTAAACAGGCGAAGTAAACATGAGTGATAATAAATTTCAAACTGTTGCTAATCAAATAAGATACTAAGAAAACTTGAATAATATGATTTAAGAGTGAAGTAGAGAGATTGTCCAACATGGTAGCATTCAAAGACACGGAGCCTGATGCCTCTCATGGGCACACCAAAGTCACAACTGTTTACAGATCAGCAATTGATGAAACAGGCCGGGACCTACGGTAAAAGATGTTTTACAGCTAAAGATATAAGGAAGGCACCGCGACAAGACAGGAAAGAAGGGCAAAATCTCAATAGAGTCAAGACCCATACCACCAGGTGGGTGGCCCACAAATGTGAGAATAATTACAATTTCAGAGGTGCTCCCAGGTAGCAAGGGGTATGAAGCCAACATCAGGCTCCCAAGCCCAGGGATCCTGTTCTGGAAAGAAGAGTTTCTAGAAAGTTGGGCTTTGAAGACCAGTAGTGCTTATTTTCCAGAGAGCCAGAGGGTTGTGGGAAATAGAGATTCCACTCTTAAAAGATGCTCACAAAATCCCACATGATCCGAGAATCAGAACAGAAGCAGTCATTTGAAAGGATCCCGGGTCACACCTACCTCCTGATCTTGGAGAGTCTCCCAGAGAGGCAAAAGGCAACTACAGCACAGCCTCAGGGACAGAGACACTGGCAGCAGCCATTCAGGGGAGCTCCTTCTACCTCGTGGACACTGGTACCAGCAAGCATAATTTCAGAATCCTCCCTCTATCTTTTTAGCCTCAGGACCTAGCCCTACCCATTTCCACCAGACTAGAGACACAAGTACTAGGATGCTGCAGGCCAAGCAACTAACTGAGCAAGGGCATAGCCCCACCCACCGGCAAACAGGCTGCCTTCAGACCCTCTCAATGCACAGCTGCCCCTGGACATGGGCCCAGCCACCAAAAGCCCCAGGACCAGCCTCCACACCTCAGTGGACAGGCACCAGCCCCAGAGTCCCTGGCCCCTCTGACAAGTGAGCCTACTCTGGCCTTGGAGTCAGCCTCACCATCGGCAGGTGATAACTGCACAGGGACTGGATGGAGCTTGGACCTACCCAACAGCAAACCTGCTCTAGCATTGGGATCAGCCTCATACACCAACAGGCACACACCAGCTCCAGGAATACCACAGCCCAGCAGCCTGTGTGACCAGAACACTCACTTGCAGGCCAGAAGCAGCCATGGACTCAGCTGGGTCCTGACCCTGCCCACCAGAATGCCAACACAAGATTAGGGACACCCCAGACCCTGCAGATAGCTGTGTCAGGAACAGTGATCCAACACCAACTTTGAGACTCCTGGGCCCTGCAGCCAGAACTCAGGACCTGTCTCTTCCTCCCAGTAGCCAGCATAGCCCCAGGACCAGTGACTGGGCACTAGCCCTGATTATCACCTGGACTGCAGTTCTACCCATAAGTGAACCAGCACTAGATTTGGTGTCCCCCAGAGTTGTGCAGCCAGCTGCCTTATGATTTAGTCTCACCAAGCAGCACAGACAGCCTCCATACAAGGCAGAGCCTGGCAAACGAGCAGTCTGGGGGCAGTCAAGCCTACCAGACCACCCACAGTAGTCAGCCCACCACAACAGAAGAGCAGCCCACATAGGGGGTACAACTAGAACATATAGTTCTAGTGACCAGGGGACACTGGGTTGCTGGGACACATAGGACCTCTCCTACAAAAGGCCACTTCTCCAAGGTCAGGAAATGTAACGAACCTACTACATACATAGCAATAAAAACAGCAAGTTAAGAAAAATGAGGTGACACAGAAACACGATCCAAATGAAGGAACAAGATAAGAACTCAGAAGAAGATCTAAGTGAAGTGGAGATAGCCAATCTACTCAAGAAAGAGTTCAAGGTAATGACGGTAAAGATGATCAAAGAACTCAGGAGAAGAATGGACGACCAGAGCAAGAAGTTAGAAGTTTTTAAAAAAGAGTTAGACCATTAAAGAACACCAAAACAGAGATGAGGAATGCAATAACTGAAATGAAAAATACACTAAAAGGAAACTATGGTAGACTAAATGATACAGAGGAATGAATCAGAAAACTGAAGATGAACGGTAAAACAATAGATTAAAATGACATGAGGAAAGTTGAACAGACTTGTGAAATAACATCAAGTGTACTAATATTTGCATTATACTGGTCCCAGAAGCAAAAAGGAAAGAGAAAGCGGTGTAGAACAAACCTGAAGACATATGAGCTGAAAAGTTCCTTAACCTGGGAAAGAAAACAGACATCCAAGTCCAGTAAACACAGTAAGGCCAAAAGAGGATCAACCCAAAGAGGACTACACCAAGACTCATTGTAATTAAAATGGAAAAAATAATAAAGATAAAAAGACACTATTAAAAGGAGCAGGGCTTCCCTGGTGGCGCAGTGGTTGGGAGTCTGCCTGCTAATGCAGGGTACACGGGTTCGAGCCCTGGTCTGGGAAGATCCCACATGCCGCGGAGCAACTGGGCCCGTGAGCCACAACTGCTGAGCCTGCGCGTCTGGAGGCTGTGCCCCGCAATGGGAAGGGGCCGCGATAGTGAGAGGCCCGCGCACCGCGATGAAGAGTGGTCCCTGCACCACGATGAAGAGTGGCCCCCGCTTGCCGCAACTAGAGAAAGCCCTCACACGAAACGAAGACCCAACACAGCTATAAATAAATAAATAAATAAATAATGTAGCTATTTAAAAAAAAAAAGGAGCAAAGGAAAAGCAACAAGTTACAAACATGGGAAATTGCATAAAGTTATCTGCTGACTTTTCACGATAACCTCTGCATGCCAGAAGGGAGTGGCATGGTATATTTAAAGTCATGAAAGGGAAAAGCCGATAACCAAAAATACTCTACCCACCAAGGCTCTCCTTCAGATTTGATGGTGATATCTAAAGTTTTACAGAGAAGCAAAACTAAAAGAGCTCAGCATCGCCAAACCAGCTTTATGAGAAATCTTAAAGGGGCTTTTCTAAGTGAAACAGAAATGGTCACGACTGAAACATAAAAATTAGGAAAGGAAACTTACTAAAGGAAAAAGCTCATTTGTTAAGGCAAATATTCAACAAAGGTAGTAAATCAACCATGTACACAGCTAATAGGAAGGATGAAAGAAAACGGTAATAAAATCATCTATATTCACAATAAGAAGTTAAGGCACACACAAACAAGTAGATGTAAAATATAAGGTCAAATTCAGTAACTGTGGGGGAGGAGAGTAACAATGCAGGGTTGGTAGTTTCCATGTGAAATTAAGAGCTCAGCAACTTAAATAATCACACACACACACACACACACACACAAATACACAAAACTGAAAGAAATCCAAACATAATATTAAAGATAGTCCTCACATCACAGATGAAGGGAATAAAAGGGGAAGAAAGGAACACTGAAGAAATTAAAGAGGGATTCCAAAAATACCAAAGACAAATGAAAATGAACACACAATGATCCAAAATCTATGGGACATGGCCAATGCAGATCACGGGGGAAGTTATAGTGACACAAGCTTATTCTTAGGAAACAAGAAAAATATCAAATAAACAACCTAACATTACACCTGAAGGAATTAGAAAAAGAAGAAAAAAAAAAACCCAAAGCTGTCAGAAAGAAAAATTAAGAAAACATCACCATATGCAATCACATCAAAAAGAATAAGATACCTAGGAATAAACACACCTAAGCAGGTAAAAGACATGTGCTCAGAAATCTATCAGCCATTGGTGAAAGAAGTTGAAGACAACACAAAAAGATGGAAAAACATAGCATGTGCATAGACTGGAAGAATTAATACTCTTAAAATAACCATACTACCAAAGACAACCTACAGATTTAATGCAATCCCTATCAGAATACCAAAGCATTTGCACAGAACTTGAAAAAGTAATTTTAAAATTTGTATAGAAACACAAAGATCCCAAATAGCCAAACAATCTTGAGAAAGAACAGAGCTGGAGGCATCACGCACCTTGACTTCAGACTATACTGCAAAGCGACAGTAATCAAAGAGAAAGGTACCGGAGCAAAAACAGACACAAAGATCACTGGAAGAGAACAGAGATCCCAGAAATAAGCCCACACACTTATATTTAATTGATTTATGACAAAGCCGGCAATATGGAGAAAAAACTGTCTCTTCAATAAGTGGTACTGGGAAAACTGGACAGCTAGATGGAAAAGAATAAAATTCGATTATTTTAGCACAGCATATATAAAATGAATGCAAAACTGAATAAACACCTAAATGTAGGACCAGAAACCATAAAACCCCTAGAGGAAAGTATACAACATTCTTCAACATAAATGATAGCAACAGTTTTAGGTTCAGTCTACTAAGGCAAATGAAACAAAAGCAAAAATAAACAAATGGGACTTCACTAAACTTAAAAGATTTTGCACAGCAAAGGAAACCAAAGACAAAATGAAAAGACAACCTGCTGAAGGAGACACAATATTTGCACATGATAAGAGGTTAACACCAAAAAGATGACCAAGCAAGGGTTCATATCTAAACTACAGAAACAGCACATACAACTCAATATCAAAAAAACACCCAAAATCTTTTTTAAAAAAATGAGAAGACCTAAATAGACATTTTTCCAAGGAAAAAATACAGATAGACAGCCAGAACTCACAAAGATGCTAAACATAGCTAATCGGCAGTAAAATGCAAATCAAAACTACGAGATATATCACCTCAGTCTTGTCAGAAAGGCTGTCATCAAAAAGATCACAAATAACAAAGGTTAGTGAGGATGTGGAGAAAGGGAAACTCTTGTACACTCTTGATGTGAATGTGAAGTAGTGCAGCTACTGTGGAAGGCAGAATGGAGGTTCCACAAAAAACTAAAAATAGAACTACCATAATATCCAGCAATTTCACTGTTGGGTATATCAGAAGAAAACAAAAACACTATTTCAAAAAAATAACTGCACCCCAATGTTCATAACAGTGTTATTTGCCATAGCCAAGATATAGAGTCAAACTAAGTGTTCATCAATAGCTTAGTGGATAAAAAAGATTTTTTATGATGACTTCCGCAAAAAATGAAATTTTGCCATTTGCAAGAACATGGATGGACTTGGAGGGTATTATGCTTAGTAAAATAAGCCGCAGAGAAAACAAGCATGGTATGTTATGAGAAAAAAAGCATGGTATGTTATGAGAAAACAAGCATGGTATGTTATCATTTACACGTGGCATCTAAAAATTTGAATACAACACAAACAACAACAACAAAAAAAACAGACTCACAGATTAAAGAACAGACTAGTGGTTACCAGCAGGGAGAGATAGGGTGGAGGAGCAAAATAGTGGTAGGAGATTTTGAGGTACAATCCACTATGTATAAAATCAATAATCTACAGTGGTGTACTGTATAGCATGGGGAATATAGCCACTCTTTTATAATAACTATAAATGGAGAAGAACCTAAACATTTATGAATCACTGTTGTACCTCTGAAACTAATATAATAATGTAAATTAACTATAGATCAATAAAATATAAAGTAAGAAACAATAAAGGGGAGACAGATTATTAGATAGAAATCAATTAAATAAACACAAGTTTTGGAAATCAGGAATTAAAACACAACATGTAAGACACAACATTGGCATTTAAAGTGTACAATCTATTCATTTAAAAGAAATCATTTAAGTGGTAAAAAATGGTACCCATTCTCACAATTTTGTATATCTAGGATAAATTACTATCTACAAAAATATGTTACAAATATTCACTCAAAAAGAAAGAGAAAATTTGGATAAACCCATTTTAGTATACAAATTTAATATCAAAGTCTCTAGGTAAAATTGATTTGAATAAGTTCTGTTAGCCACTTCTAGTTTCTTTGTGATGTAAAATCTTTTAAAGCATAAAAATCAGCCTTTCTACATTATTCCACTAGACATACATGGAAGTTAAAAGAAATGAGAAGAGAGAACAATCAACCAGGAAGGTGAATTTACTGAGAAACAGTCATTCGTTCTCCCTCCTCCTTTTCTTTTCCTCCTTTTCCAGGTCTCTTTCGGTTCCAATCAAGAGAAGTCTTGAGAGTTCTGAGAATATTTCTTTGACGGCTTCAAATCACCATACCTACATCCTCTGACACAACTACACACACGGGAACAAAAATAAACCTCTACTATCTACTCATGTAGGAGGGATTCATGCAAAATTAACTCCTACATGGAGACCAACAGGTGAGTTTTCTACCTATTCTTTATAATGTCCTTCCATTATAGTAAATCCCACACATTATGAGGCAGAAGTGGTTACGTGAGCTTTTCCTTGAAGTCAAAAATCTTGCATTCATTTCAAGCACCTGGTGATCATAGGGTACAGCCAGAGAAGGTGCCATCCCCCCTGGGGGTGGGGGGTGGCGGTGAATGGGCTCCCACACCCATGCATCTCCTGATGTACAGATTCTGGAGAAAAGAAGGGCGATCATACCGCAGTCAGCCTGTCAGGCTGTCGGGCCACTGGGCGACCCGACCAGCCTGGAAGTGTCCCATCAGTTGCTGAAAGCAAAACTCTGTCCCCACCCTGTGACGTCAGGCAATTTGGGCCAGAGAGTCAGAGGATAATCAAATCAGATAGTCAGAGGATACTCAGAGGTAATCAACTCCTCCTCTCTGCTCACCTCCTTGGGGTTACAGCAACCCCATCTCCAAACCCAAATCTGACCCTGGAGTGCCAAACTGGGAGTGGCAGGTGGGCTCTGCCCGTGCTTCAGCGCCCTCTGGAGGTTGTCTGCTCTAAAGCCAACTCTCAGCCCTTCCTTCTCCTTCCCTAGTCATGGGGGCTGCCTTGGTCTCCTGCAGCTGCTGGCCTGATTTCATTCTTCTTTTTTCTCCAATTACAATGAAGTGTCTTACAGAAGTTTGGAATCTCTTGAAGAAGGAAGATCTTTTAGTCAATACACCTTAACTGTGAGAAGTTGGTATCAAGAATGAACCTGAGGGCTTCCCTGGTGGCGCAGTGGTTGAGAATCTGCCTGCTAATGCAGGGGACACGAGTTTGAACCCTGGTCTGGGAAGATCCCACATGCCGCGGAGCGGCTGGGCCCCTGAGCCACAGCTGCTGAGCCTGCGCGTCTGGAGCCTGTGCCCCGCAACGGGAGGGGCCGCGATGGTGAAAGGCCCACGCATCGCGATGAAGAGCGGTCCCCGCACCGCGATGAAGAGTGGCTCCCGCTTGCCGCAACTGGAGAAAGCCCTCGCACGAACCGAAGACCCAGCACAGCCAAAAATAAATAAATAAATAAAAATAAAAGTAGCTATAAAATGTAAAAAAAAAAAAAAAAAAGAATGAACCTGAAATACTGTATTTTTCTCCTGATGATTCCAAGGAGAGACAGCACAAGTTTTCTAAATCATAAGAAGAACCAAGGTAAATATGATATTCTGAGCCAGAGATGAAAAAGCAGTTTCTAGCACCCCTTCCTCATGTCATTTAACTGGAATTTAAATCAATCAACTGCCACTGGTTTTTAAGTCACATGACCCAACTTTAAATCAATCAGCTGCTTCCCCGTAACTCACATGACTTGGCTTTGAATAATAAGAAACTCAGAGGTATAAAAAGGATGTTCTGAACAATAAATGGAAAAACAACATTTTAGAAAGTTTTTTCTTTTCGAATGGACCATTCATTGCCTACAGAATAAAGGATTCTCTTGTGGGTTTCTTGAACTATAAACACATACAATGTCTCCGTTGGCTTCACTGCCTTAGATTTGGGTTTTTTGTTGTTGCTATTGTTAACATATTTCTTGGAATATAATTACTTTACCTTGTTGTGTTAGCTTCTGCTGTATAACAAAGTGAATCAACTATTCGTATACATATATTCCCATATCCTCTCCCTCTTGTGTCTCCCTCCCACCTTCCCTAACCCACCCCTCTAGGTGGTCACAAAGCACTGAGCTGATCTCCCTGTGCTATATGCAGCTGCTTCCCAATAGCTATCTATTTCACCTTTGGTAGTGTATATATGTCCATGCCACTCTCTCACTTCATCCCAGCTTACCCTTGCCCCTCCCTGTGTCCTTAAGTCCATTCTCTACAGCTACGTCTTTATTCCTCTGCAGCGACTCCTGCTAGGGATGGATACTTCCTCTTATGCTCAGGAAAATCCCCTAGCTTGAATATGATTTGAGTTTGATCCTGTGAAACCATCAGAACTTCCCACCAGAGATAAATGAGGAGATTCTGGCCTTTATTAGTATGCACGATGAACACGGGTGTCCTGGCTGTACTTGCCAACCCTCCTATTTACCCACCTATTTTTATCCACCTTCCTCCCTGTGAGTACCTTTGACCAACCCTGAGCTCAGACTCCTGACCTATTCCAGTGACTTTGTCAGTCTTTCTTTAAAAATGGACAGGTAATGAAATGAAATTAACCTAGAAGCAGCAGCTCAGTAAGGGAAATAAAATCATCAGAAGTTATCTAATCACAGCCACAGCCATCCAGGGCTCTGTCTTATCTCCTGGGTCATAAGAATGGTACCTTCCTAAACTTGAAGGACATCCAATCAACTAAGCAAAGGTGTTGCTCACCTCTGGCTCTTGGAGGGATTGCTAGGCACTCTACCCAGTGTACACTAACTGCAAAACACTGTCATGGTTGTGAAACACCTATGATCCAGGAAAGCTTTTTGGGGTGCATGGGGAAGGTTTCTTTTTGACATCAAGCAAAAAATAAATCACCAAGCTCTTTGAGCACAGGGGTTCTTAAGAGGGCAGTAGAAGGAAGGAATGGGCAGAAAAGATGATCTCCAATGAAGTTAAGGACATTTTCCCAAAAGAGTAGGATTTAGTCTCAGTTTAAGGAGAAGACTTTTAAATAGCTGGGACAGCTCCAAACTGCAGTTTAGGGAACGAGTGCTTCAAAAGAACAGTGCTTTAAAAGTCCTGGCAAGGCAGCAAGAGGATGAAGAGTTGGTTTTGCATAGTTTTGAACACAGGAGTAAAGAAGCAGAGGCATCTCTGACTAAAAGGCCCTGAGATCCTATGGCATCAATGGGTCAGTTGCAGGGGCAGGGGTGTGGGGGGCGATATTTCTCTCTCAATGTCTCCCAGGGCAGCCACCCCTCCCTACCCTAACCCCCAGTCCCTTCACCCTTCCTCCCTCCACTGTTGGGTCCCCAGGGACAGCACTTCTTACGCTGGAGCGCTCAGGCACCATCTCTGCAGTCTGGATTCTTCCTGGAGCCTGGCAAGTTCTGGGACAGGAAGACAGGTCTGCAAGCCCGCTGCGGTGCAGTCGGACCTGGAGGCCTGGAGAGGAACTGGAGCCCTGAAGCCCACCCACGTCCTTGAAGCCGAGGGAGGAACACATCCTCCTAACAGTACTTCTCAGGGGTCAGCGTGCTCCCCCCCACCCGACGGTGATCCATACTCACTTGAGGCAGCAAGCACTGCCTCTAACTGGCCCCCTCGATTCCGCCTTAAGGGTCCTCGCACATGTGTGATAGCGCAGGCCCCGGATCTCTTTAGTCAGCTGAGGCCAGTGCTGCCGGGATCGCTCCAGTCCCATCCCCCAGCCCCTCCCTCTCGGACTGTATGTAATAGAAGAAAGAGCACAGAGGAATAGGCTGAATCAAGGGATCTGGGAGCCTGGGTATGAGTTTGAAGACCGAGAACCTAAGGCGCAATTACATATTATTGGAAACTCTTGTGGGGTGTGTGAGGGGAGGTTAGGGGGCTGAGAGGCTGAGTCGACCTGGTGAGTCCAGTCCCAGGACACTACACAGCCCCGCCCCCCTTTCCTTGCCATCAGAGAAGGGTGCCGCAACTCCAGCTGGGACTCTGCACTTCCCCCTCCCTGATTCTCCAGAAGAGCAGGTGGCCCCCCTCTGAGGGCAGGGGCAAGACCACGGACCAAGTCCCCCTGCACTAAGGCACTACTGGAAGCTCTTCCTGAACAGCAGTCCTGGCTTGGAGCGAACCCGTGTACCGCCAAAGCTGGTCTCGTCCTGCAGCTGAGGGACGCAGGCTTTAAGTCAGCTGCCTTGGCTTTAAATCAATCAGCCCCCCCTTTAAGTCAGGTGACCTGATTTTAAATCACTGTGTGCCCCTCAAGCCTGCAACTTCAAAAGTTGGGAACTTCACTTTGATCCCAGCACCTCACACAGCTGAATGCACACTGTAGTCACCCCCAACCCTGGCTTAGAGGCAGGATATAAGGTAAGGGGATGGGCGTGCACACATGGTGATGAGGGTGTACTTCATGGACCAGAAGGGTCCAGGTACTCTGGGCACAGCAAGCAGTGCACGATACAGCAGCTCCCTGGCAAAGCTGGTGATGCACAGGGGGAGCAGGCACACCCAGGCATGCAGAGGCTCCAGGGCGGGAGCTGGGGCACAACCAGCCGGGAGGGTGTGAAAGCGGAGGATCTGAGCCTTCTTGAGAAAGGCAGACACAGAGGATGGATGAGAAACAAAGACCAGATGAAACATGGATTTGAAAAATACACCCTGCTCTTGAATTGGGATGGGGGGCACCCCAGATTTGAATCTTCTTACTCCCCAGTCGCTAGTGCTTTGGCATTTGCCCAATTACTTATAAAATGTGACTGATAATATCTAACCCATAGAATACAGCATTTGGAGTGGTTTTGCGTGTTTATGTTTCTATAGGGGAACAAACTTTTCTACAAGAAAAATGTATATTTTCTGAAATAAATTAAAACCCCTTTTTGAAAAGTACTATATCGGACTTCCCTGGTGGCGCAGTGGTTAAGAATCTGCCTGCCAAGGCAGAGGACATGGGCTCGAGCCCTGGTCAGGGAAGATCCCACATGCCGCAGAGCAGCTAAGCCCATGCCCCACAACTACTGAGGCTGGAGGCCACAACTACTGAAGCCTGCGCGCCTAAAGCCTATGCTCCACAACAAGCGCAACAAGAGAATCCACCACAATGAGAAGCCCGTGCACCGCAACAAAGAGTAACCCCCGCTCCCTGCAACTAGAGAAAGCCCACACGCAGCAACGAAGACCCAACACAGCCAAAAATAATTAAATTAATTATTTTTTTAAAAAAACTACTATATCCTTCTATACATCTTCTCTGGGAAAAACAGAGAGAAGGAGTGGGAGAGTGAGAAAGACCAATACTTAGTGCACATCCCTGATGCAAGTGCTCTGCTGGCTCAGATAGTTTTATGCCCACTTTACAAAGGAGGAAGTAAGCTCAGAGAGGTTTAGTAATTTTCCCAAAGCCAAACAGCTACTGAGTGGCAGAACCAGGATCTGAACCAAGTCTGTTGCCTTCAAAGCCTAAGCCCTCATCACAACAAAACTCAATTAATATTTACATTTATCGAATTACATTGCAACCTGGGGAGTTCTTGGCACAGTCCTGAATAAGAGTGAGAAAGAAAGAAATAGCATTGTTCATCCAGTCAACCAAAATTTTTGAAGCAGCTGCTAGATACCTGGCCCTGTTTGGAGTTCAGCAGTGATCAAGACAGGAAGAGTCCTGCTTTCATGAACCATGTAGTGGGGAGGAGAGACGGGTGCAACTTGGGTGAGGGATTTCACCTTGCTGGGCCTCTGTTTTCTCATCTGGAAAATGGGATGGGTGTTTCTCATTTTCTGGGATTGTCCCGCCCTCATATTCTCTGATTCCATAAGAAGCATTTGTTTTCCTGTTTCTTTAAAATTCAATCAGGCCATGAGCTGTGATGAATGTCGTTAGCTGCTCCCCAAATCACTCTATTTCCACCCATTTCCTGTGATCAGGTCTTTCCCCCAACATGACTCACAATCAATCAAGTCACAGAAGCTAAGGGGCACCCAGCAGAAGAATTCCAACCCTGGCTTCTCAGGAGCTCTGCGGTCTACCTGGCCAGGTAAACTTCACGCACCTGGCACAAGGTGGCCATCCCTGGTTTCACATCAACATGATCTCAGGCACAAACCTCCTTGTTTTTCCATTTTGTCTTTAAGTTACTTGCTGAAACAACTGCACAAATATGAAAAAAGATACAAAATCAGGCATCCTCTGCCCTCAGTGCCTACTAAATGATTTTCTGCCACTTTAATGATAAAGATACATTTCAGCATTCCGCTGCCCTTATTATTTTTCATTTTGTTGATATTTCTACTGAATACATCTTTCAATATTTTAACAATGGAACATGTATTCAGGTTGTTCCACACACAGCCTTTGGTGGTAAGGGTTTTGTTGTTATATTTCTATTATGTTTCCTTTAAAAATAATTATCCTGTTTAAATGGATTACGTCAATTTTATACGCATTTATCATATGATATTGATGAAATTAATACATAGAGGGCAGTAGTACAAATTGATTGGAATTGAGAGCCTCCATTAGCACACTTAAATATGAATATTATATATATACATATATATATTTATAAGCCAAATTACATGCTGAGTGAGATTCTCCTAATCTTTTTCACTCTCTGCCCCTCAAGCCTGTGAGAAATGGAATATTTCTTGCCATATCAGTAAAAAAAGGATGTCACAGACATCAGCACTTGCAGCCCTCCCGTGTGAGCCGGTGGGCCCTGAGGAACTCAGGATATGCAAATACAGAATGCTGGCCCCAGAGAGCTGAGGTGCATATCAAAGGAAGGATTTCAGTGAGCCCAGACGCTTGCATCTTCCCATACAAAGAAAAGCGCTACATTCCTCACCTTGGGAGAGCTGGTTTTCCTTAGTTAACAATCACCTTTTGATGTTCCCCATTACCTGCGCCATTCCCCTCCCCTGTCCCCTCCCCCCAGTACTTTAGCTCAGGGAGGAAGGAGCGCAGAGAGACTCAGCTGAACAAGGGGCCTGCGAGCCTGGGGATGCGTTTTCAGCCGCTTTCCCCGCAGTCAGGAGGAGGGGCGCTGACGCTCCAACCGGACCCTGGGCCTCCCTTGCCCCGTTTCCCCTCAGGACGCTCAGGCCGACCCACTCCCCACGCCCACCAGGCCCGGCGAGCCAGGCCGAGGGCAGGGGCGAGAGGAGGGACTGAAGTTCCCCGGGACCAGACGCAGGGGGCCGCTCTTTCTGCACAGCAGCGGCGGGTGGCAGCGACCCCCTGCCCCTCAGAAGCTGGTCTTGCGCTGACGCCCGGGCACCGGACCAGGAGGAGGGTCAGCGCCCACTTACCCGGCCCGCGGTCCCCAGGACTGTCGTGGCTTCAGCCGCCAGGGCCCCTCCAGAGCCGGCAGCCTCAGTGAGGCCTCCCTCCCCTCGGGCTCCGGGGCACTTCAGTGACAGCGGAGGGAAGAGACACCGAGCCAGGAGTTCCAGCTCTGCGGAAACGTGGGCTCCGTTCTGGGCGAGGAGGTGAGACCGCTCTGCCCCCAGGCCTTCCGGGAGTGAGGGCGGCGCTGGGGGAGGAGCCGCCTGCAGCCGCCAGGAGCCCTTCCGGGGGTCCTGGAGGCGCGGCCCGGCCTGGGGGCCCCGCCCACTGTGGCTGCAGCCCAGGCCTTTTTCCTCGAATCCTACACAAGAAAGAAAGATACACAGTCTATAGTAAATATTCACAAATGATTGTTGCTGCTGTGCTTACTATTCTATTAAAGGTGTAAAATCCATAAAACACTTTAAGTTCAAAGTTAAATATGAATTTTTACCTTTCTAATTATGTCTCTGCTATTCCCAACTGTGATTAATGAATCAGAGACTGTGGCATCACCAGTTAAAAATGAGCTTGAGAAAAAAATAGAACTCAGGCCCACCAGACCTACTGAATCACGATCTGCACTTTTACAATCTCCCCAGTGTACTTGTGTACCCATGAATAGTTGAAAGGTACATTTCTACCTCGACATGTCTTTTCTGTCTGAGAAATACACACATTTTATACAGTTTGATATAAATAACACACCCAAAAATGCATATGCCTTTGTTGAAACCATCATTTTATCATTTCTTTTCCAGATAAGTATAGTCTCTACACTGGTTTTGTGGATCACATGCCATACTCTTTTCTTGTAGTTAGAAATAAGGTAGAGAAAGTTACTTTGTAAATATATATATATATATATATATATATATATATATATATATATATATATATATATATATATATATATATATTAGTGGGTAATTGAAGACAGTCTTCTAAATTAAAAGCAGTTCTCTTAACTTGCTGTTTTCTTCTTGGGTCACATTATGAACTCTTCCCGTGGCCACATGGCATGTGTACTTTTAATTTCAGGGGCTGCTGACATTCCAGGATGTGGCCATAGATTTCTCTCAAGAGGAGTGAGAATGACTGGACCAAAATCAATGGGAATTGTACAGGGATGTGATTTTAGAGAAGTATAGGAACCTGCTCTCCTTGGGTGAGGATACCTTCCTTCCAGAATTCCTTATCCAACCACAGGGTTTAGAGTCCTTCATTTGTAGAATGTCTCCTGGAATCTTCTGCTTCCTACAATAGGGTTTCAGATTGCAACGTTTCAGGAAAGATTGGGAGTTTGTGGGTATAATTTATCTTATTCTTTTAAAATTGCAGCCTCCCTTTTAATATACTTTGTAACTGCTTGGGAAGTGTCTATATGAACTGTGTACTATATGCTTCTGTTATAGTCCTTACAATATTTTTTTGCCTTATTTTCTGTAACAATTTTCCATGGATTCTTTGGGCTTAAGGTATATTAAAAGGGAGACTGCGATTCTGGGACTTCCCTGGTGATGCAGTGGTTAAGAATTCACCTGCCAATGCAGGGGACCCGGTTCGATCCCCGGTCCGGGAAGATCCCACGTGCCACGGAGCAACTAAGCCAGTGGGCCACAACTACTGAGCCTGCGCGCCACAACTACTGAAGCCGGCGTGCCTTGAGCCCGTGCGCCATTTATTGTTTGGAGAATAAAACCGCCTCCGAGTGATTAAAATTTAGACCAGCTAGTCAAAATGCTTTATCACCTGTTCTTCTAAAGCACTGATCAACGGAACAAGTTTTACTAGGGATAACAGTGTGATTGTATTCTGGAGTTCATATGGGCAATATGGTTTATGACCTTGATGCTGGATCACGACATTTCAATGGCATAACTGCTATTAATTGTCTGTTTGTTCAACGATTAAAGTCTCACGTGATCTGAGTTCAGACTGGAGTCATCCTGGTTGGTTTCTGTCTATTGCAGATTTCTTCCAGTATGAAAGGACAAGAGCAATTCGGCTTCCTTTACAAAATGTCTTCAAACTAAATGATGATGTAATCTACATTCAATTAATTTATACATACCCTACTGTAGAACAGGGTTTGTTACGGTGGCAGAGCCCGGTAATTATGTAAAACTGAAACCTTTATCTGCAGTGGTTCAAGTCCTCTTCCTAAGAATATGTTTATAATCAACATTCTTTCACAAATTACCCAATTTAATTCACCATAGCATTCCTCATATTAACTAAATGGAGAATCCTAGGCTATATGCAAATCCAGAAAGGGCCAAAAATCATCAGCCCCCATGGATTATTACAACCCATTGCTGAGGCATTCAAATTACTTATTAAAGAACCACTATGTCCATCAACATCATCAATTTATATATTATTGCCCCAATGCTAGCCTTAACCCTGGCTCTCACAACATGAATTCCTCTTCCCATATCTTATCCACTAATTAATATAAATGTAGGCATATTATTTATATTAGCCATATCACACCTAGCCATCTATTCCATCCTCAGATCTGGATGAGCTTCACGTTCAAAATACTCACTCACTGGAGCTCTAGGGACAGTAGCACAGACAATCTCATATGAAGTAATGTAACAGTTATTCTATTCTCAGTCTTACTGATAAATGGATCATTTACACTTTCAACAGTAATTATTACACAAGAACACCTATGACTAATTTTCTCCTGACCCCTACCCAGAATTTGATTATCTCCGCAGTAGCAGAAATCCAATGAAGGCCCACTTGATTTAACAGAAGTAGAATCAAAACCTGTATATGTCTTCAATGTAAAAAATGTAGCAGGCCCATTCACCCCGTCCCTCCTAGAGAATATGTCAATTTCCCTATAATAAACATTTCCACAGCAATCTACTTTTAGGAGCATTCGACAATCCCTAGGTGCCAGAATTATATACAGCCCAAGTCATCATTAAAACACATCTAACAATCTCCTTTCTATGAATTTGAGCCTCTTACCTACAATTTTGATATGACCAACGCATACATCTCTTATAAAATGTTTTTTTACGACTAACATTAACCTTATGTATATGAGAGTTTTCACTACTTGTCATCATACCAGGCAACCCACCACAAATTTAAGAAATATGTCTGACAAAAGAGTTACTTTGATAGAGTAAATCATAGAGGTTTCAATGCTCTTATTCCTGGAATTGAATTCTTCCTAATAATTTTACATTCTCCATGCTACCTACCGCATTACACCACATGCTATATAGTAAAGTTCTCTAAGTAAGCTTCAGGCCCATACCCCCAAAATATTTTTGTATATCCTTCCTGTGCTAATAAACTCTCATTGTTTTTACCATCATTCTACTGACCATTTTCTCAGGAAATATAATTGTATAACAAGCTCACACTGGTTAATGGTATCCCCATTCTAATAAAAAACATGAACCCGTAAGCTACAGAAGCATCCAACAAATATTTCCTAAAACAGTCCACCACATCAATACTACTTATAATGGCTATTATCGTTAATCTAATATACTCTGGTCAAAGAGCACAATGAATAACAAAAATCTTTAATCCAGCAGCATCCACCCTCATGACAATCGCCCTTGTCACAAAAGTAGGACTTTCCCCATTTCACTTCTGAGTGCCTGAAGTCATACAAGGCATCCCATGAACAGCAGACCTGATGCTATCAACATGACAAAATTGCACCCCTATCAGTTTTATACCACATGTCACCATCCATCAACCTAAATATACTATTAATCATAGTGATATTATAAATCATAGCTGGAGGCTGAGGCAGACTTCGCCATACTCACCTGGAAAATATTACACCCTCCTCATCAATTGCCCATATAGGATGAATAACAGCTATTATAATGTATATTCAGATTATAACAATCCTAAACATACAAATTTATATCATAACAACACTATCTTCTTCTTATTTATGCGCAGATCATGGACTACAAGAGTATCATTATCACACACATGAGATAAAACACCTCCCATCACAATCATTTTCCTCACCATTATAGTATCATTAGGACATCGCCCATCACTATCAGGGTTTCTACCCAAATGAATAATTATCCAAGAGATAACCAAAATGACAACATCATTCTACCAACACTAATAGCCATCATAGCAGTCCTCAGCATATATTTCTACTTGCAGCTAACATACTCCACATCACTAACTATATTCCCTTCATTAAACAACACAAACACAAAACAATTTGAACATACAAAGAAATAACCTTCCTATCATTACCAATCATAATACCCACACGATTACTACACACAACACCCATTCTATCGGTGCTGGACTAGGAATTTAGGTTAGTTCAGACCAAGAGCTTTCAAAACCCTAAACAAGTGAAATTTACTTAATTCCTAAAAATAAGGATTGCAAGACTTTATTCTACATCAATTGAATGTAAAGCAAACACTGTATTTAAGCCAAATCTTTACGAGATTGATGAGTTTTAACCCCAGGAAACTCTAGTTAACAGGCAAATCCTCTAGTCAACTGGCTTCAGTCTACTTCTCCTTCATTTGAGAAAGAAAAAAAGAAAAAACAAGGCAGGAAAACCACTGGCAGAATTGAAGCTGCTTCTCTGAAGTTACAATTCAATTTGTTGATTCACCACAGGGTTTGCCAGAAAGAGGGCTCAATCTCTGTCTTTAGATTTACAGTCTAATGCTAACTCAGTCATTTTACCTCTGTTCATACACTGCTGATTCTTTTCAACAAATCACAAAGATATCGGCATTTTATATTTACTATTTGGTGCTTGAGCTGGAGTAGCAGGCAGCCCCTTAATTATATTAATCCAGGCTGAGCTATGCTGACCTGGACCGCTACTTGGAGATGCCCAAGTCTGTAAGGTAGTCATAACAGTCCCTGCACTTGTAATAATTTTCTTTATAGCTGTACCCGTTATGATTGCAGGCTTTGCAAACTGACTTGGGCCACTAATAACTCAGACACCTGAAGTAGCATTTCCCCCAATAAATCATATAAACTTTTGACTGCTTCCCCCATCATTCTTACTCCTACTCATATCACCAGTAGTAGAAGCTGGTTCTGGTACCAGTGGAACCATGTATTCAGCTCTAGCCTGCAATCTGGCCCATGCAGGAGCCTCTGTCGACCTAACCATTTTCTCCTTACATTTAGCAGGTGTCTCTTCAATTCTTGGTATTATTACTTTTATTACTATAGTCTTTAATACAAAACCAGCAGTCATATCCCAATACCAAACACCATTATTTGTTTAATCTTCCCCAACTATAGCCATATTACTATAATTACCAATCTCAGTCCGAGCAGCCAGAATTGCCATACTGTTAAGAGATAGAAATCTAAACACTACTTTCTTTGACCCTGCAGGAGGGGACTGAATCCTATACCAACACCTATTTTGATTCTTTGCTCACCCTGAAGTCTGTATTCATGGCCTACCAGGCTTTGTTATAAACTCACATATCATTACATACTATTTAGGACAAAAAGTGCCTTTCAGCTAATTGGGAATAGTATGAGTCATGTTCACTGTTTTTTTAGGATTTCTCTTGTGGGCCCATCATATGTTTACCATAGGGATAGCTGTCGACTCAGGAGCATACTTTGCATCAGCTACCGTAATTACTTCTATCCCTACAGCAGTAAAAGTATCTAGCTGATTAGCAACTCTTTATTTAATTTTTCTTTTTCTTTTCTTTTTTTTTGGCTGCGCTGGGTCTTGTTTGCTGCACGTGGGCTTTCTCTGGTTGCGGTGAGCGGCAGCTACTCTTCGTGCGGTGTGCGGCCTTTTCATTGCAGTGGCTTCTCTTGTTGCAGAGCACAGCCTCTAGGCGCGTGGGCTGCAGTAGTTGTGGCTTGTGGGCTCTAGAGGGCAGCTCAGTAGTTGTGGTGCACGGGCTTTTTGCTCCGCGGCATGTGGAATCTTCCCAGACGAGGGCTCGAACCCGTGTCCCCTGCATTGGCAGGCGAATTCTTAACCACTGCGTCACCAGGGAAGTCCCTGGTTAGCAACTGTTCATGGAGGTAATATTATATGACCTCCCACTATATTATGAGTTTTAGGCTTTAGTTTTTCTTTTTACAGTAGGTAGTTTGACAGGAATCATCTTAGCCAACTCATCGCAGACATTGTCCTCCAGGATACATACTATGTAGTAGCACACTTCCATGACCTAATGTCCATGGGAGCAGTTTTCACTATTATAGGAGGCTTCCTACACTGATTCCCACTATTCTCAGGTTATACAGTTAACTCAGCATGAGCAAAAATTCACTTCACAAGTATATTTGTAGTAGTAAATATGACTTCCTGCAGCACTTTCTTGGCCTCTCAGGGATGTCACTACATTAGTCTGAGTACCCTGAGGCACACACCACATGAAATATTTTGTCTTTAGGCTCATTAATCTCAGTAGCAGCAGTAATGCTAATAATCTTCATACTTTGAAAAGCATTTGCGTCTAAACAAGAAGTCTTAGCAGTGGAAACTGCTACTCCTAACCTAGAATGGTTACACGAATGTCCTTTACCATATCCTATGTTTCAAGATCCTACCTATGTAAATGTAAAATAAGGAAGGACTCAAGTCCTTCTCAACCAGTTTCAAGCCAACACCATAACAATTATGTCTTTCTCAATAAATGAGATAAAAGTAAAAAGTGATGTAGCTTTGTCAAAGTTAAATCATAGGCTAAAATCCTGTATATCACTAAGGCATATCAATTTCATCTCGGCTCTCAAGATACAACATCACCGATTATGGAAGAACTTTTACATTTTCATCATCACACATGAATAGTGATTTTAAAAATAAGTTCTCTAGTCCTCTATATCATTTCACTAATATTGACATCTAAACTAACTCACTTGCATACAATAGATGCACAGGTAGAGAAAATGTGAACAATTTACTAGCCACTATTGTAATCTTAATTGCCCTATCATCATTGTGAATCCTTTACATGATACATGAAATCAATAACTCTTCCCAAACCATAAAAAACTATGGGTCAGTAATGATACTGAAGCTACAAATACACAGATTATGAAGATTTAAATGTTGACTCCTCTGTAATCCCCACATCAGAGCTAAAACCAGGAGAATAATGACTAATAGAAGTCAACAACCGAATAGTTAGAGATAGTCATTGAATATTAGTTTCATCTGAAATTGTTGTACACTCCTGAGTTGTTCCTTCTCAGACCTAAAAAGAGCTGCTATCCCAGGACGCCTAACTTAAAGAATCCTAGTACCAACAGGACCAGGCCTATGTTGTGGACAAGAGAGCTCGTTTTCCTGAGTTCAAAGACAGGACAGAGGGATATGGCTGAGATATGGGGTGAATCTGGAGCCCATGGGGATGCACTCTCCAAGCTCCAGGATAGGAATGGGGCCTCTAGGGTCCCAGGCCACCCACCACACCCTCCCGAGCAGGATCTGCGCAACATTCCCTGTCAGTGATGAGGCAGCCCTAGCACTTGTCACGCCCCGATGTTGTGTCCTATGTGGGCCCCATGCTCTTGGGACCACACCCCACACTCTGCAGGTCCATGCTACAGGTTCCTTCATGCCTCAGGAATAGAGCCCACACAGCAAGCAGTTCCCTCCCCAACCAGCAGGAGGAGGGGAGGAGAGCAGGGGCACCAGGGGAGTCTCACTCAGACAACAACACCCCAGGGGTGCCAGCGGGGACAGTGATGATGCAGATGAGGCACAGACCAAGAGATGGGACCAGAGGACCCAAAAGGCAGCTGGTCAGGTCCTGGCTCATCTGCACCCCGGACACCTTTGTCCCTCATACACCCCCTTCCTCATACACCCTCTCCTTAAATGCAGAATCTTCAGATGCAAACAGGCAGAGCTTCAGACTGAAAGTCAGCTCTTCCAAAATGACCCGTCAGCAAACACTGCAGGATTCCACTCCAGTGGGTGCCCTGGAGTCGACAACTCAGTGACTGAAGTGGATATCCGTGCCAGGGGCAGTGGGAGGGAATGGGAAGTGAGACTTTCATGGTTGTGGAATTTTCGTTTTGCAAGATGAAAAGTTCTAGGGATGGTGGTGATGGCTCCACGAGAAAGTGAATATATCTGATGCCTCAGAAACGTGCACTTAAAATGGTGATGATGGTAAAGGGTATGTGATGTGTGTGTTTTTTTTGTTTTTGTTTTTGTTTTTTTGTGATGTGTGTTTTATTTCACTTAAAATAAATTCTTAAAATAATGTCTTGTTAATTGAGATTCCATTTCGACTCCCCTTCATCACAAATGTCAGAGGCCCAGACACAGTCCCCTACCTTAGGGGCCATCACGGTACCCTCACAGAGCACGTGGGAGACCATTCTTAGGGGGGGCTAGTCTGTGCTCACCTGACCTCTGTCCAGGGGGACCCAGGCAGTGGTGACCCCCATAGATTAGACATATGATATGCTATGATATTAATATGATACCACCAAGTATTGTCACTCACCAGAACACAGAGCAGCAACCCACTCAAACATGTCTGACCTCATATGATTGTGACAAGATTAAGAGAAGAAAAGGAACCACAGGTTAATCAGGGCAACACCCTTAATGCAGAGGTTGGAAATCTCAAAGGGGACAGGACACACTGCAGGCAAAGAGCG
The DNA here is from genome assembly GCF_965194805.1 of Balaenoptera borealis. Classification (NCBI taxonomy): domain Eukaryota; kingdom Metazoa; phylum Chordata; class Mammalia; order Artiodactyla; family Balaenopteridae; genus Balaenoptera; species Balaenoptera borealis. The sequence continues at coordinate 342,698 of NW_028123605.1, forward strand.
CATATGTGGTCTCCCCGTACCTGTGATCCTGACCCATGCAGGTGTGGTGAGACCCACACAGTCCCCGCACCCTATACCTGGGGTCACACATCCACACTCACCAGGGTGACCCACCTCCCCAGACCCCTCCACCTGGGTCACACGTCCACAGTCCCAGGGTGACCTCACCTCCCCAGACCCTGCACCTGGGGTCACACGTCCCCTTGGTCAGGACACCATGGCTCTGCAGGGTGCTCCCCCAATGTGGAAACAAGCTGGGTCCCTGGGACCTCCTGGGATGGGAAAAAGTGTCAGGTGGGTCTCCTTTCCCCACACTTGTCCCACAGGAGTCCTCCTCTTCTCACTTTGGTTCTGTGTGATTTTAACTGTTTTTAAAGCTTTCAGGCTAGAGCTGAACACACGACCTTGGCGCTGGCAGGCTCAGTGCTTTCTCGTCTCACTTACATGTTGAGAAAACTCACAGGACAGCAGGGCTGAAAGCCGAGGGGCAGCTCTGGACTCTGCTGAGTAGGGACGGTAGACTGGAAGGAGCGCTCAGCAGCAGCCTCAGCTGTTACCCATCGGCCTTTTGCCCAATCTGCGTGCCCTGCAATCAATTCACCAGCTAAACCTGCCTATCGGGCTTTTGCCCAATCTGCGTGCCCTGCAATCAATTCACCAGCTAAACCTGCCTCCCTATGCACCATGCACGTGCTGGTAAATTGGAATTATTGCCAGGTAGCCTCCCTGAGGATTCTCCACGAGCCCCAGGGAAGGTGAACCTTGCAGGGATTAAGACTAAGGCCCCGACCATAGCACTGACCCTTGGAAGGACCAGGTCACCACACTCAGAGGAGAGGCTGCTACGTAGACAAACCCACCTCAGCTCCAGACCCCAGACATCTAAGCACTGACATTCAGATGCAGGCACGGAGCTTCCCAGTACTGAGTCCAGGCCGGGTCTCTACCCAGGTCCCCATAGTCCTAGCGTACACAGAACATGGTCAGGTCTAAATCTTCTTATTATAGACAACACATGGTCAGCTCTAAACATAATCGGTAGACAAGACATGCAGAGGTCTAAATCTACCGTGTAGACAGAACTTGATCATGTTTAAACTAGCTTAGGGCTGACCTCATAGGACGTACAGATCACACACATGGGTCTCTCATCTTTGGACACCCACATCAGGAAACTGAACAAAATCTTTGTCATTAAACATTTCAACAGGCAAAACAGAAATGTTCCCAATTTCTCTGGCCACCTGATGGTCAGGATCCATGGGTGAGCCACGAACTTCTTAGAGTGCAGCCCAGTCTGCTGCCAAGACAGACAAGAAGTGGCCTGATTCCAGCCTCCCAGGCTTCCAGAAGGAGGCGACCACACTGGAAGCCCAGGCAGGAGAGTCCTGCATGGTCCGGGCCGGGAGATCCGGTCTGTCCATTCGGCTGGCCGATTCCGGGCGTGGCGCTCAGGGCCGCTGAGAGCCCTACACTCAGGTCCTGCTTCCCTGCAGCGTGTGCGTGTGTGTGTGCGTGTGTGTGTGTGTGTGTGTGTGTGTGTAGAGGGGGCGGTGGCTGACGGCTCCCATGGCTCCTGTCCCAGGCACCGCGCTGTGTTCCAGGGGAGGCACGGGGAGATGTAGGGACACAGAAGCCGTTGGAGAGGAGAACCTACCGCGGAACTCCTTGCACGCTGGCTCGCCCCACCCGGGGACCCGCCTGCCCATCGTGGGCCGCATGTCACCCCCCAGCCCCCCACCCCCGAGGACAGGGTGCCTGATCTTTCAACAGCACAGGGTCTCACATGAAGGAGACCCAGTGGGGACTGTCACCACCCCCCCCACTCCTGATACTGTGTTTGGGGAGAATGAACCCCCTTGACTGGGCGATGGGACCCTGTGAGGAAAGAGGTGGCGGCCCCATCCAAGTTGGGGCCTGGCTGAGAGATGGAAACACAGGAGCCAAGTGCAGGGCCTGGAGGCCAGGCCAACAGGAGGGGCACCCCCATACTTGGCCGGGCTCCCCAACTGTGACATTGTTGCTTTAGGGGACCTGGGGCAGGTGACTGAATGTAATGGGGGTCTAAACTGGACCCTGAATGGGGTTTAAAGAAGGTGTGAAAGAAGTTACTGAGACGGTGACAGTCATTGGAAGACAGACTCTGTGTCAGGACATCCTGCTCCATCCATTTAAATCCCTGAGATCTGTGACCTTTACGTGGCTACGCAGGATTGTTGGAGCAGCTGCGTGCGGATATATCTGGGGCACAATTCAGTCTGCAACCAACTTGCAAGTGCAAGTGGTTCCAGCAAACACACAGGTGTGCACACAGGCAGGCACAGCACACACACAAACATATGCACGTGCACAGAACAAATATATTCACACACTAGCATATGAACACACATGCACGCATATGCCCATGGACACACTAACGTGTGCAAGTGCACATACCTATGCACATGCACAGCATATGTATGCAAACAGGCACATGCACAAGCATAGCACAACACACAGGGAATAAAGTGAATCCGTAAAGTATTAATTCCTGAACACAAGTGAAGCTGACATGTATTTTTCCCTTTTCTTAGCTTTGATGTTTTTCACAATAAAAAGTTGAAGAAAAAAGTTAATGGCAAATGACTTTTGATTCATAGGACTTTCTGACATTATTCCACAAATATTATGACAGGAGAAATGAATGTAGATATTACATGTGTCCACTAATGGATGAACGGAGAAGAAAAACACAGTCCATCAATACAAGGGAATGTTTATTCCGCCTACAAAGGAAGGCAATTCTGACACGGGCTGCAGCAGGGATGAACCTTGAGGGCATTATGCTCAGTGATGTAAGCTAGACACAAAAAACAAACAGTGCTTGATCCACTCATACAAGACCTCTAGAGCAGTTGGAATCATAGAGACATAAAGTAGGATGTTGAGTGCCAGAGGCTGAGGGAGGGACAATGGGGAGTGAGTGTTTAATGGGGACTGTTTCAATTTTGCAAGATGAAAAAGTTCTGGAGGACGATGGCGGTCAGGTTTGCACAACAGTGCGAATTACTTCTTCACCCTGAAATGTGCACTTAAAAATGGTTAAGACAGTAAATTTTATGTTATGTGTATTTGACCACAATTTTAAAAACTTTTTAAAAAACAACAGGAAATAGTCCATGAATACCACAAGATGCACAACTTCACTAACAACCGAGGGATTAAAGCCATAAGAAAAATACTGTGCATACACCTACCGGAATGGCAGACATGAAAGACATAGTATCAACTATCAGCAGGATGTGGAGCAATGGAAAGCCTGGTATGCAGCGGGGGGGATGCAACCACTTCTGAAATAATCGGGCCTCAGATAGCGAAGTCCGTGCACACAGACCCACAGTGCTCCTCCCAGTTGAACACAAACCCACCAGCCCTGCACCAGGACACACGGACATGGACTCTGCAGCCACAGGAGCCAAACCTGAAAGAACTTGAAGGCCATCACAAGCGGATGCAGAAATGAATCATGCACGCTCCTATGAAGGAATATTCCACAGCAATGGAGTACATTTTGTTTAAAGGTAGTAAAACTATAAAAATTATTAAAAAAAAACTATATTCACAGGATGAAAGAATCTATAATTCTGGAACCTAGGGATTGTCAAATGCTCCTAAAAATAGATTGTTGTGGAAATGTTTATTATAGGGAAATTGACATATTCTCTAGGAAGGACGGGGTGAATGGGCCTGCTACATTTTCTACATTGAAGACATATACAGGTTTTGATTCTACTTCTGTTAAATCAAGTGGGCCTTCATTGGATTTCTGCTACTGCGGAGATAATCAAATTCTGGGTAGGGGTCAGGAGAAAATTAGTCATAGGTGTTCTTGTGTAATAATTACTGTTGAAAGTGTAAATGATCCATTTATCAGTAAGACTGAGAATAGAATAACTGTTACATTACTTCATATGAGATTGTCTGTGCTACTGTCCCTAGAGCTCCAGTGAGTGAGTATTTTGAACGTGAAGCTCATCCAGATCTGAGGATGGAATAGATGGCTAGGTGTGATATGGCTAATATAAATAATATGCCTACATTTATATTAATTAGTGGATAAGATATGGGAAGAGGAATTCATGTTGTGAGAGCCAGGGTTAAGGCTAGCATTGGGGCAATAATATATAAATTGATGATGTTGATGGACATAGTGGTTCTTTAATAAGTAATTTGAATGCCTCAGCAATGGGTTGTAATAATCCATGGGGGCTGATGATTTTTGGCCCTTTCTGGATTTGCATATAGCCTAGGATTCTCCATTTAGTTAATATGAGGAATGCTATGGTGAATTAAATTGGGTAATTTGTGAAAGAATGTTGATTATAAACATATTCTTAGGAAGAGGACTTGAACCACTGCAGATAAAGGTTTCAGTTTTACATAATTACCGGGCTCTGCCACCGTAACAAACCCTGTTCTACAGTAGGGTATGTATAAATTAATTGAATGTAGATTACATCATCATTTAGTTTGAAGACATTTTGTAAAGGAAGCCGAATTGCTCTTGTCCTTTCATACTGGAAGAAATCTGCAATAGACAGAAACCAACCAGGATGACTCCAGTCTGAACTCAGATCACGTGAGACTTTAATCGTTGAACAAACAGACAATTAATAGCAGTTATGCCATTGAAATGTCGTGATCCAGCATCAAGGTCATAAACCATATTGCCCATATGAACTCCAGAATACAATCACACTGTTATCCCTAGTAAAACTTGTTCCGTTGATCAGTGCTTTAGAAGAACAGGTGATAAAGCATTTTGACTAGCTGGTCTAAATTTTAATCACTCGGAGGCGGTTTTATTCTCCAAACAATAAATGGCGCACGGGCTCAAGGCACGCCGGCTTCAGTAGTTGTGGCGCGCAGGCTCAGTAGTTGTGGCCCACTGGCTTAGTTGCTCCGTGGCACGTGGGATCTTCCCGGACCGGGGATCGAACCGGGTCCCCTGCATTGGCAGGTGAATTCTTAACCACTGCATCACCAGGGAAGTCCCAGAATCGCAGTCTCCCTTTTAATATACCTTAAGCCCAAAGAATCCATGGAAAATTGTTACAGAAAATAAGGCAAAAAAATATTGTAAGGACTATAACAGAAGCATATAGTACACAGTTCATATAGACACTTCCCAAGCAGTTACAAAGTATATTAAAAGGGAGGCTGCAATTTTAAAAGAATAAGATAAATTATACCCACAAACTCCCAATCTTTCCTGAAACGTTGCAATCTGAAACCCTATTGTAGGAAGCAGAAGATTCCAGGAGACATTCTACAAATGAAGGACTCTAAACCCTGTGGTTGGATAAGGAATTCTGGAAGGAAGGTATCCTCACCCAAGGAGAGCAGGTTCCTATACTTCTCTAAAATCACATCCCTGTACAATTCCCATTGATTTTGGTCCAGTCATTCTCACTCCTCTTGAGAGAAATCTATGGCCACATCCTGGAATGTCAGCAGCCCCTGAAATTAAAAGTACACATGCCATGTGGCCACGGGAAGAGTTCATAATGTGACCCAAGAAGAAAACAGCAAGTTAAGAGAACTGCTTTTAATTTAGAAGACTGTCTTCAATTACCCACTAATATATATATATATATATATATATATATATATATATATATATATATATATATATATATATATATATATATTACAAAGTAACTTTCTCTACCTTATTTCTAACTACAAGAAAAGAGTATGGCATGTGATCCACAAAACCAGTGTAGAGACTATACTTATCTGGAAAAGAAATGATAAAATGATGGTTTCAACAAAGGCATATGCATTTTTGGGTGTGTTATTTATATCAAACTGTATAAAATGTGTGTATTTCTCAGACAGAAAAGACATGTCGAGGTAGAAATGTACCTTTCAACTATTCATGGGTACACAAGTACACTGGGGAGATTGTAAAAGTGCAGATCGTGATTCAGTAGGTCTGGTGGGCCTGAGTTCTATTTTTTTCTCAAGCTCATTTTTAACTGGTGATGCCACAGTCTCTGATTCATTAATCACAGTTGGGAATAGCAGAGACATAATTAGAAAGGTAAAAATTCATATTTAACTTTGAACTTAAAGTGTTTTATGGATTTTACACCTTTAATAGAATAGTAAGCACAGCAGCAACAATCATTTGTGAATATTTACTATAGACTGTGTATCTTTCTTTCTTGTGTAGGATTCGAGGAAAAAGGCCTGGGCTGCAGCCACAGTGGGCGGGGCCCCCAGGCCGGGCCGCGCCTCCAGGACCCCCGGAAGGGCTCCTGGCGGCTGCAGGCGGCTCCTCCCCCAGCGCCGCCCTCACTCCCGGAAGGCCTGGGGGCAGAGCGGTCTCACCTCCTCGCCCAGAACGGAGCCCACGTTTCCGCAGAGCTGGAACTCCTGGCTCGGTGTCTCTTCCCTCCGCTGTCACTGAAGTGCCCCGGAGCCCGAGGGGAGGGAGGCCTCACTGAGGCTGCCGGCTCTGGAGGGGCCCTGGCGGCTGAAGCCACGACAGTCCTGGGGACCGCGGGCCGGGTAAGTGGGCGCTGACCCTCCTCCTGGTCCGGTGCCCGGGCGTCAGCGCAAGACCAGCTTCTGAGGGGCAGGGGGTCGCTGCCACCCGCCGCTGCTGTGCAGAAAGAGCGGCCCCCTGCGTCTGGTCCCGGGGAACTTCAGTCCCTCCTCTCGCCCCTGCCCTCGGCCTGGCTCGCCGGGCCTGGTGGGCGTGGGGAGTGGGTCGGCCTGAGCGTCCTGAGGGGAAACGGGGCAAGGGAGGCCCAGGGTCCGGTTGGAGCGTCAGCGCCCCTCCTCCTGACTGCGGGGAAAGCGGCTGAAAACGCATCCCCAGGCTCGCAGGCCCCTTGTTCAGCTGAGTCTCTCTGCGCTCCTTCCTCCCTGAGCTAAAGTACTGGGGGGAGGGGACAGGGGAGGGGAATGGCGCAGGTAATGGGGAACATCAAAAGGTGATTGTTAACTAAGGAAAACCAGCTCTCCCAAGGTGAGGAATGTAGCGCTTTTCTTTGTATGGGAAGATGCAAGCGTCTGGGCTCACTGAAATCCTTCCTTTGATATGCGCCTCAGCTCTCTGGGGCCAGCATTCTGTATTTGCATATCCTGAGTTCCTCAGGGCCTGCCGGCTCACACGGGAGGGCTGCAAGTGCTGATGCCTGTGACATCCTTTTTTTACTGATATGGCAAGAAATATTCCATTTCTCACAGGCTTGAGGGGCAGAGAGTGAAAAAGAGTAGGAGAATCTCACTCAGCATGTAATTTGGCTTATAAATATATATATGTATATATATAATATTCATATTTAAGTGTGCTAATGGAGGCTCTCAATTCCAATCAATTTGTACTACTGCCCTCTATGTATTAATTTCATCAATATCATATGATAAATGCGTATAAAATTGACGTAATCCATTTAAACAGGATAATTATTTTTAAAGGAAACATAATAGAAATATAACAACAAAACCCTTACCACCAAAGGCTGTGTGTGGAACAACCTGAATACATGTTCCATTGTTAAAATATTGAAAGATGTATTCAGTAGAAATATCAACAAAATGAAAAATAATAAGGGCAGCGGAATGCTGAAATGTTGTATCTTTATCATTAAAGTGGCAGAAAATCATTTAGTAGGCACTGAGGGCAGAGGATGCCTGATTTTGTATCTTTTTTCATATTTGTGCAGTTGTTTCAGCAAGTAACTTAAAGACAAAATGGAAAAACAAGGAGGTTTGTGCCTGAGATCATGTTGATGTGAAACCAGGGATGGCCACCTTGTGCCAGGTGCGTGAAGTTTACCTGGCCAGGTAGACCGCAGAGCTCCTGAGAAGCCAGGGTTGGAATTCTTCTGCTGGGTGCCCCTTAGCTTCTGTGACTTGATTGATTGTGAGTCATGTTGGGGGAAAGACCTGATCACAGGAAATGGGTGGAAATAGAGTGATTTGGGGAGCAGCTAACGACATTCATCACAGCTCATGGCCTGATTGAATTTTAAAGAAACAGGAAAACAAATGCTTCTTATGGAATCAGAGAATATGAGGGCGGGACAATCCCAGAAAATGAGAAACACCCATCCCATTTTCCAGATGAGAAAACAGAGGCCCAGCAAGGTGAAATCCCTCACCCAAGTTGCACCCGTCTCTCCTCCCCACTACATGGTTCATGAAAGCAGGACTCTTCCTGTCTTGATCACTGCTGAACTCCAAACAGGGCCAGGTATCTAGCAGCTGCTTCAAAAATTTTGGTTGACTGGATGAACAATGCTATTTCTTTCTTTCTCACTCTTATTCAGGACTGTGCCAAGAACTCCCCAGGTTGCAATGTAATTCGATAAATGTAAATATTAATTGAGTTTTGTTGTGATGAGGGCTTAGGCTTTGAAGGCAACAGACTTGGTTCAGATCCTGGTTCTGCCACTCAGTAGCTGTTTGGCTTTGGGAAAATTACTAAACCTCTCTGAGCTTACTTCCTCCTTTGTAAAGTGGGCATAAAACTATCTGAGCCAGCAGAGCACTTGCATCAGGGATGTGCACTAAGTATTGGTCTTTCTCACTCTCCCACTCCTTCTCTCTGTTTTTCCCAGAGAAGATGTATAGAAGGATATAGTAGTTTTTTTAAAAAAATAATTAATTTAATTATTTTTGGCTGTGTTGGGTCTTCGTTGCTGCGTGTGGGCTTTCTCTAGTTGCAGGGAGCGGGGGTTACTCTTTGTTGCGGTGCACGGGCTTCTCATTGTGGTGGATTCTCTTGTTGCGCTTGTTGTGGAGCATAGGCTTTAGGCGCGCAGGCTTCAGTAGTTGTGGCCTCCAGCCTCAGTAGTTGTGGGGCATGGGCTTAGCTGCTCTGCGGCATGTGGGATCTTCCCTGACCAGGGCTCGAGCCCATGTCCTCTGCCTTGGCAGGCAGATTCTTAACCACTGCGCCACCAGGGAAGTCCGATATAGTACTTTTCAAAAAGGGGTTTTAATTTATTTCAGAAAATATACATTTTTCTTGTAGAAAAGTTTGTTCCCCTATAGAAACATAAACACGCAAAACCACTCCAAATGCTGTATTCTATGGGTTAGATATTATCAGTCACATTTTATAAGTAATTGGGCAAATGCCAAAGCACTAGCGACTGGGGAGTAAGAAGATTCAAATCTGGGGTGCCCCCCATCCCAATTCAAGAGCAGGGTGTATTTTTCAAATCCATGTTTCATCTGGTCTTTGTTTCTCATCCATCCTCTGTGTCTGCCTTTCTCAAGAAGGCTCAGATCCTCCGCTTTCACACCCTCCCGGCTGGTTGTGCCCCAGCTCCCGCCCTGGAGCCTCTGCATGCCTGGGTGTGCCTGCTCCCCCTGTGCATCACCAGCTTTGCCAGGGAGCTGCTGTATCGTGCACTGCTTGCTGTGCCCAGAGTACCTGGACCCTTCTGGTCCATGAAGTACACCCTCATCACCATGTGTGCACGCCCATCCCCTTACCTTATATCCTGCCTCTAAGCCAGGGTTGGGGGTGACTACAGTGTGCATTCAGCTGTGTGAGGTGCTGGGATCAAAGTGAAGTTCCCAACTTTTGAAGTTGCAGGCTTGAGGGGCACACAGTGATTTAAAATCAGGTCACCTGACTTAAAGGGGGGGCTGATTGATTTAAAGCCAAGGCAGCTGACTTAAAGCCTGCGTCCCTCAGCTGCAGGACGAGACCAGCTTTGGCGGTACACGGGTTCGCTCCAAGCCAGGACTGCTGTTCAGGAAGAGCTTCCAGTAGTGCCTTAGTGCAGGGGGACTTGGTCCGTGGTCTTGCCCCTGCCCTCAGAGGGGGGCCACCTGCTCTTCTGGAGAATCAGGGAGGGGGAAGTGCAGAGTCCCAGCTGGAGTTGCGGCACCCTTCTCTGATGGCAAGGAAAGGGGGGCGGGGCTGTGTAGTGTCCTGGGACTGGACTCACCAGGTCGACTCAGCCTCTCAGCCCCCTAACCTCCCCTCACACACCCCACAAGAGTTTCCAATAATATGTAATTGCGCCTTAGGTTCTCGGTCTTCAAACTCATACCCAGGCTCCCAGATCCCTTGATTCAGCCTATTCCTCTGTGCTCTTTCTTCTATTACATACAGTCCGAGAGGGAGGGGCTGGGGGATGGGACTGGAGCGATCCCGGCAGCACTGGCCTCAGCTGACTAAAGAGATCCGGGGCCTGCGCTATCACACATGTGCGAGGACCCTTAAGGCGGAATCGAGGGGGCCAGTTAGAGGCAGTGCTTGCTGCCTCAAGTGAGTATGGATCACCGTCGGGTGGGGGGGAGCACGCTGACCCCTGAGAAGTACTGTTAGGAGGATGTGTTCCTCCCTCGGCTTCAAGGACGTGGGTGGGCTTCAGGGCTCCAGTTCCTCTCCAGGCCTCCAGGTCCGACTGCACCGCAGCGGGCTTGCAGACCTGTCTTCCTGTCCCAGAACTTGCCAGGCTCCAGGAAGAATCCAGACTGCAGAGATGGTGCCTGAGCGCTCCAGCGTAAGAAGTGCTGTCCCTGGGGACCCAACAGTGGAGGGAGGAAGGGTGAAGGGACTGGGGGTTAGGGTAGGGAGGGGTGGCTGCCCTGGGAGACATTGAGAGAGAAATATCGCCCCCCACACCCCTGCCCCTGCAACTGACCCATTGATGCCATAGGATCTCAGGGCCTTTTAGTCAGAGATGCCTCTGCTTCTTTACTCCTGTGTTCAAAACTATGCAAAACCAACTCTTCATCCTCTTGCTGCCTTGCCAGGACTTTTAAAGCACTGTTCTTTTGAAGCACTCGTTCCCTAAACTGCAGTTTGGAGCTGTCCCAGCTATTTAAAAGTCTTCTCCTTAAACTGAGACTAAATCCTACTCTTTTGGGAAAATGTCCTTAACTTCATTGGAGATCATCTTTTCTGCCCATTCCTTCCTTCTACTGCCCTCTTAAGAACCCCTGTGCTCAAAGAGCTTGGTGATTTATTTTTTGCTTGATGTCAAAAAGAAACCTTCCCCATGCACCCCAAAAAGCTTTCCTGGATCATAGGTGTTTCACAACCATGACAGTGTTTTGCAGTTAGTGTACACTGGGTAGAGTGCCTAGCAATCCCTCCAAGAGCCAGAGGTGAGCAACACCTTTGCTTAGTTGATTGGATGTCCTTCAAGTTTAGGAAGGTACCATTCTTATGACCCAGGAGATAAGACAGAGCCCTGGATGGCTGTGGCTGTGATTAGATAACTTCTGATGATTTTATTTCCCTTACTGAGCTGCTGCTTCTAGGTTAATTTCATTTCATTACCTGTCCATTTTTAAAGAAAGACTGACAAAGTCACTGGAATAGGTCAGGAGTCTGAGCTCAGGGTTGGTCAAAGGTACTCACAGGGAGGAAGGTGGATAAAAATAGGTGGGTAAATAGGAGGGTTGGCAAGTACAGCCAGGACACCCGTGTTCATCGTGCATACTAATAAAGGCCAGAATCTCCTCATTTATCTCTGGTGGGAAGTTCTGATGGTTTCACAGGATCAAACTCAAATCATATTCAAGCTAGGGGATTTTCCTGAGCATAAGAGGAAGTATCCATCCCTAGCAGGAGTCGCTGCAGAGGAATAAAGACGTAGCTGTAGAGAATGGACTTAAGGACACAGGGAGGGGCAAGGGTAAGCTGGGATGAAGTGAGAGAGTGGCATGGACATATATACACTACCAAAGGTGAAATAGATAGCTATTGGGAAGCAGCTGCATATAGCACAGGGAGATCAGCTCAGTGCTTTGTGACCACCTAGAGGGGTGGGTTAGGGAAGGTGGGAGGGAGACACAAGAGGGAGAGGATATGGGAATATATGTATACGAATAGTTGATTCACTTTGTTATACAGCAGAAGCTAACACAACAAGGTAAAGTAATTATATTCCAAGAAATATGTTAACAATAGCAACAACAAAAAACCCAAATCTAAGGCAGTGAAGCCAACGGAGACATTGTATGTGTTTATAGTTCAAGAAACCCACAAGAGAATCCTTTATTCTGTAGGCAATGAATGGTCCATTCGAAAAGAAAAAACTTTCTAAAATGTTGTTTTTCCATTTATTGTTCAGAACATCCTTTTTATACCTCTGAGTTTCTTATTATTCAAAGCCAAGTCATGTGAGTTACGGGGAAGCAGCTGATTGATTTAAAGTTGGGTCATGTGACTTAAAAACCAGTGGCAGTTGATTGATTTAAATTCCAGTTAAATGACATGAGGAAGGGGTGCTAGAAACTGCTTTTTCATCTCTGGCTCAGAATATCATATTTACCTTGGTTCTTCTTATGATTTAGAAAACTTGTGCTGTCTCTCCTTGGAATCATCAGGAGAAAAATACAGTATTTCAGGTTCATTCTTTTTTTTTTTTTTTTTTACATTTTATAGCTACTTTTATTTTTATTTATTTATTTATTTTTGGCTGTGCTGGGTCTTCGGTTCGTGCGAGGGCTTTCTCCAGTTGCGGCAAGCGGGAGCCACTCTTCATCGCGGTGCGGGGACCGCTCTTCATCGCGATGCGTGGGCCTTTCACCATCGCGGCCCCTCCCGTTGCGGGGCACAGGCTCCAGACGCGCAGGCTCAGCAGCTGTGGCTCAGGGGCCCAGCCGCTCCGCGGCATGTGGGATCTTCCCAGACCAGGGTTCAAACTCGTGTCCCCTGCATTAGCAGGCAGATTCTCAACCACTGCATCACCAGGGAAGCCCTCAGGTTCATTCTTGATACCAACTTCTCACAGTTAAGGTGTATTGACTAAAAGATCTTCCTTCTTCAAGAGATTCCAAACTTCTGTAAGACACTTCATTGTAATTGGAGAAAAAAGAAGAATGAAATCAGGCCAGCAGCTGCAGGAGACCAAGGCAGCCCCCATGACTAGGGAAGGAGAAGGAAGGGCTGAGAGTTGGCTTTAGAGCAGACAACCTCCAGAGGGCGCTGAAGCACGGGCAGAGCCCACCTGCCACTCCCAGTTTGGCACTCCAGGGTCAGATTTGGGTTTGGAGATGGGGTTGCTGTAACCCCAAGGAGGTGAGCAGAGAGGAGGAGTTGATTACCTCTGAGTATCCTCTGACTATCTGATTTGATTATCCTCTGACTCTCTGGCCCAAATTGCCTGACGTCACAGGGTGGGGACAGAGTTTTGCTTTCAGCAACTGATGGGACACTTCCAGGCTGGTCGGGTCGCCCAGTGGCCCGACAGCCTGACAGGCTGACTGCGGTATGATCGCCCTTCTTTTCTCCAGAATCTGTACATCAGGAGATGCATGGGTGTGGGAGCCCATTCACCGCCACCCCCCACCCCCAGGGGGGATGGCACCTTCTCTGGCTGTACCCTATGATCACCAGGTGCTTGAAATGAATGCAAGATTTTTGACTTCAAGGAAAAGCTCACGTAACCACTTCTGCCTCATAATGTGTGGGATTTACTATAATGGAAGGACATTATAAAGAATAGGTAGAAAACTCACCTGTTGGTCTCCATGTAGGAGTTAATTTTGCATGAATCCCTCCTACATGAGTAGATAGTAGAGGTTTATTTTTGTTCCCGTGTGTGTAGTTGTGTCAGAGGATGTAGGTATGGTGATTTGAAGCCGTCAAAGAAATATTCTCAGAACTCTCAAGACTTCTCTTGATTGGAACCGAAAGAGACCTGGAAAAGGAGGAAAAGAAAAGGAGGAGGGAGAACGAATGACTGTTTCTCAGTAAATTCACCTTCCTGGTTGATTGTTCTCTCTTCTCATTTCTTTTAACTTCCATGTATGTCTAGTGGAATAATGTAGAAAGGCTGATTTTTATGCTTTAAAAGATTTTACATCACAAAGAAACTAGAAGTGGCTAACAGAACTTATTCAAATCAATTTTACCTAGAGACTTTGATATTAAATTTGTATACTAAAATGGGTTTATCCAAATTTTCTCTTTCTTTTTGAGTGAATATTTGTAACATATTTTTGTAGATAGTAATTTATCCTAGATATACAAAATTGTGAGAATGGGTACCATTTTTTACCACTTAAATGATTTCTTTTAAATGAATAGATTGTACACTTTAAATGCCAATGTTGTGTCTTACATGTTGTGTTTTAATTCCTGATTTCCAAAACTTGTGTTTATTTAATTGATTTCTATCTAATAATCTGTCTCCCCTTTATTGTTTCTTACTTTATATTTTATTGATCTATAGTTAATTTACATTATTATATTAGTTTCAGAGGTACAACAGTGATTCATAAATGTTTAGGTTCTTCTCCATTTATAGTTATTATAAAAGAGTGGCTATATTCCCCATGCTATACAGTACACCACTGTAGATTATTGATTTTATACATAGTGGATTGTACCTCAAAATCTCCTACCACTATTTTGCTCCTCCACCCTATCTCTCCCTGCTGGTAACCACTAGTCTGTTCTTTAATCTGTGAGTCTGTTTTTTTGTTGTTGTTGTTTGTGTTGTATTCAAATTTTTAGATGCCACGTGTAAATGATAACATACCATGCTTGTTTTCTCATAACATACCATGCTTTTTTTCTCATAACATACCATGCTTGTTTTCTCTGCGGCTTATTTTACTAAGCATAATACCCTCCAAGTCCATCCATGTTCTTGCAAATGGCAAAATTTCATTTTTTGCGGAAGTCATCATAAAAAATCTTTTTTATCCACTAAGCTATTGATGAACACTTAGTTTGACTCTATATCTTGGCTATGGCAAATAACACTGTTATGAACATTGGGGTGCAGTTATTTTTTTGAAATAGTGTTTTTGTTTTCTTCTGATATACCCAACAGTGAAATTGCTGGATATTATGGTAGTTCTATTTTTAGTTTTTTGTGGAACCTCCATTCTGCCTTCCACAGTAGCTGCACTACTTCACATTCACATCAAGAGTGTACAAGAGTTTCCCTTTCTCCACATCCTCACTAACCTTTGTTATTTGTGATCTTTTTGATGACAGCCTTTCTGACAAGACTGAGGTGATATATCTCGTAGTTTTGATTTGCATTTTACTGCCGATTAGCTATGTTTAGCATCTTTGTGAGTTCTGGCTGTCTATCTGTATTTTTTCCTTGGAAAAATGTCTATTTAGGTCTTCTCATTTTTTTAAAAAAGATTTTGGGTGTTTTTTTGATATTGAGTTGTATGTGCTGTTTCTGTAGTTTAGATATGAACCCTTGCTTGGTCATCTTTTTGGTGTTAACCTCTTATCATGTGCAAATATTGTGTCTCCTTCAGCAGGTTGTCTTTTCATTTTGTCTTTGGTTTCCTTTGCTGTGCAAAATCTTTTAAGTTTAGTGAAGTCCCATTTGTTTATTTTTGCTTTTGTTTCATTTGCCTTAGTAGACTGAACCTAAAACTGTTGCTATCATTTATGTTGAAGAATGTTGTATACTTTCCTCTAGGGGTTTTATGGTTTCTGGTCCTACATTTAGGTGTTTATTCAGTTTTGCATTCATTTTATATATGCTGTGCTAAAATAATCGAATTTTATTCTTTTCCATCTAGCTGTCCAGTTTTCCCAGTACCACTTATTGAAGAGACAGTTTTTTCTCCATATTGCCGGCTTTGTCATAAATCAATTAAATATAAGTGTGTGGGCTTATTTCTGGGATCTCTGTTCTCTTCCAGTGATCTTTGTGTCTGTTTTTGCTCCGGTACCTTTCTCTTTGATTACTGTCGCTTTGCAGTATAGTCTGAAGTCAAGGTGCGTGATGCCTCCAGCTCTGTTCTTTCTCAAGATTGTTTGGCTATTTGGGATCTTTGTGTTTCTATACAAATTTTAAAATTACTTTTTCAAGTTCTGTGCAAATGCTTTGGTATTCTGATAGGGATTGCATTAAATCTGTAGGTTGTCTTTGGTAGTATGGTTATTTTAAGAGTATTAATTCTTCCAGTCTATGCACATGCTATGTTTTTCCATCTTTTTGTGTTGTCTTCAACTTCTTTCACCAATGGCTGATAGATTTCTGAGCACATGTCTTTTACCTGCTTAGGTGTGTTTATTCCTAGGTATCTTATTCTTTTTGATGTGATTGCATATGGTGATGTTTTCTTAATTTTTCTTTCTGACAGCTTTGGGTTTTTTTTTTTCTTCTTTTTCTAATTCCTTCAGGTGTAATGTTAGGTTGTTTATTTGATATTTTTCTTGTTTCCTAAGAATAAGCTTGTGTCACTATAACTTCCCCCGTGATCTGCATTGGCCATGTCCCATAGATTTTGGATCATTGTGTGTTCATTTTCATTTGTCTTGGGTATTTTTAGAATCCCTCTTTAATTTCTTCAGTGTTCCTTTCTTCCCCTTTTATTCCCTTCATCTGTGATGTGAGGACTATCTTTAATATTATGTTTGGATTTCTTTCAGTTTTGTGTATTTGTGTGTGTGTGTGTGTGTGTGTGTGTGTGTGATTATTTAAGTTGCTGAGCTCTTAATTTCACATGGACACTGCCAACCCTGCATTGTTACTCTCCTCCCCCACAGTTACTGAATTTGACCTTATATTTTACATCTACTTGTTTGTGTGTGCCTTAACTTCTTATTGTGAATATAGATGATTTTATTACCATTTTCTTTCATCCTTCCTATTAGCTGTGTACATGGTTGATTTACTACCTTTGTTGAATATTTGCCTTAACCAATGAGCTTTTTCCTTTAGTAAGTTTCCTTTCCTAATTTTTATGTTTCAGTCGTGGCCTTTTCTTTTTCACTTAGAAAAGCCCCTTTAAGATTTCTCATAAAGCTGGTTTGGCGATGCTGAGCTCTTTTAGTTTTGCTTCTCTGTAAAACTTTAGATATCACCATCAAATCTGAAGGAGAGCCTTGGTGGGTAGAGTATTTTTGGTTATCGGCTTTTCCCTTTCATGACTTTAAATATACCATGCCACTCCCTTCTGGCATGCAGAGGTTATCCTGAAAAGTCAGTTGATAACTTTATGCAAGTTCCCATGTTTGTAACTTGTTGCTTTTCCTTTGCTCCTTTTAATAGTGTCTTTTTATCTTTATTTTTTTTGCCATTTTAATTACAGTGAGTCTTGGTGTGGTCCTCTTTGGGTTGATCCTGTTTTGGCCTTACTGTGTTTACTGGACTTGGATGTCTGTTTTCTTTCCCAGGTTAAGGAACTTTTCAGCTCGTATGTCTTCAGGTATGTTCTACACTGCTTTCTCTTCCCTTTTTGCTTCTGGGACCAGTATAATGCAAATATTAGTACACTTGATGTTGTTTCACAAGTCTGTTCAACTTTCCTCATGTCATTTTAATCTATTGTTTTACCGTTCATCTTCAGTGATTGCCAGTACTCTGTCCTTCAGTTTTCTGATTCATTCCTCTGTATCATTTAGTCTACTGTAGTTTCCTTTTAGTGTATTTTTCATTTAAGTTATTGCATTCTCCTATCTCTGTTTTGTTGTTCTTTAATGGTCTAACTCTTTTTTAAAAACTTCTAACTTCTTGCTCTGGTCGTCCATTCTTCTCCTGAGTTCTTTGATCATCTTTACCGTCATTACCTTGAACTCTTTCTTGAGTAGATTGGCTATCTCCACTTCACTTAGATCTTCTTCTGAGTTCTTATCTTGTTCCTTCATTTGGATCGTGTTTCTGTGTCACCTCATTTTTCTTAACTTGCTGTTTTTATTGCTATGTATGTAGTAGGTTCGTTACATTTCCTGACCTTGGAGAAGTGGCCTTTTGTAGGAGAGGTCCTATGTGTCCCAGCAACCCAGTGTCCCCTGGTCACTAGAACTATATGTTCTAGGTGTACCCCCTATGTGGGCTGCTTGGGCTCTTCTGTTGTGGTGGGCTGACTACTGTGGGTGGTCTGGTAGGCTTGGCTGCCCCCAGACTGCTCGTTTGCCAGGCTCTGCCTAGTATGGAGGCTGTCTGTGCTGCTTGGTGAGACTAAATCATAAGGCAGCTGGCTGCACAACTCTGGGGGACACCAAATCTAGTGCTGGTTCACTTATGGGTAGAACTGCAGTCCAGGTGATAATCAGGGCTAGTGCCCAGTCACTGGTCCTGGGGCTATGCTGGCTACTGGGAGGAAGAGACAGGTCCTGAGTTCTGGCTGCAGGGCCCAGGAGTCGCAAAGTCGGTGTTGGATCACTGTTCCTGACACAGCTATCTCCAGGGTCTGGGGTATCCCTAATCTTGTGTTGGCATTCTGGTGGGCAGGGTCAGGACCCAGCTGAGTCCATGGCTGCTTCTGGCCTGCAAGTGAGTGTTCTGGTCACACAGGCTGCTGAGCTGTGGTATTCCTGGAGCTGGTGTGTGCCTGTTGGTGTATGAGGCTGATCCCAATGCTAGAGCAGGTTTGCTGTTGGGTAGGTCCAAGCTCCATCCAGTCCCTGTGCAGTTATCACCTGCCGATGGTGAGGCTGACTCCAAGGCCAGAGTAGGCTCACTTGTCAGAGGGGCCAGGGACTCTGGGGCTGGTGCCTGTCCACTGAGGTGTGGAGGCTGGTCCTGGGGCTTTTGGTGGCTGGGCCCATGTCCAGGGGCAGCTGTGCATTGAGAGGGTCTGAAGGCAGCCTGTTTGCCGGTGGGTGGGGCTATGCCCTTGCTCAGTTAGTTGCTTGGCCTGTAGCATCCTAGTACTTCTGTCTCTAGTCTGGTGGAAATGGGTAGGGCTAGGTCCTGAGGCTAAAAAAATAGAGGGAGGATTCTCAAATTATGCTTGCTGGTACCAGTGTCCACGAGGTAGAAGGAGCTCCCCCGAATGGCTGCTGCCAGTGTCTCTGTCCCTGAGGCTGTGCTGTAGTTGCCTCTTGCCTCTCTGGGAGACTCTCCAAGATCAGGAGGTAGGTGTGACCCGGGATCCTTTCAAATGACTGCTTCTGTTCTGATTCTCGGATCATGTGGGATTTTGTGAGCATCTTTTAAGAGTGGAATCTCTATTTCCCACAACCCTCTGGCTCTCTGGAAAATAAGCACTACTGGTCTTCAAAGCCCAACTTTCGAGGAACTCTTCTTTCCAGAACAGGATCCCTGGGCTTGGGAGCCTGATGTTGGCTTCATACCCCTTGCTACCTGGGAGCACCTCTGAAATTGTACTTATTCTCACATTTGTGGGCCACCCACCTGGTGGTATGGGTCTTGACTCTATTGAGATTTTGCCCTTCTTTTCTGTCTTGTCGAGGTGCCTTCCTTATATCTTTAGCTGTAAAACATCTTTTACGGTAGGTCCTGGACTTTTTTATCAATTGCTGTTCTGTAAACTGTTGTGACTTTGGTGTGCCCATGAAAGGCATCAAGCTCCGCGTCTTTGAATGCTACCATCTTGGACAATCTGTCCACTTCATTCTTAATCATATTATTTAAGCTTTCTTAGTATCTTATTTGATTAGCGACAGTGTGAAATTTATTATCACTCATGTTTACTTCGCCTGTTTAAAGAAATTGAATAGTGCATTCATTCAGTTTGAAATGAAGGTAGTGACCTGTGAATTTCCATACCTCAAACATCAAGGATAGGACAAAAGCCTTTTCGACCTGTGTTACCCTCAAACTCTGCACCCCACCCCAGCCTGGCAATTAACCTCTTACACCCATGCTCACACCTTCTGTTTTCGGACCGTTAACCATCATTGCATCTTTAAGTGTGTTGACAAAGTGAACTCTAGTCTTTCCAGTTTTTGAGTTTTGTTTTTTGCTTTAGGGAACAGTCCTACTATGAATGTACATTTACTGGTCTGCTGAAGTTCATATATAAACCTGTCAAGCACATTACCAGAATTGGAATTGCTTGTATACACACTTTGAAAAATTTTAGAGACAATGGTAGAACAGAAGTAAATTGTATTTCAAATCCCACAGTATTTTCACACCATGAAAACCCTTCCCTGTTTACTATATTTGAGTGTAGTTTATCTTTATGCCCATACTATATTTCCCAGAGATGGGTAAGTGTTATGTTTCTTGCTAGCACATTTACCGTATTGTTCAAAGTCAGGCGTTTAGTGGTTTTAGCATGATCCTATTTCCATGAACTCGCAAATACAAGATCTTCTCTCACACTGTCTTTTACTCCCTGCTGTTTTATATTGCCCTCCTAATTCTCAGTCCTGGTCTTTCTTTATGTTCTTCATCAACCTGGATAGGTTATACTATTTTCTCCCTTATTCAAGACCAATAGAATAGAATAGAACACCCAGAAATAAACCCTGATATATGGCCAAAGGATTTTTGACAAGTTGCCAAGACTTTTCAAAGTAGAAAGGATAGTATTTTCCACAAATGGTGCTGAGAAGTCATGTTGTCAACATGCAAAAGTAGGAAGATGGACCCTTACCTAACATCATATGCAAAAATTAATGAAAACGTATCAAGAAACTAAATATAAGACCTAATAAAATAAAAAGTCTTAGAAGAAGACACAGGACAAGGGCTTCATGACATTGGATTGGCAGTGTTTTCCTCAATATGAAACGAAGGAACAACAAAGGTACAGCTAACAAAAAAATTAACAATTTGCAGTACATAATTTAAAAAAATGTGTATCAAAGAAATGTAAACAGAGTAAAATGGCAACCCACAAGATGGGAGAAAATATTTGAAAGCCATGTATCTGACAAGAGATGTCTATTCAGAATATACAGAGAACTCCTACACCTCAACAAAAAGCAAACAACCTGATTCAAAAATGGATAAAAGACTTGAATAGATGGTCCTTCAAAAAGATGTACAAATGACTAAGCACTTGAATAGATGCTCCATATCACTAAATGCATGTTTATATATTTGTGTGCATGCATACACACACAAGCACACACACACATACACAAGCAGAAAGCAAGTATTGGTGAGGATGTGAGGGAGTTGGAACCATTGTGCTATGTCAGTGGGAATGTAGAATGATACAGCTGCTTTGCAAAAGAGTATGGCAATTTTTCAGATATTGAAAGATAGAATTACTACATGATCCAGGAATTTTACTATGAGGTATACCCAAAGGAATTGAAATCAGGGTCTTAAAGAAATATTTGTACTCCAGTGTTTAGAGCAGTAATAATCAGAGTAGCTAAAATATGAAAGCAACCTAAGTGTTCATCCACTAGTTCCTGGATAAGCAAAGTGTGGTATACCCATATAATACAATATTATTCAGCCTTAAGAAGGAAAAGATCTAGGAATATGCTACAACATGGATGAATCTTGAGGAAATTGAGCTACCAAAAATGCCATTTTTGTGACTTTTAGTGAGTCATAACAATACAACTACTTATTTCAATTATATGGGGTACTTAGTGTAGTCAAAACCATAGAAATTGGGAGGGTAATGATGCTTTTCAGGTGGTTATGGAACAAAAAGGAAAGTTATGTTTAAAGGATACAGAGTTACAGTTTTAAAATGTAGAAAAGAATTAGAAAGATAAATGGTGATGTTGATCGCCCAATAATATGAATGTATTTAATATCACTGAACGGTGCACTTTATAATAATTAACATGTTATATTTTATGTTATTTGATTTTACCAACATACACAATTGGGAAAGAATGTAATATCAGGAAAGGGAGTGGACCTGGGATAGAGCAGAGAGTAATCAGAAGGGTGAGACCCTGCATATGTTGAAGAAGAAGAACTGAGAGTCTTCATTGGCCAGAAGAGTCTTTATAAAAAAAAATTACTCTGAGGGTGTATTAAATAGATATCTATGGGTGCACTGCTATCTCCCATGGGTTATCTTAAAGAGTCTTTAATAAAGTCCGTAAGGCTTGCTGAGGCTTTTTTAAAAACTGGATTCCCTAGGAGATAATTAGAGGGTGGTACTTAAGTCTATGTCTAGGTTGACAGATTTTGCAGGGAAGACGAACCTGAGAACAGTGGACGTCTTAAGAGTGTAAGTACATGGAAATTAGAAAAAAAATAATAAAGGGAATTAGGAAAACTGTGGACTTCGAAGGTCATGTATTATTACTGAGTCAGACCTGAGGTTTCTAAGGAGTTATATACACAGTTG
The DNA here is from genome assembly GCF_965194805.1 of Balaenoptera borealis. Classification (NCBI taxonomy): domain Eukaryota; kingdom Metazoa; phylum Chordata; class Mammalia; order Artiodactyla; family Balaenopteridae; genus Balaenoptera; species Balaenoptera borealis. Next base: position 364,670 of record NW_028123605.1, read on the forward strand.
CTATTTGGATTACTTGTTGATAAAGATAAGTGGAACAACTAGAATCGTTCCCAAGTGTAGGTAAGATATAATGAGAGGATGGAGGTGGAAAGTAGGGAGGCCCAGAGAGAAGTGGGAAGGTCATATTGGGCCAAGATGGTGGTAATATCCAGCAGAACAGATGGTAGGACAGACTATGGGTTCATCTTTTTCATTTCGCCCCCCCCCCTCATCCTTAATAATTCTTTGGGAATATTTCATGGCTCTGTGATGCAGGTACAGAATTCGAGTGAGGAGACTACACCCTCAGTGTCCAGCTGTCTGAGTCCTCAGTGTGCTTCAAATGATGGAGAACTATTGCTTCTTTATGAGAAGAGTTAGTACCTCGTAGCTAAGCTTAAGCTGGAGCTTATGCAATATTGATTCCATTTTATATATACTGTTGGCATGGAGGTTCCTCCTCCTCTTTTCTTGACCATTATGAAATGAATCTATATTTCTTAATATTTGGATATATCAGATAAATACATTAAGTAAAGGAATCTTATATATTGCTCCCTGCATAGTTTGCTCTTTCTTGTTTCTCTTTTATCTTTACTAAATTAGCACATGGAGAGACCTTGAAATGTTCTAATCAGGAGAGATTAGAACATCATATTTCTAGAGAGGTTGGTTGGACAGAGCAGGGGTCCCAGTGAGAATCCAAGCTTCTGTTTCTACTTGGAAGTGTACCTGTGTAGAATAGAGGGCTCCAGGAAATATCCTAGAATATTCCAATGTCCCTGTGGGAGATCATTAAGAGAGGCAGGATCTGGTACCAGATCAGTGTACTATGACATGTTTGTCAGTCATCTGATGTGAGATTCTCAGAGCCAATCCCTTATGGTAGGGCTGAGTGCAGAGTGATGAAGAACCTGTGAAAGCCTTTGATTGCATGTTAAAGATGAAGCTCTGATTTCGGGGAGAATTTTCTTACCTGACTGAATGTCACCCTTCTGTAGGGATGAGATTCTGTGCTTTTCCTCCGTCGATGACCACTGACTGAAAATCATTAGAGGATCATGTCTAGAAAGCATTCCTTATTTAATTTCTTAAAGAAGAAAACATAGAAAACATTTTTATCCACTTTCAAATTGAGGATCATGGGGAATGTCATCAGTGAAAATGTCAGAGTAGGGAGCTCTGGCTTGTGTCCATCCCCAGAAACACTGACATACGTGGTAAAACCTGTCAAAATGATCTTATCCACACATGTAAGTTTTCTTTTCTTTTCGCCCTGTAGATTTATCTTTCATTGAAACTTTACTGACTACAGGGTGTGGAGAATAAACAGGGAAGTAGAAACTGTATTTCCTGATGAGAGACTCACTAAGTCACATTAGCTGTTCTGAGCTATGTCTTACTCACCGTGACTGTAATTAAAACAAACAAACAAACAACACACTTTTTTTCTTTTTGGTGAGTCAGTTCTGACATTTCCTCGTTAAAGACATGGTAACAGATATAGACTTAGATTTATCAGAATTGAGCAAAATTTTGATTGTACCTGTGTTGAATATATGAGCATGACCTGCTACAAAACTTCATTATACTTATTGCCACAACTGACAAATTCCCTTTTTCCACTCCTGATATGTTGCATGTAAGGAATGCATAGGTCACTAACCCCAGCTGGTCACAGGTAAACTCTGCCACATGGATTACTGCATGTTTTCCTGCTAGAAGACCATACATTCTCGAGTATCATGCCTGCAGAGTATCTGGGCTCTTCTTTTTTCTGGATAAAGTTTAGATAATCACCTAATTTTATGAGAAATATATAAATTGTATCTGCATATTCTTCAGGTTTTTATTTATCCATTCTCTTTCAAGTCCTAAGTGCAAATATTAAAGTGATTTCCAAGAGGGTGGTAAATAGGACAGCTACGTTTATGCTCCAAAATTAACAATAAATCATAATACAATTGTAAATGCATTAATGTGTGATTAATATGTAGATACTTATGTAAATGCAATTTTAGTAATGCTTTGTGGAGAGCTTCAGAATCTAGGTATTAAAAAAAAAAGAAGAAGAAGGAGTTCTTGAAACTCTGAGGGAATTACAGAGAAGTCTTTGTGTCTATAAATATCCCTCTGAAATAATGCATTTTCTCAGAAATAAAGTAGGCATAAAACTGTAGGAAAAAACTTCATGAAATGAAAGAACATGTGAGATGGCCATACAAGAAAAAGAGTATTCTCACAGAATAATGAACAGTGTGGAGTTCAGCAGAAAGGTAATACAGATTCAGAGAGTAAAACTTTGTAGAGCCTAATTGTGAGTTCCTCATATTTCATCTTTGGAGACATGGTAGTCATTGGAAATATGATGTTATAAGATGACGTTAACATACTTAAATACTTTCATTTAGAAATGACCACTTAGACCAGAATAAATGAAAGAGAACACAAAATTATGTTTTTGTTGATTTTTAAAGACCTCAGGTGAGTGCTGATAATTTAAAAATACATGATGTCTTTCACTGCGAAGTAAAGGAGCTGTTACAGTGGAGGATTACTGGACTGAATGTCAATATTATGACATAGTATGAGTGTGTTTCGTGTTTGGTAATTGCAATCATTGTTGCTTTTGTTGTGGTCATCCATTTACAATGCTTGGTGTCAGTTGATTTATGTCTTGTAAAAATAAAATACAGTGTGTGTGTGAAAAAAATACATGATGTCTTGACTAAAGTTGTATGGAATTTGAGATCTGGAAAAAAGGCAATTTCTTTTCTGTAATGCTAGGATGCTAATTGGACATTTTTGCAAGAAAGAGATTTCAGGATGTAAATCTCGTGTCTCTAAGGTTGGAAGTCAGCTCATTGTGGACCATTCTATTAAACTTGTGTGAGTGGAGAAATATTTCTTTGGAAGGAAGAGGTCGGTCATGAATTCCTTTTTAATAAAGTTAGTGGTTTATAGTATACTGAATGAGCAAAATGGCTATTTCTGAACTTTAGAGAAAATTAATATAGTTTTTCTGCATTTACATTATGAAGCTGATATAAAGTATCATAAATTCTTTATTTTGAAAAACAATGTAATCAATTTGACATAATTCATATATATTGAACCTGTGGTACACACACACAATAAATCTTACATTCTAAAATTTTTTTGCACTAAAGAAATATCTTCAAGTGTAGTTGATTTACAATGGTGTGGGTTTTTAAAATACATGTTTATTGGAGTATAATTGCTTTATAACATTGTATTAGTTTCTGCTTTACAACAAAGTGAATCAGCTATATGTATACATATATTCCCCATATCCCCCCCTCTTGAGCCTCCCTCCCACACTCCCTGTCCCACCCCTCTAGGGGACATAAAGCACCGAGCTGATCTCCCTGTGCCATGAGGCAGCTTACCACTAGCTATTTTACATTTGGTAGTGTATATATGTCAGTGCTACTCTCTCACTACGTCCCTGTCTCCCCTTCCCCCTGTGTCCTTAAGTCCGTTCTCTACATCTGTGTCTTTATTCCTGCCCTGTCACTAGATTCGTCAGTACCACTTTTCTAGATTCCATATATATGTGTTAGCGTACGGTATTTGTTTTTCTCTTTCTGACTTACTTCACTCTGTATAACAGACTCTAGGTCCAACCACCTCACTACAAATAACTCAATTTTGTTCCTTTTTATGGCTGAGTAATACTCCATTGTGTATATGTGCCACGTCTTCTTTATATATTCATCTGTCGATGGACATTTAGGTTACATCTATGTCCTGGCTATTGTAAATAGTGCTACAGTGAACATTGTGGTACATGTATCTTTTTGAATTATGGTTTTATCCGGGTATATGCCCAGTAGTGGAATGCTGGTTCATATGGTAGTTCTGTTTTTAGCTTTTAAGGAACCTCCATACTGTTCTCCATAATGGCTGTATCAGTGTACATTCCCACCAACAGTGCAGGAGAGTTTCCTTTTCTCCACACCCTATCCAGCCTTTATGCATTGTTTTATTAATTTCTTTTTTTTTTAACTTTAAAAAAAATTTTATATTTATTTTTGGCTGTGTTGGGTCTTCATTTCTGTGCGAGGGCTTTCTCTAGATGCGGCAAGCGGGGGCCACTCTTCATTGCGGTGCACGGGCTTCTTCACTATCGTGGCCTCTCTTGTTGCAGAGCACAGGCTCCAGACGTGCAGGCTCAGTAGTTGTGGCTCACGGGCCTAGTTGCTCCGCGGCGTGTGGGATCTTCCCAGGCCAGGGCTCGAACCCGTGTCCCCTGCATTGGCAGGCAGATTCTCAACCACTGCGCCACCAGGGAAGCCCTCCTTCATTTCTTTTTCATTTATTTCTGATTTCATCTTTATGATTTCTTTCCTTCTGCTAACTTTGGGGGGTTTTTTTATTATTCGTTCTTTAATTGCTTTAGGTGTAAGTTTAGATCGTTTATTTGAGATGTTTCTTTTTTCTTGAGGTAGGATTGTATTGCTATAAACTTCTCTCTTAGAACTGCTTTTGCTGCATCCCTTAGATTTTGGGTCATTGTGTTTTCATTGTCAGTTGTTTCTAGGTATTTTTTTTATTTCCTCTTTGATTTCTTCAGTGATGTCTTGGTTATTAAGTAGTGTATTGTTTAGCGTCTATGTGTTTGTATTTTTTTTACAGATTTTTTCCTGTAATTCATATCTAGTCTGATAGCGTTGTGGTTGGAAAAGATACATGATACAATTTCAATTTTCTTAAATTTACCAAGGCTTGATTTGTGACCCAAGAGAAGATCTATCCTGGAGGATGTTCCATGCGCACTTGAGAAGAAAGTGTATTCTGTTTTTTTTGGATGGAATGTCGTATAAATATCAATTAAGTCCATCTTGTTTAATGTATCATTTAAAGCTTGTGTTTCCTTATTTATTTTCCTTTTGGATGAGTTGTCCATTGGTGAAAGGAGGTGTTAAAGTCCCCCACTATGATTGTGTTACTGTCAATTTCCCCTTTTGGGGCTGTTAGCCTTTGCCTTATGTATTGAGGTGCTCCTTTGTTGGGTGCATAAATATTTACAATTGTTATATCTTCTTTGTGGATTGATCCCTTCATCATTATGTAGTGTCCTTCTTTGTTTCTTGTAATAGTCTTTATTTTAAAGTCTATTTTGTCTGATATGAGAATTGCTACTCCAACTTTCTTTTGATTTCCATTTGCATGGAATATGTTTTTCCATCAACACACTTTCAGTCTGTATGTGTCCCTAGGTCTGAAGTGGGTCTCTTGTAGACAGCATATATACGGGTCTTGTTTTTGTGTCCATTCAGCCAGTCTATGTCTTTTGGTTGGAGCATTTAATCCATTTCATTTAAGGTAATTATCGATATGTATTTTCCTATTACCATTTTCTTCATTGTTTTGGGTTTGTTATTGTAAGTCTTTTCCTTCTCTTGTGGTTCATGCCTAGAGAAGTTCCTTTAGCGTTTTTTGTAAAGCTGGTTTGGTGGTGCTGCATTCTCTTAGCTTTTGCTTGTCTGTAAAGGTTTTAATTTCTCCGTCAAATCTGAATGAGATCCTTGCTGGGTAGAGTAATCTTGGTTGTAGGTTTTTTTCCCTTTCATCACTTTAAATATGCACAAAGATGCCCAAAGTGTATGCTCAGCAGTCCCTCAGAGTCGACAGCTTTTCTATTGTGATCTATTTATGATTTATTTCTTAAATGACTAATGAGGCTTAGTCAGATTTTTCTGACAGCTTTGGGTCTTCAGCTTTCTGCTTTCATCATTTGTCCTTAATAGCAAAATCTAGATTTAAAGTGTTTTAGTTTTCTATTCACTTATACATAGTTATATAGATAAAAGATGTCAACATCCCATACAAATGCACCCTTCCCTACTTCTACCCTCAATATTTTGTGTAGATTTCTGTCTTTATGCAGAGAGTGTATTTGGAGGGGGTGGGGGGAGGGGGTTCCCCTGTTTAAATAAAATTGCATGTAGTATAAACCCACATCAATACTTTATACCATTAGTACCACCAATATGCCACTCAGGCTGTCCTAAAAGCATCCCCAAAGCAGTTCCTGTGGGAAACAGAAAACAGGCTGTTTGCAGTTCATGAAGAACACCCCAATACTATTCCATTGTATTTTATGTCAAAAAAAAGCATGATCTCTATCAATTTGAGACATCATGTTTTAGAAAATTTGGATATAAGATGCATTTTTTCCCTTTCCTAGCTAACCTAAATTAATAGCAAAAGTAATCATTTACTGAGCACCTACTGTGTTACACAAATTATTTATAATCTTTATAACACACCTACAATGTAGGCATTATAATTGCCATTTTTAAAATGAGGAAATTGAAACTCAGAAATACAATATAATCTGAGCAGAGTTACACAGCTATTGAATGGCAGAGCTAGTATTTAAACCTGTCTCGTCATGTTCCAAAGTCTATGTCTGTATTAAGATAGGAAGACTATAACTTTCTGATACTCAATACACCTAAAAAAGTGAAATTTAGAGAATGTGAAAATTCCCCCCATATCAGAAAACTAGTCTAACTTTTAAAAGAAGTATCATGAGCAGAATCAGGCAATTAAGTAAGAGTACTATTCAAGTACACAAATCACTGTGATCATTGGAGAACATGTTACTGTCACATGAAAGGCAGTGAGAGAAGAATAGTATTTACAGCGGTGGGAGAAAATTTCTATGTCTTTATGCTTCTTTGCCTTTTAAAATGTTAATCTCATAATGATAAAACTAAAGGAACAATAAGGTTTTGTTTCCAAAAGCTGCTGCTAATAATGATATGTTCACTATACCATAGGCTGTTTAGGCCAGTGTGTTTGTGCATTACTTGTTTATTTATGTATATACTTAATTTTTAAAATGTCTTTTATTATAAATATGATATACCTTCGTTGTTACATATTCAAGCCATAGAGAAAGGCATAGAATCGTTTTTCGTTATATTCTTCCAGATTTTATTATTTTTTCACTTCCTTTTCCTTTCCTCCCTTTATTTGAGGTTGTTATTTATGGAAAGGCTGGCCCAAAGCTTGAAGTTTCTAATGACTCTATTAAGCTTCTACCATCCCACTTCCTGCTGCCAAGTGGCAACCACTTTGAATTTTTCAACTTGATCTTTTGGTGTTTACCTCTGTGTCTCCATGTAACATGTTTATACATGTTTCTACATCCTGTATTTTCTAATTGAAATTACCTTTTGACTTCCCATTTTTGGAAGATGAGGATTTATATCTTTTCACAATCCCTTCTCAACCCCCACTACACACACACACACACACACACACACACACACACACACACACACATCCTTTCAACTTGGTAAGAGTGAAATTTTGGTTTTGTTTTTTAGGACTGAATCCAGTATACTATGATCACTTTTTCTTGTACATTTTGTTTAACTTTGAGCTAATATTTTCTCTCTTTCATATTCTATCAACTTTATATGTACTCTTCACTAATTCAACTCCAAAGCCTCCTTCTGTTGTATAATAAACTTCTTATTATATCCAAACACATTAGGTCTTCTCCGAATTTTCTCTTCTTACTAAAAAAATAACTTTCCTGGAAACTTCTAAGTTGCTACAACCTGGACTCATTCCTCTCTGTGCCCACCTTTGGTCCTGGACACACTTCACTATCATTTTAATTCCCTTCACCTGTCTCTTTTGTAGGATCTCCTATTTCCTGGGTTCCATCTCTTGTTGGGGAAGAAGGGAGTGTTTGTTTGTTTACTCCCTGTTTGGGTGGAGTATATCTTCCAGCATATTCCTAATAAAGAGATGCATGTGAAACATTTTTTGAGAATTTACATATGTGAATATTCCCTTATTCTATCATCTTTCTACTTAATAGTTTGGCAAAGTATAGAACACTAGATTGGAAACTGGCGTCTCACAAAATTTTGAAGGTATTTCTCAGCTGTCTTCTAGGCCCAAATGTGACTGAAATCATTCAAATTCTTATCTTTTCTTTGAAACCTGGTTGTCTCTCTCTCTCTTTCTCTCTCACCTTGTCAATATTCCTCTATTTCACAGGTATATACTTTGATGGGCTCTGTTTCCTTCCATTATGTTAGGCACTCTGTGTGTAAATCCCTTTTGAGTGCAAACTTATATTCTCCAGATCTGCTAATCTTTTGAAAATTATTTTATTCATGACTTTATCCTTTCTATGGACTTTTTTCTCTTTTTGGAAATTTCTATCAGATCTCTTGGACTGTTTCCTTTCTTTTTCCCCCTCACTGTTTCCTATTTATTTGCTTCTTTACCCTAGTTTATGCGAGAATTGTTGACTTCATATTCTAAATCTTGTGAATTTTTCTTTTCTGCTCTAATAGTTTCAATTTTCAAAATATCTCTATTAGTTCTTTGAATGTTACTTTTTCAAAGCATCCATTTTAGTTTATGAATGCAATATCTTATGGCTCTGCGGATACTTATGCTATTTTAATAATGTTTTTCTTCTCTCCACTTAATTCATATTTTCTTTTTCTTTTTTTTTCTACCTGTTTTGTTGCTTGCCTGTTTGCTCATAGTTAAGAGTGGTACATTGGAAACCCAAATGGAAACTCTGAGAGCAGATGAATTTCTTAAACTGTGGTCTTCATGTAGAGTGATCTGGCGGGGACATTTCCTCGTGGAAATCCTGATGTTGGCATATTTAGAGCTTTCCTCTGGGGCTGCTCAAATTCCCAAGCAAAGTCTTCCTCTGTCCTGCTTGGAGGGAATCCTCCTGGTTGCTACTTCGGGAATTTGTTTTTTCCCCAGCTTGCTAACACACATCCAATTTTGTGATTTATTATTAAAATTACATTCTCTTGGGACTTCCCTGGTGGTCCAGTGGCTAAGACTCTGTGCTCTCAATGCAGGGGGCCCAGGTTCGATCCCTAGTTAGGGAATTAGATACCACATGCCAAAACTCAGAGTTCACATGCCGCAACTAACAGATCCCTCATGCCACAACTAAGACCTGTCACAGCCCAATAAATAAATAAATATTTAAAAAAATGATAAATAAAATTACATTCTCTCACTTGAACACAATTTATGTGAAGGAACTAGGATGGCTAGGAGGCAGAGGTGTCATGCACTTAAAAATTATCTCAGCGGAATTTTTCTTTTCAGTGATGTCCTTAATACTTTACTGTTTGTGAGGGCCTGTTACAAAAGCAGACTCTTGGAGTTAACAAAACTGTGTATAAGGTATGGGATTATGAAGTTGAGGTCAGCTGATAGAGAAAATTGAACCAGGTGGCATTAGCACCACAATTCAGGGTTATATTTTTTTTCTGTAAACTACAGCACCAAAAACTTAATTGGCTAAATCAAGTTGTCCTTCCTCATAGAGTTCACAGTCTATAATGTTGAAAGCTATTTTGGTGAGTGTTATGTTGCAATTTACAATAAAAAGTATATATTCAGTCTTCAAACCCTGCTCCTGCCACAAATCTCCTAAAAGTCTTGGAATTTCCTAAGTGATAAGGACAACAAAGGTGTGTTTTTATGTTAATGAGGTGACTTTTGGAAAGAACCTAAGGATGGGGGCTGGTTGCTAGCTGAGTCAAAGATTTGATTAGAATGTTGGAACTTTCACTTTCCTCCCCACCCCTGAACTTCCAGCCTCAGGGGAGGTGACAGGGCTGGAGACTGAGTTCAGCCAGCAGTGTTGTAATCAGACATGCCTTTCAGGAAGCCTCCATAAAAACTCAAAAGGAGGGGTTCCAAGAGCTTCCGAGTTGGTGAACACGTGGAGATTTGAGGAGTCACACCCAAAGAGGGCAAGGAAGCTCCATACCCTTTCTCATACCTTACCCTAGGCATCTCTTTTATCTGGCTACTTCTGAGTCGTATTCTTTTATAATAAACCAGCAATCAGTTAAGTAAATGTTTCTCTGAGCTCTGTGAGCCACTCAAGCAAATTAACCCCAAACCAAGGAGGGTCGCTGGAATTGCTGATCTATAGTCAATCAGTCAGAAGCACAGGTGATAACCTGGACTTGCGATTCACGTCTGAAGTGTGTGTGTGTGTGTGTGTTTGTAAGGAGGTGGTTGGCAGTGGAGGGCCATGTGGTCTGGTAGGACTGAGCCCATAACCTATGGAATCTGATGCTGTTTCCAAGTACATAGTGTTAGAATTGAGTTGAACTGTAGGACACCCAGTTGGCGTCCAGAAAACTTCTTGGTGGTGGGAAACACCCTCCCTCCACACATTAGAAATGGGGTGTTCAGAGGACCAAAGAGTGAGTTTCCAAAGTAATTGAGATCGGTTCAAAAGTGACACTGAGATGCGTGTGCACAGACACACAAATCCTTCACTGTGTTCACGAAATTCACTTTTATTTAATAGAGTAGGAAGTTTGTCAGTGTGTGGGGGGAAGAAAAAAAATACAAACCTCATTAAGTAGAAGTAAATAAACTCATATTGAACATTTTTGCCATTTTAGAATCAGACAACAATCTGTGACTTCAGATATTGAATAAAAATGTAGCACGTGTGCTGGTAAATTTAAGAGGCCCCCTACAGATGACTTTAAAATTATAAAATTACCTAATTTTATTTCCAAGTCAAAATCTAGAATAACTTTATGAATATCACCAACTAATTCATGGCTTCTTGGGATAGATCCTCAACCACATGACAACTTCTGATAACTGGAATATTACTTTTATGTATCAGTTCAAATTCCTGGGAAAGTGGATCGGTTTGGTCTAGCTAATCTTAATGAGCCTGTCCACCGAGTTCACTGGTTACCTGCCACCTTTGGATCTGCTGCCCATTAGTCACATGCCCACACCTGAGCAATGAACTCTGGAGGAAGGACAACTGGAGATGGGCTGCACGTCATGGTCACTAGGCAAGAAGGAATTGTCTGAAGGAAAACTTTTACCTGGAAGGGAAATATCATGATTTCCTCCCTAGCTTTAAGATTCGATGTTTTTCCATTGCTTTTTAAAAAAAAATTTATTAGAGTATACTTGATTTACAATGTTGTGTCAGTCTCTGCTGTACAACAAAGTGAATCATATATATATATATATATATATATATATATATATATATATATATATATATATATATATATATATATCTGCTCTTTTTTAGATCCTTTTCCCATATAGGTCATTACAGAGTACTGAGTAGAGTTTCCTGTGCTATACAGTAGGTCCTTATTAGCTATCTATTTTATATATAGTAGTCTGTATATGTCAATCCCAATCTCCCAATTTATCCCTCCCTCCCATCCTCCCTGGTAACCGTAAGATTGTTTTCTACATCTGTGACTCTCTTTCTGTTTTGTACCATGATTTTAGATTCCACATATAAGCAATATCATATAATATTTGTCTTTCTTTGACTTAGTTCACTCAGTATGACAATGTCTAGGTCCATCATGTTGCAAATGTTACTATTTTTTGTCATTCTTTTATGCCTGAGTAATATTCTATTATATATATATATGTATACACACACACACACACACACACACACATATCATGTCTTTTTTATCCATTCATCTGTTGACGGACATTTAGGTTGCTTCCATTTCCTGGCTATGGTAAATAGTGCTGCAATGAACATTCGGGTGCGTGTATCTTTTTCAAATTATGGTCTTCTCTGGATATATGCCCGGGAGTAGGATTGCTAGAACTTATGGTAGCTCTAAAAACAATTAATGCTGGAGAGGGTGTGGAGAAAAGGGAACCCTTGTACACTGTTGGTGGGCATGTAAGTTGGTACAGCCACTATGGAGAACAATATGGAGGTTCCTTAAAAACAAACAAAACCTGCGGGGCGGCGGTGGTGGTGGTGGTGTGATGAATTGGACGATTGGGATTGACATGTATACACTGATGTGTATAAAATGGATGACTAATTAAAACAACAACAACAACAAAAACTACTAAAAATAGAGCTTCCATTGCTTTTAGGATCGATCCTACAAAGGCTGATGTGACTGGGCCCCTGCCTCGCCTCTTCTCTCATTACTCTCCGCTCTTTCTCTCTGCTGCAGCCATGCTGACTTTGCAGTTTCTCAAATCACCCTTGTTTCCATGTTGCCCCACAACATTTGCCTAGGCTTTTCCCTTTGCCCACCTAATAATCACCCTTTAGATCTCATTTCAAATTACATTCTCAGTGTCTTTGAAGAAGTCCACAGAACAACTTACTTCTGAAAATTAGAGCTGCCAATTAAATTCCATTTTGTTATGAAACTAATTGTGTGAATCTGTTGATCGGGGTTCAGGACACACTAACCCAAAATATGACACCGTGGCATACTGAATATTTTAAGCTGAAGGAATTTGAGAAAGAGCATATGTAGAAAGGACTCTCTGACCTTCCCCTGCAGGAGATCATAAGACCCTTATGTGAGGGGTGCCTTTTCTATACCCAGAGAAAATGTTCATCCTCATCTCCAAGACGTCAAGAGGAATTAGACTGAAAAGGCTTTGCTATTTCCCCTAATTTACCGCATTAAACTCATACCCCTTTTTGTCCTATCATATTTTCCATGACTTTCTACTCTTCTTCCAACCAAACAGAAACACTCTCAGGTTTAACCACTTCTTCAGGTCTTCATTTTCTAATGAAGTTTCCGGTGTCACGTGAAACTTACAATAAACGAATTTGTATGCTTTTCTCTTGTCAATCTGTCTTTTGTTAGAGGGGTCTCTGTCAAGAACTTAGAAGAGTAGAGGAAACAGCTCTTTTTCTTCCCTACTTCAGTAACCAGGTAAGAGGCTGTCAAGGTAGTCAAAAAAGAGGAAGTCTCTAGATGGTGAGAAGGGTCACACTGTGTTGAGTAGTGATTAGCAAGCAGAGAAGAGTTACTAGCAGGGGAGTAGTACTACTCTCAGAGGTCACCTCTCTCATCTCTGAAGTCTCCTCACATTTGCTACTTAGACAGTGAATTGTTCCCATAGTATTTTTTTTCTTCTCCTTATCTGAGATGCTCATTGAAGACCACATTTATAAGATACAACTTAATCAATATATGTGGATGGCTTGGTGCATTATACTTGGAAAGTTTTTAATTATTATTGAGTAATAAGTAAGCTTTGTTGAAGCCTTGTCTTTCTTTTTTTTAGTGTTTGTAATATACTTGGATTTGATTGGATTTTTTACTGAAGTATAGTTAATTCACAATGTTGTGCTAGTTTCAGGTATACAGTAGAGTGATCCATTATATATATATACATATATTAAGATTAAGTTTTATATATGTTATATAATATATATATATATATATTCTTTTTCAGATTCTTTTCCATTATAGGTTATTACAAGATATTGAGTATAGTTCCCTGTGCTATACAGTAGTTGCCTTTTCATGTTCTTATTAGGTTTCATCTTCCTGCATTTTACTTTTTAAGATGCATTTTTTTTAAATGGGAAACTTTTTTCTGATTATGTTAGTCTATGGACTATCATGGTTCTCTAAATTCAGAAATATATATTAGTAAATGTTCCCTTCCTCATCCCTACATTCATGGGTAATCTCCTGCTAATTATTAGCATGGTGAAGTAAATTAAGGAAGCTATTATTGGGTGTATATGTTAATAGAGCGATAATTGGGTACCAGTGGGTAAGAATTAAGTAGGAAATGTCAAGGTGAGTTCAGAGACGTTTCATTAAAGACAAAAATAGGAAAATGCTGAGGAGCTTACAATCAATTGCTTATTTTACACCAAATGGCTTTTTAAAATTATGGCCACAAAAAGTGGATAAGCAGTAAAATGTACATTTGAGTTGATACAAATTGTCAGAAGAGAAATAAATATCGACACGTTTCACATTTGAGGTAGATTAGATAAATGTTTGATTTTTGAACATTCAAACAACAAAATTGAAATAACCTAAAATTTTCATGAAAGCTGTGCGGACATTCTAAATCAGTTATGCCATCATTTTGAAAATGATCAGGATGGGAAGGGGAGGTAGGAAGATGGGATTCCACGTAAAATTCATCCGAAATATTTTTCTAAGAGGATTTGAACAACACCCTTAGGATTTCAGGGATGCCCATTCTGCGTATAACGTATCTATCTGCAAACGTGTTACGGCAAGCATCACTTGGCTGACACACCTGCCCACTGTCCTACCTTCAGCGAGCTGTCTGAGATGTCATGGGAGTTGCCTCTAACCAGGACCTGATACCCAATGCCCTGACAACGCTGCTTTTTCAAAGCTTGAACTGCGACTCTTCACTTGGCTCCGCAGGCCCAGGGCAACTTGAACACCTGGCAAGACAGTAAGTTGGCAGATTCCTGCCTCTGAAAGATATGCAATTTTCAAGTGAGAGTTGCATTTCTCAATTTTACTTTTCTGTTTAGGGATTAGTTTGCTTATTTGTTCACTTATTCATTCACACATTTACATTTATCGACCAATATTTGTACAATTACGTTTTGTTTCCTCACTTAAATAAATAATTTTTTTCTCTGTGATGACTAAGGAACAAGCTGGTAAATGGTTGTTTGCTCTACAGTCATTTTGCCACAAGGTGGTGGTATAACTCTTTGAAGTTAAAAAAAAAACTTGCAAAAAGTGTAATTTCAAGATTTATAAAAACATAACTCAGGAGAACGGCTTATTTTTGTTTCATAGTTTAATTTCTCTACAGCTTTAATAACTGTAGAAATTAGATTTCTATTGCAAATGAATTTTTCTTAAATGATATATAAATTATAAGAATTGAAATCACTCTCATAATGATGATGATATGCAGTTATCACAGCTAACATTATCTAAGGCCTTATTTTGTGCCAGGCACTGTGCGAGGTGTTTTACGTACAGTGAGTCAGTGCTCGCTGTCCTATCATTACTTAAATACAGTCACTGCTACCCTCTTTGCAGATAAGAAGACCAACACTTATATTAACAGGGATTCTTATTTATCTGGTCTTTTAATACTGTGTCTTATGTTAGGTTTTATAGTTGAATTAGAGCTATGTTTCCTGAGTTAGCAGGACAGTAATCTCCAGGGGGTACATTTTTCCATAAGTAATTTTTGCAGAGTCCTAACCTGAAGATTCTAATTCCAAGGGTCTGGAATTGGGACCTAGTAAACTGTACTTTGAACAAATGTCCCTTATGATTCTTACTGTTAAACAAGTTTAAAAACTATTGATTGATAGTTGTCTTTGAGTTTCACTGCTCTGCTTAAAAGATGCTTAAAATCACCTATTTCCAGCACTGCATCCTTTACCTCAAGATTTTAAAATCAAGATTATAAAATTACAATAATGTTTCATTCAGGCTCTTCAATATTATTTTCACCCTGATTTTGAGGATTTGGGCAAGTCATGTATTATAAAGAGGTGAATTCTTTTGTATTTTATTGTAAAAAAAAAAGTGATATGTAAAGAAAGTATTTTGTGCTCTGTTACAGAAATATCCCAGTGAAATTCATACTACACAATGTAGTAAAAACAGATATAAAATGCTTTATCAGTTTAAAAGTACTGAAAATTCTGATTTGTATTTTAGGGATGAATATAAACTATTAATTCAAATATGATATGGCAATATTGAGTTAGTCAAATCTCTTATAACATAACTGATCCCAACTTTTTTAAAAGCATGTAATACTTCGCCTCACCAGCTTTACTCTGCTGAAGTTTATAAATGAACAAAGTACTGAAATCCAGTGACAACAGCTAGCAAAACATTTTCCTTTAAATCTAAAGTATTTATAGTGCTCTGTGTATTTAGATCTCTCTTCTCCTAGATATTAGGTATCCGTATTAGGTATCAGTATTTTCTTTTTTGCATTTTTTCAAAACAATTTAATTGTCTGCTCTTCAGTCATTTTACCACAAGGTGGTGGTATAACCGTCTGTCTTAGATTCCTTGACACTCCCAAAACCTTCTAACTGGATTAAAATTGCTTAGAGAAAAATATCCCATTACCTTTGTAACTATTTTAACAAACTTTAAGAGGTTTAAGTAATTATTATGTGTTGCCAATGCACCTATAATTTATACCAATTTGACAAGTGATATTTTCTTAAAATGATAAAGAAAACCTAATGTTTTAAAACTCTTGTGTGCTATACCAAGAGATGACACTAATCACCAGAAAAACTTAAGCTAATTCTGGAACTAGCCAACATTAATGGAAATACTAAAATGGGAGCAGTAGGATGAGGTCTCTGAATGTTTTTCATTGCCTTGAACTTTACCTTTAGAACTTGGTAGTTTATCTATTTCATGTTTATTCTAAAACTGGATTTTTCAAAATTAATTTTTTCAATTCTTTTTTGTATTACTAGTAGCAGCCTTAATCCTAAGTGACCCGTACTGAAACATTTATATAAGTTACTGTGGTAGATATTTGAGTGTACCTTTCAGATGTGGTCTGCAGACAGCCTCTAGCTATCAGCTCCTTCTGTCTCAGCTGCAGAGAACCACCTCTGTGGAGGTTAGGCCCTTCCCAGGGCAGCCCACTTCTACTGACTGAGCAAAGTGGCAGTATAAAGACCTGGCCATTTGGGCTCTATGCAGAATTTTTTTTATTGAGATATAAATGACATATAACATTGTATTAGTTTTAGTCATACGGTATAATTATCTGATACATGTTTATATTGCGAAGTGATTACCGTGAGTTTAGTTAACATCCATTAGAGCACATAATAACAATTTTTTTCCTTGTGACGAGAACTTTTAAGATCTACTCTCTTAGCAACTTTTAAATATACAAAACTGTATTGTTAACTGTAGTCACCATGCTGTATATTACATTCCCAGGACTTATTTATCTTACAACTGGAAGTTTGTACCTTTGCACCACCTTGACTCATTTCTCCCATTTTCCCACACACCCCCCTACCCCCCACACACACCTGCTTCTGGTAATCACAAATCTGTTCTCTGTATCCATGAGTTTGTTTTTTTTAATTTTAACTTATTTTTTAAGATTCCACATATAAGTGACATTATAAGTATTTGTCTTTCTCTGACTGTCTTATTTCACTTACCCTCCATATCCATCCATGTTGCCACAGATGGCAGGATTTCCTTCATTTTTATGGCTGAATAATATCTCGTTGTGTATATACACTATATTTTCTTTATCCATTCATTCATCCATGGACACTTAGTTTGTTTCCATGTCTTGGCTATTGGAAATAATGCTGCAATCTATATGGGGATGCAGGTATCTTTTGGAGACAGTGATTCTGTTTCTGTTAGATAAGCACCCAGAAATGGAATTGCTAGACCATATAGCAGTTCTAATTTTTATTTTTTGAGGAGCCTCCATACTGTTTTCCACAGTGGCTGCACCAATTTACACTCCCACCAACAGTGTACAAGGTTTCCCTTTTCTCTACCTCCTTGCCAACACTTGTTATTTCTTGTCTTTTTGATAATAGCCATTCTAACATGCATGAAGCGATACCTAATTATGGTTTTGATTTGCATTTCCCTGATGATTAGTGATGTTGAGCATCTTTTCATGTGCCTGTTGGCTTTCCGTATGTCTTCTTTGGAAAAATCTCTATTCAGATATTCTGCCCATTTTTAAACTAGATTGTTTCTTGCTTCCTTTTTCTGCTGAGTTGTATGAGTTTAAATACTTTTTAGATATTTACCCCTTATCAGATACATAATTTGCAAATATTTTCTCCCATTCCATAGGTTGCCTTTTCATTTTGCTGATGGTTTCGTTTGCTGTGCAGAAGTCTTTTAGTTTGATATAGTCCTACTTGATTATTTTTGCTTTTTTGCCTTTCTGTTTAGTGTCAAATCCAAAAAGTCATTGTCACAACTGATGTCAAGGAGCTTACCTCCTATGTTTTCTTCTAGGAGTTTTAAGGTTTCAGGTCTTCTGTTCAAGTCTTTAATCTATTTTGGGTTAATTTTTGTGTATGGTGTAAGATAGGGCTTCATTCTCTTGCATGTGGCTGTCTAGTTTTACCAACACAATTTATTGAAGAGATTATCCATTCTCCATTGTATATTCCTGTCTCCTTTGTTGTAAATTAATTGACCATACATAGGAGAGTTTACTTTTGGGCTTTTGATTCTGTTCCATTGACCTATGTTTCCATTTTTGTGCCAGTACCATACTGTTTCAATTACTGTAGCTTTGTAATACGGTTTGAAAACAAGAAGCATGTTACCTCCAGCTTTGTTCTTCTTTCTTAAGATTGCTTTGGCTATTCCAGGTCTTTTGTGGTTTTATATAAATTTTAGGATTATTTATTCTAGTTCTGTGAAAAATGCCATTGGTATTTTGATAGGAATTGCCTTGAATCTGTAAATTGATTTGGATAGTATGGACATTTTAATATCAGTTCTTCCAATCCATGAACCTGGAATATTTTTCCATTTGTTTGTGTCTTCTATTTCTTTCGTCAGTGTTTTATAGGCTTCAGTGTACAGATCTTTCACCTCATTGGTTAAGTTTATTCCTAGCTATTTTATTCACTTTGATGTAATTGTCAATGGATTGTTTTCTTAATTTCTCTTCATAATAACTTGTTATTAGCGTATAAAAATGCAACTGATTTTTATGTATTGATTTGGTATCCTGCAACTTACTGAATTCATTGATTAGTTCTAACTTTTTTTGGTGGAATCTTTAAGGTTTTCTATATATAATGTCATGTCATCTGCAAATAGAACCAGTTTTACTTCTTCTTTCCTTCCTTCCAAGCCTATACTGAATAAATGTGACAAGAGTGGGCATCCTTGTCTTATTCCTGATCTTAGAGAAAAAACTTTATGTTTTTCGCTGTTGAATATGATATTAGCTGCAGGCTTGTCACATATGGCCTTTATTACGTTAACGCATGTTCCCTCTATACCCACCTTTTTGAGTTTTTTCATAAATAAATGTTGAATTTTGTCAAATACTTTTTCTGCATCTATTAAAATGATCGTATGATTCTTATCCTTCATTTTGTTAATGTGGTTTATAACATTGATTTGCAGATAGTGAACCATCCTTGAATCCCTGGAATAAATCCCACTTGATCATGGTGTATGGTCTTTTTTAATGTATTGTTGACTTAGTTTGCTAATATTTTGTTCAGAATTTTTGCATCCATCTTCATCAGGGATATTGGCCTGTAAATTTCTTTCCTTGTAGTGTCCTTGTCTGGTTTTGGTATCAGGGTAATGATGGTATCATAGAATGAGTCTGGAAGTGTTGCCTCCTGTTCTCTTTATTAGAAGAGTTTGAGAAAGATTGGTATTAATTTTTCTTTAAATGTTTGGTAGAATTCACCACTGAAGCCACCTGGGTGAGGACTTCTGTTTGTTGGTAGGTTTGATTATTTTTTTTTTTAATGTTGTGGCTGACTTGGTTTTTTCCCTACATGTTTTTTGGGTTTTGGGTTTTTTTGTTTTAATTTATTTATTTTTTTAATTTTGGCTGTATTGGGTCTTCGTTTCTGTGCGAGGGCTTTCTCCAGTTGTGGCAAGCAGGGGCCACTCTTCATCGTGGTGCGCGGGCCTTTCACTGTCGCGGCTTCTCTTGTTGCGGGGCACAGGCTCCAGACACGCAGGCTCAGTAGTTGTGGCTCACGGGCTTAGTTGCTCCACGGCATGTGGGATCTTCCCAGACCAGGGCTCGAGCCTGTGTCCCCTGCATTGGCAGGCAGATTCTCAACCACTGCGCCACCAGGGAAGCCCAGGTTTGATTATTGATTCAATCTCCTTACTAATAATTGGTCTGTTCAGATTTTCTGTTAATTCATGATTCAGTCTTGGTACGTTCTATGTTTCTAGAAATTTATCCATTTCTTGTAGATAGTCCAATTTGTTAGCATATAATTTTCATAGTAGTCTCTTATGATCCTTTGTATTTCTGAGGTATCAATTGTAACATCTCCTCTTTCATTTCTGATTTTATTTATTTGAGTCTTCTCTCTTCTGTTCTTAATGAGTCTGGCTAATGATCTATTTTGTTTATCTTATCAAAGAACCAGCTCTCAGTTTCACTGATCTTTTCTGTTGTCTCTTTAGTCTCGATTTCATTTATTTCTACTCTGACCTTCGTTACTTTCTTCCTTGTACCAACTTTTGTCTTAGTTTCTCCTTTTTCTAGTTCCTTGAGATACAAAGTTAGGTTGTTTAATATTTTCTTTTTTCTTCATGTAGGGGTTTATCCTTATGAATTTCCCTCTTAAAACTGCTACTACTGTATCCAATAAGTTTTGGTATATTGCATTTCCATTTTCATTTGTCTCAAGATTTTTTTTATTTCTTTTCAACCCACTGGTTGTTCAGTGGCATGCTATTTAATCTCCACATATTTGTGAATTTTCCAGTTTTCTTCTTGTAATTGATTTCTAGTTTCACACCACTGTTGTTGGAAAAGATACTTGATATGATTTCAATCGTCTTAGATTTAAGATATGTTTTGTGGTCTAATACATGATCTATACTGGAGAATGTTCCATGTGTAAATGAGAAGTATGTGTATTCTATTGCTTTTGAATGGAATGTTGTGTAAACGTATGTTAAGTCCATCTGGTCTAACATATTATTTAAGTCTAATGTTTCCTTGTTGATTTTCTGTTTGATATTCTATATCTATCCATTGACGACAGTGGGGTGTTGAAGTCCCTTACTATTACTGTTATTGCTGTCTTTTTTTCCCTTTTGTGTCATTAATATTATATATTTAGGTGCTCCTTTTTGGGGTGCATAAATATTTACAAATGTTACATTCTCTTGTTGGATTGACTGCTTTATAATTATATAATGACCTTCTTTGTCTCTTATTACAATCTTTGTCTTAAAGTCTATCTTGTATTATATATTACCTCAGCTTTCTTTTGGTTTCCGTTTGCATGGAATGCCTTTTTGCATCCCTTCACTTTCAGTCTGTATGTGTCCTTAAAACTGAAGTGACTCTCTCACTTAAGGCAGAATATATAAATTGGGTCCTGTCCATTGACCTTTTATAAGTCCCAATGAGGTCCATTTATCATAGAATAATATATTTAATAATATAAATGCAATTCACCATTAGCATTGTTATGAAGAATAAGAAATATCAAAACAATTCCTATATTTATTTGGCTATTGTTATTCAAGGAAGTGATTTTTTAAAAAGAAAAGTCTGATCAAATAACTTATTGTTAAACTCTAGAAGGAAACAAGTGAAGAAGTCACTTCTCCATTCACTGTTCTCTCCTTTGCTCACTGTGCTCCAGCCACACTGCCTTTCTTGCAAGCTTTCTAACACGCTGGAGACACTATCCTTGAACCTTTGTTCTGGAGGTTTCTTCTGTGGGTCTAGATGTGGTCAATCCAGGTTGCATCACAGCCCCTGAATGAATTTTGTAAGAATTTCTCTCCCTCTCACTGTCTTTGTATCTCTTTTTTCTTTTCTAATTTAGTTTTATAATGGGGTATAGCTGATTTTCAATGCTGTGTTTCTTCCTTCTGTACATCCACTTGATTCACTTACAGAGAGACATCAATCAATTCCTTTTCAGATTCTTACCAGTCTTCTATATTCTATTCTGGTGACAAAAGTGTGCTCACTAAAGTGCTTTGAGCTATAGAGTAGGTCTTGTCAATTACCTATTTGGGCTATGGAACGGTATCTATGCTAATTTCAACCTCCTGGTTTATGCCTCACACCACCCCAGCTTTCCCCTTTAGCAGCCATAAGTGTGTTTTCTAAATGTGTGACGCTGTTTCTGTTTTGTCATTTAGTTCATGTGTAGCCATTTTTAGATTTCACCTATAAGTGATATCTTATGATAAGTCTCTTTTACTGTCTGACTTATATCACTTAGAATGATCGTACCTAAGTCCACCCGAGTTGCTGCAACTGGCCTTCTTTCATTCATGTCATGGCTGAGAAATATTCCATTTTACCTAAGTACCGCATCTCCTTAATCCATTTTTTCCTTCCAAGGTCATTTACATTGTATGCCAGTCGAGGCTCTTGTAAACAGAGCAGCCCTAAACTTTGGGGTGCCTCTGTTTTGTTCATTTTTAGTTTTCCCAATTTATACGCCCATGAGTGGAAGTGCCCTATGCTCTCTAGCTGTGTTTTTCAGATGTTTTGGGAAACACCATACACTTCTCCAGAGTGGCCGTTGGCAATTTACATCCCGCCCATCAGCGTAACAAGGCTCCCTTTTCTCTCTGGCCTGTCCTGCATTTCTGGCTTTTACACTTTTTCAGGATGGCCCTTTTGACCGATGGGAAGTGAGACATTTTTGTAGTGCTGATTTGGATTTCCCGCTTGCTTGGTTGGCCAAAAAGGGCGTATGCGTTTTTTCCTGAATTCAGGAAAAAACGCATACGCCCTTTTTGGCCAAGGGCCTCATTGTCGACGTTTTGCCGCATTTCATGTGCTTTAAAGGCGAGTCGAATCTACCTCCTGAAATCTGTTTCCTGCAGTTCTGCCTTACTTTCAAATCCTCTTCGTTGCCTTCCCTCAATATATTTTTGGACGATAGTTATCATTTATAACTCTGCAGGTTTGTGAATTGCAGTGCCCCTGAGCTCCATTTTTCAACTCGCTTTTTTGGGAGCTGGCCACAAAAGCGCAGGATTGCTTCAGGCCCTATTCTGGTTCCGGGGTCAGGCTGAGCCTGTGGTTAATTCTTCTTCCTGATGGCAAATTAGATTGACCTGTGCCGGTCCGAACACCTAGAGCTAGTCTCTCATTGGTTCCCCCTCTTCCCGTTCATCCTCAGGACAAATTGCAAACTGTACGAAAGAGGAGGTTAAAGGTGCTGTTTCTCCAAGTGGGGAGATTGTTAGGAAAGCGGCTGGAATGGCGAACCCGAGCACCAGGAGATGAGAAATGAGGTGCGTTTTAGAAACCTTTCCCGATCACACGGTGTACCATCCTCTGGGTTTCCCATGCATGTTTTCACTGTAGGAAGATTCCCTTGAACCTGGAGATTTGGGACCCATGCAATGGGTACCACGCAGTATTACTTTAAAGGGTCTGCATTTGCTCCCCCAACCTCACCAATCCTCTCAGCCCCTAGAGTGTCCACCCTTATGTCACATCCAGCTGTGGGTCTAGATATGGTCAGTCCAGGTTGCATCACAGCCCCTGAACGAATTTTGTAAGAATTTCTCTCTCTTTCACTATCTTTGTTTTTTTTTGTAACTTATCTTTATAGAAGGGTTTAGCTGATTTTCACTGCTGTGTTTATGCTGCTTTACGCCCACTTGATTCACTTACAGGGAGATATCAATATATAGGTTTTAAGATTCTTACTAGTCAGATATATTCTTGGGCGGTAAATAGGGGGTGTTGAGTCCAGTTCACCGAGCAAGAAGTAGGTCTTGTCTATTACATATTTAGTTTATGGAATGGTATCTGTGCTAATTTCAAACCCTTGTTTTATGCATCACCCCACCTCACCTTTCCCGTTAAGCAGCCATAGTGTGTTTTCTAAATGTGTGACTCTGTTCTGTTTTGTAATTCAGTTCATGTGAAGCGATTTTTACATTCCCTCTATAAGTGATATCTTATGATAAGTGTCTTTTTCTGTGTGACTTATTTCACTTAGAATCATCGTACCTAAATCCACTCATCATGCTGCTACTAGCCTTATGACATTGATTTCATGGCTGAGTGATATTCCATTGTACATAAGTACCACAGCTTCTTTATCCATTTTTCTCTTTCCTGGGATATTTAAGTTGTAGTGAAGTGGAGATTCTTGTAAAAAGAGCAGCCCTAAACTTTGGGGTGCCTGTGTCTTGTTGATTTGAAGTTTTCCCAATTTATATGCCCATGAGTGGAAGTGTCCTATGCTCTCTAGCTGTGTTTTGTAGATGTTTTGGGAAACACCATACACTTCTCCAGAGTGGCCATTGGGAATTTACATCCCGCCCATCAGCATAACAAGGTTCCCATTTCTCCCTGGCCTGTCCTGCATTTCTGGTTTTTACACTTTTTTAGGATGGCCCTTTTGACTGCTGAGAAGTGAGACTTCTTAGTAGTGCTGATTTGCATTTCCTGCTTCTGCAGCATGTGGGATGTTCCCGAACCAGTGTCCCCTGTATTGGCAGGCGGATTCTTAACCACGGTGCCACCAGGCAAGCCCCCATGTAAATTATTACAGAGCGTTCAGTAGACCTCCCTTGTTATATGGTCGTTCTTTTTGACACATGTGTTTAATATGTATTTGTATACGTATGGTAACCGTAATCTTAATGTATCCATTCCTCCCACCTTTCCTTTGAGATAACCGTGGTTTGTTTTCTAAGTCTGTGAGAGTCTTTCTCTGTGGAAGTATGTTCATATGTGTCAGTTGTTAGGTAACACCTAGAAGTGATATCACAGGATATTTGTCGTCTGCTTTCCGACTTACCTCATATTCTGTGATTATCTCTAGGCTCATCTAAGGTCCTGCAAAGAGCAGTGTTTCATTCTTTTCCATGGCGAATATTCCACCGTGTCCATGGACCACTTCTTCTTTTTACATTCACCTGTTGATGGGCATTTTGGTTACTTCCAAGTCTTGGCTATGCTAAATATTGATGCAGTGCAGGATTGCCAGCCTGTGTCTTTGGGATTCTGGTCTTCTCAGGGGTTAGGCCCAGCAGTGGGCCTACTAGATCATATGGTAGTTCAATTTTTACCTTTCAACACACCTCCATTCTGTTCTCACTACTGGCTGTTACCAGTTTACATCCACCAGCAACTAGAGGGTACACGGATCTCTAAAGCCCCTTCAGGATTTATTGTTTGTAGACTTTTTACTGATGGCATTTTGAGTGTTGCGTGGTGATACCTTTTTGTAGTTTCAGTTTGCATGCATCTAATAATTCCCGATATTGAGCTTTTATCTACGTCCGTTTTCCTTTTTTTTTCTTTTAAGTGAAACACAGAAACTTACCTCTTCAAATTGTTTCCTTGAAAAATGTGCCATGTTCTGAATTCCTGTGGCCGTTACCTGCACCAGGACATTTTTTGAGGGCAGGTGTCATTTACAGCCCTGTAGTAATTGTGAATATTACATGACCATTAGCTCTGGATTTAAAGCTGCTGTTGCAGGAAACGGCCACAAGGAGGCAGCATTTCTATATTCCCAACTCTGGTTACTAGGGCAACATAGCCTTCCTGGTAGTCCTGTTTGTAGGTTGTAAAGTAGAGTGGAATGTGCCAGGACAAACCCCCCAAAACTATGTCTACTTATTTGTTGTTGGTATTCTTAGTTAAATTTTCATTTTTCTCAGAGCAAATTTGATTGCAATATTGTGTTTGCTCTAGGTGTACAGAGTCTCTTTCATTGATACATATATCTTTTCATGTTTGGATCCCGTTGCCATATAGGTTATTACAGAATGTTGTGTAGACCTCTCTTGGTATTCGGTATGTCTTTGATGATTATATATTTTATAAGTATTAGCATATGTCTGTTGAACCCAATACCCTCCGTTATACGTTCCTCACACCTTTCCATTTGGTTAACCACAAGCTTGTTTTCTGAACACGTGAGTGTCCTTCTCTGTGGAAATAGGTTCATTCCTATCAATTTTTAGATAACACCTATACGTGATATCATAGGATATGTGTCTCTCACTTTCTGACTTACTTCAAGTTGTGTGATTATCTGTAGCCTCATCTATGGTGCTGCAAACGGCACTGTTTCATTATTTTCTGTGTCTAATATTGCATTGTGTACATGGACCACTTTTTCATCCATTCATCTGATGATGGACATTTTTGTGGCTTCCATGTCTTGGTTATTGTAAATACTGCTGCAATACACGATTTTCCATCCCGTGTTTTTTGGTTCTGGCTTTCACAGGTTACAGGCCCAATAGTGGGCCTTCCAGATCATATGGTGACTCAATTTTTACCTTTAAACGCACTGCCATTCTGTTCCTATTATTGGCTGTTACCCCTTTACATCCCACTTAGACCGAGAGGTTACGCTATTCTCCACAACTTCTTCAACATCTATTGTTTGTTGACTTTTTGCTGATGGTCATTCTGACTGGTGTGAGGTGATACCTTTGTGTAGATTGGATTTCAATGAGTCTAATAATTCCTGATGTTTTGTGTTTATCAATGTCCTTTTCATTTTTTTTAAGATTGAGCTAAACTTACAACTTCATATTGCCTTCTTGAAAAATTTGCCGCGTTTGGATTTTTTTGGCCATTCCCTACCCCAGGACATTTTTTGAGGGCATGAGTCATTTATAGCCCTGCAGTCCTTGTGAATATTAGTGACTATTAGCAGTAGATTTAAAGCTGCTGTTTGAGGAAACGGCCTTAGGGTGGCAGCATTTCTACGTTGCCAACTCTGCTTGCTAGGGAAACAGAACCTTGCTGCAAGTTGTGCTTTTAGGTTGCAGATTAGAGTGGAATGTGCCAGGACAAAACCCCATAAATTTTAGCTTCCTTAATTCTTGTTTGTGACTTTAAGTTGTAGTTTTGATCAGAGCAAATTTGATTGAAAAAAGGCCTTTTGTTCAAGGTGTACAGAATCTTGTTCATTTACACATATACATACATCTATTGATCTTCGGGTCTGTTTCCATGTAGGTTATTACAGAGTGTTGAGTAGACCACTCTTGGTATTCCATAGGTCTTTGGGATTATATATTTTATAAGTATTAGTATATGTGTGTTAACCCCAATATCCTAATTTATCCATTCCTCACACCTTTTCTTTGGATTAACCATAAGTTTGTCTTCTCAATCTGAGATTGTCTTTCTCTATGGAAATATGTTCATTTTTATGAATTTTCAGATAACATAAGTGATATCATAGGACATTTGTCTTTTGCATTCTGACTTACTTAAGGTTGTGTGATTATCTCTAGGCTCATCTCTAGTGCTGCATATACGATCCTTTTTTTTTTTCGTGACTGATATTGCATTCTGACCATATACCACTTATTCTTTGTCCATTCACCTGTTTATTGACCTTTTTTTGCTTCCATGTCTTGGCTATTTCAGTATTGCTGCAGTGCACGTTTGACTGCCTCTGTCTTTCCGATTCTGGTGGTCTTAGGTTATAGGCCCAAAAGGTGCCCTGCCGCATCATATGGTAGCTCAATTTTTACCTTTTCAAACAGCTCCATTCAGTTTTCGTTAGTGCTGTTACCACTTTACATCCCACCAGCAGCTAGAAGGTACAAAGATCTCTAAAACCCCTTCAGCATTTATAGTTTGTAGATTTTTGCTGATGGCCATTTGACTGGTGTGAGCTGAATCCTTTTTGGAGGTTGGATACGCATGTGGCTAATAATTCCTTATACTGATCTTTAGGCATATCCTTTTTCTTCTTTTCCTTTTTTTGTTAAAGAGTGAGTACAACTTCCCTCTTCATATTGACTTCTTGAAAAATTTCTCATGTGTTGAATTTTCTTGCCTATTCCCTACCCCAGGGCATTTTTTGAGGGCAGGTGTCATTTAGACCCCTGCAGTCCTTGTGACTATTAAGCAACCATTAGCACTGGGTGTAAAGCTGCTGTTGTGGGAAACTGCCAAAGGCGGCAGCATTATTACGTTCTCAACTCTTGTTACTACGGCAACAGAGTCTTCCTGGAGGTAGTGTTCCAAGGTTGTAAATTAGAGTGGAATGTGCTGGGACAAGCCCACAGAAGTTTATGTCGCCTTACTTATGTTTCTTTTTTAAATTTAATTTCTATTTCTTATCGGAGGAAATTTAATTAGAGTGTTTTGATTGCCTGTCTGTACAGAATCTGCCCAATGATTCATACGTATGTCTGTTCATCTTCGGATCCTGTTAGCATGTATGTGATTACAAAATGTATATTTTAAAGGTATTGGTGATTATATAATTCATACAGTTTATATGTTATATGTTTATATACATTTAACATACATTAGTATATGTATGTTAACCCCATAGTCCTAAGTTACCCATCCTCCCACGTGTCATTTTGGCTAACCATTAGTTTATTTGATAAGTCTGTGAGTGTCTTTTTCTGTGGAAATATGTTCATTGGTAGCAATCTTAGGATAACATGTATAAATGATATCATAGGATATTTGTCATACCGTTTTGACTTACTTAACCTTATATGATTATTTCTAGGCTCAACTGTAGTCCTGAAAACGGCATTGTTCATTTTTTTTCCCAATTCTACTATTCCATTCTGTCCATATACCAATTCTTCTTTGTACATTCATCTGTTTATAGACCTTTTTTTGCTTCCATGTCTTGGCAATTTCAGTATTGCTGCAGTGCACATTTGACTGCCTCTGTCTTTCCTATTCTGGTGGTCTTAGGTTATAGGCCCAAGACGTGCCCTGCCGCATCATATGGTAGCTCAATTTTTACCTTTTCGAGCAGCTCCATTCAGTTTGCGTTAGTGCTGTTACCACTTTACATCCCACCAGCAGCTAGAAGGTACACAGTTCTCTAAAACCCCTTCAGCATTTATAGTTTGTAGACTTTTTGCTGATGGAAATGACTGGTGTGAGCTGAAACCTTTTTGAATTTGAATTTGCATGTGGCTAATAAGTCCTTATACTGAGCTTTAGGCATGTCCTTTTTTTTCTTTTCCTTTTTTTTTAAAGAGTGAGTTCAACTTCCCTCCTCTTATTGACTTCTTGAAACATTTCTCATGTGTTGAATTTTCTTACCTATTCCTTACCCCAGGGCATTTTTTGAGGGCAGGTGTCATTTAGACCCCTGCAGTCCTTGTGACTATTAAGCAACCATTAGCACTGGGTTTAAAGCTGCTGTTGTGGGAAACAGCCAGAAGGCGGCAGCATTATTACGTTCTCAACTCTTGTTACTAGGGAAACAGAGTCTTCCTGGAGGTAGTGTTCTAAGGTTGTAAATTAGAGTGGAATGTGCTAGGACAAGCCCCCAGAAGTTTATGTCTCCTTACTTATGTTTGTTTTTTAAATTTAATTTCTATTTCTTATCGGAGTAAATTTGATTAGAGTGTTTTGATTGTCTGGCTGTACAGAATCTGCTCAAAGATTCATACATATGTCTGTTCATCTTCAGATCCTGTTACCATGTATGTGATTACAGAATGTATATTTTAAAGGTATTGGTGATTATATAATTCATATAGTTTATCTGTTATATGTTTATATACATTTAACATACAGTAGTATATGTATGTTAACCCCATAGTCCTAATTTACCCATCCTCCCCCCTTTCATTTTGGCTAACCATTAGTTTATTTCATAAGTCTGTGAGTGTCTTTTTCTGTGGAAATATGTTCATTGGTAGCAATCTTAGGATAACATGTATAAATGATATCATAGGATATTTGTCATACCCTTTTGACTTACTTAACCTTATATGATTATTTCTAGGCTCAACTGTAGTCCTGAAAACGGCATTGTTCATTTTTTTCTCGAGGCTACTATTCCATTCTGTCCATATACCACTTCTTCTCTGTCCATTCATCTGTTTATGGACCTTTTTTTGCTTCCATGTCTTGGCTATTTCAGTATTGCTGCAGTGCACATTTGCCTGCCTCTCTCTTTCCGATTCTGGTGGTCGTAGGTAATAGGCCCAAAAGGTGCCATGCCGCATCATATGGTAGCTCAATTTTTACCTTTTCAAGCAGCTCCATTCAGTTTGTGTTAGTGCTGTTACCACTTTACATCCCACCAGCAGCTAGAAGGTACACAGTTCTCTAAAACCCCTTCAGGTTTTATAGTTTGTAGACTTTTTGCTGATGGTCATGACTGGTGTGAGCTGAAACCTTTTTGAATTTGAATTTGCATGTGGCTAATAATTCCTTATACTGAGCTTTAGGCATGTCCTTTTTTTCTTTTCCTTTTTTTTTTAAAGAGTGAGTACAACTTCCCTCCTCTTATTGACTTCTTGAAAAATTTCTCATGTGTTGAATTTTTTTGCCTATTCCCTACCCCAGGGCATTTTTGAGAGCGTGTGTCATTTACAGCCCTGCACTCCTTGTGACTGTAGAAGCAACCATTGGCACTTGGTTTAAAGATGCTGTTGTGGGAAGCAGCCACAAGGCGGCAGCATTATTACGTTCTCAACTCTTGTTAATACAGCAACAGAGTCTTCCTGGAGGTAGTGTTCCAAGGTTGTAAATTTGAGTGGAATGTGCTGGGAAAAGCCCCCAGAAGTTTATGTCTCCTTACTTATGTTTGTTTTTTAAATTTAATTTCTATTTCTTATCAGAGTAAATTTGATTAGAGTGTTTTGATTGTCTGGCTCTACAGAATCTGCTCAATGATTCATGCATATGTCTGTTCATCTTCGGATCCTGTTACCATGTATGTGATTACAAAATGTATATTTTAAAGGTATTGGTGATTATATAATTCATACAATTTATCTGTTATATGTTTTCATACACTTAACATACATTAGTATATGTATGTTAACCCCATAGTCCTAATTTACCGATCCTCCTTCCTTTCATTTTGGCTAACCATTAGTTTATTTCATAAGTCTGTGAGTGTCTTTTTCTGTGGAAATATGTTCATTGGTAGCAATCTTAGGATAACATGTATAAATGTTATCATAGGATATTTGTCGTACCCTTTTGAGTTATTTAACCTTATATGATTATTTCTAGGCTCAACTGTAGTCCTGAAAACGGCATTGTTCATTTTTTTCCCGAGGCTACTATTCTATTTGATACGTATACCACTTCTTCTTTGTCCATTCATCTGTTTATGAACCCTTTTTCTGCTTCCATGTCTTGGCTATTTCAATATTGCTGCAGTGCACATTTGCCTGCCTGTGTCTTTCCGATTCAGGTGGTCTTAGGTTATAGGCCCAAAAGGTGACCTGCCGCATCATATGGTAGCTCAATTTTTACCTTTTCAAGAAACTCCATTCAGTTTGCGTTAGTGCTGTTACCACTTTACATCCCACCAGCAGCTAGAAGGTACACAGTTCTCTAAAACCCCTTCAGCATTTATAGTTTGTAGACATTTTGCTGATGGAAATGACTGGTGTGAGCTGAAACCTTTTTGAAATTGAATTTGCATGTGTCTAATAATTCCTTATACTGAGCTTTAGGCATGTCCTTTTTTTTCTTTTCCTTTTTTTTTTAAAGAGTGAGTACAACTTCCCTCCTCTTATTGACTTCTTGAAAAATTTCTTATGTGTTGAATTTTCTTGCCTATTCCCTACCCCAGCGCATTTTTCAGGCCAGGTGTCATTTAGATCCCTGCAGTCCTTGTGACTATTAAGCAACCATTAGCACTGGGCTTAATGCTGCTGTTGTGGGAAACAGCCACAAGGCGGCAGCATTATTACCGTCTCATCTATTGTTACTAGGGCAACAGAATCTTCCTGGAGGTAGTGTTCCGTGGTTGTAAATTAGAGTGGAATGTGCTGGGACGAGCCCCCAGAAGTTTATGTCTCCTTACTTATGTTTGTTTTTTAAATTTAATTCTATTTCTTTTTGGAGTAAATTTGATTAGAGTGTTTTGATTGTCTGGCTGTACAGAATCTGCTCAATGATTCCTACATATGTCTGTTCATCTTCGGATTCTGTTACCATGTATGTGAATACAGAATGTATATTTTAAAGGTATTGGTAATTATATAATTCATATAGTTTATCTGTTATATGTTTATATACATGTAACATACATTAGTATATTTATGTTAATCCCATAGTCCTAATTTACCCATCCTCCCCCCTTTCATTTTGGCTAACCATTAGTTTATTTCATAAGTCTGTGAGTGTCTTTTTCTGTGGAAATATGTTCATTGGTAGCAATCTTAGGATAACATGTATAAATGATATCATAGGATATTTGTCATACCCTTTTGACTTACTTAACCTTATATTATTATTTCTAGGCTCTACTGTAGTCCTGAAAATGGCATTGTTCATTTTTTTCCCGAGGCTACTATTCCATTCTGTCCATATACCACTTCTTCTCTGTCCATTCATCTGTTTATGGACCTTTTTTTGCTTCCATGTCTTGCCTATTTCAGTATTGCTGCAGTGCACATTTGACTGCCTGTGTCTTTCCGATTCTGGTGGTCTTAGGTTATAAGCCCGAGAGGTGCCCTGCCGCATCATATGGTAGCTCAATTTCTACCTTTTCAAGCGGCTCCATTCAGTTTGCGTTAGTGCTGTTACCACTTTACATCCCAGCAGCAGATAGAAGGTACACATTTCTCTAAAACACCTTCAGCATTTATAGTTTGTAGACTTTTTGCTGATGGCCATTTGACTGTTGTGAGCTGAAACCTTTACGGAGGTTGTTTACGCATGTGGTGAATAATTCCTTATACTGAGCTTTAGGCATGTCCTTTTTTTTCTTTTCCTTTTTTTTTAAAGAGTGAGTACAACTTCCCTCCTCTTATTGACTTCTTGAAAAATTTCTCATGTGTTGAATTTTCTTGCCTATTCCCTACCCCAGGGCATTTTTCAGGGCAGGTGTCATTTAGAGCCCTGCAGTCCTTGTGACTATTAAGCAACTATTAGCACTGGGTTTAAAGCTGCTGTTGTGGGAAACAGCCACAAGGCGGCAGCATTATTACGTTCTCAACTCTTGTTACTACAGCAACAGAGTCTTCCTGGAGGTAGTGATCCGAGGTTGTAAATTAGAGTGGAATGTGCTGGGACAAGCCCCCAGAAGTTTATGTCTCCTTACTTATGTTTGTTTTTTAAATTTAATTTCATTTCTTATCAGAGTAAATTTGATTAGAGTGTTTTGATTGCCTGGCTGTACAGAATCTGCTCAATGATTCATACATATGTCTGTTCATCCTCGGGTCCTGTTACCATGTATGTGATTACAAAATGTATATTTTAAAGGTATTGGTGATTATATAATTCATACAGTTTATCTGTTATATGTTTTTATACACTTAACATACATTAGTATATGTATGTTAACCCCATAGTCCTAGTTTACCCATCCTCCCACCTTTCATTTTGTCTAACCATTAGTTTATTTCATAAGTCTGTGAGTGTCTTTTTCTGTGGAAATATGTTCATTGGTAGCTATCTTAGGATAACATGTATAAATGTTATCATAGGATATTTGTCGTACCGTTTTGAGTTACTTAACCTTATATGATTATTTCTAGGCTCAACTGTAGTCCTGAAAACGGCATTGTTCATTTTTTTCCCGAGGCTACTATTCTATTTGGTACGTATACCACTTCTTCTTTGTCCATTCATCTGTTTATGAACCTTTTTTCTGCTTCCATGTCTTGGCTATTGCAATATTGCTGCAGTGCTCATTTGCCTGCCTGTGTCTTTCCGATTCAGGTGGTCTTAGGTTATAGGCCCAAAAGGTGACCTGCCGCATCATATGGTAGCTCAATTTTTACCTTTTCAACAGCTCAATTCAGTTTGCGTTAGTGCTGTTACCACTTTACATCCCACCAGGATCTAGAAGGTACACAGTTCTCTAAAACTCCTTCAGCATTTATAGTTTGTAGAATTTTGCTGATGGAAATGACTGGTGTGAGCTGAAACCTTTTTGAATTTGCATTTGCATGTGTCTAATAATTCCTTATACTTAGCTTTTGGCATGTCCTTTTTTTTCTTTTCCTTTGTTTTTAAAGAGTGAGTACAACTTCCCTCCTCCTATTGACTTCTTGAAAAATTTCTCATGTGTTGAATATTCTTGCCTATTCCCTACCCCAGGGCATTTTTCAGGGCAGGTGTCATTTAGAGCCCTGCAGTCCATGTGACTATTAAGCAACCATTAGCACTGGGTTTTAAGCTGCTGTTGTGGGAAAGAGCCACAAGGCGGCAGCATTATTACGTTCTCATCTCTTGTTACTAGGGCAACAGAATCTTCCTGGAGGTAGTGTTCCGAGGTTGTAAATTAGCGTGGAATGTGCTGGGAGAAGCCACCAGAAGGTTATGTCTCCTTACTTAGGTTTGTTTTTTAAATTAAATTTCTATTTCTTATCAGAGTAAATTTGATTTGAGTGTTTTGATTGTCTGGCTGTACAGAAACTGCTCAATGATTCCTACATATGTCTGTTCATCTTCGGATTCTGTTACCATGTATGTTATTACAGAATGTATATTTTAAAGGTATTGGTGATTATATAATTCATACAGTTTATCTGTTATATGTTTTTATACACTTAACATACATTAGTATATGTATGTTAACCCCATAGTCCTAATTTACCCATCCTCCCACCTTTCATTTTGGCTAACAATTAGTTTGTTTCATAAGTCTGTGAGTGTCTTTTTCTGTGGAAATATGTTCATTGGTAGCAATCTTAGGATAACATGTACAAATGATATCATAGGATATTTGTCATACCCTTTTGACTTACTTAACCTTATATGATTATTTCTAGGCTCAACTCTAGTCCTTAAAACGGCATTGTTCATTTTTTCCCCGAGGCTACTATTCCATTCTGTCCATATACCACTTCTTCTCTGTCCATTCATCTGTTTATGGACATTTTTTTTGCTTCCATGTCTTTGCTATTTCCATATTGCTGCAGTGCACATTTGACTGCCTGTGTCTTTCCGATTCTGGTAGTCTTAGGTTATAAGCCGAAGAGGTGCCCTGCCGCATCATATGGTAGCTCAATTTTTACCTTTTCAAGCAGCTCCATTCAGTTTGCGTTAGTGCTGTTACCACTTTACATCCCAGCAGCAGATAGAAGGTATACATTTCTCTAAAACCCCTTCAGCATTTATAGTTTGTAGACTTTTTGCTGATGGCCATTTGACTGGTGTGAGCTGAAACCTTTTTGGAGGTTGGATACGCATGTGGCGAATAATTCCTTATACTGATCTTTAGGCATATCCTTTTTCTTCTTTTCCTTTTTTTGTTAAAGTGTGAGTACAACTTCCCTCTTCATATTCACTTTTTGAAAAATTTCTCATGTGTTGAATTTTCTTGCGTATTCCCTACCCCAGGGCATTTTTTGAGGGCAGGTGTCATTTAGACCCCTGCAGTCGTTTTGACTATTAAGCAACCATTAGCACTGGGTTTAAAGCTGCTGTTGTGGGAAACAGCCACAAGGCAGCAGCATTATTACGTTCTCAACTCTTGTTACTATGGCAACAGAGTCTTCCTGGAGGTAGTGTTCCGAGGTTGTAAATTAGAGTGGAATGTGCTGGGACAAGCCTCCAGAAGTTTATGTCTCCTTACTTATGTTTGTTTTTTAAATTTAATTTCTATTTCTTATCGGAGTAAATTTGATTTTAGTGTTTTGATTGCCTGGCTGTACAGAATCTGCTCAATGATTCATACATATGTCTGTTCATCCTCGGGTCCTGTTACCATGTATGTGATTACAAAATGTATATTTTAAAGGTATTGGTGATTATATAATTCATACAGTTTATCTGTTATATGTTTTTATACACTTAACATACATTAGTATATGTATGTTAACCCCATAGTCCTAGTTTACCCATCCTCCCACCTTTCATTTTGTCTAACCATTAGTTTATTTCATAAGTCTGTGAGTGTCTTTTTCTGTGGAAATATGTTCATTGGTAGCTATCTTAGGATAACATGTATAAATGTTATCATAGGATATTTGTCGTACCCTTTTGAGTTACTTAACCTTATATGATTATTTCTAGGCTCAACTGTAGTCCTGAAAACGGCATTGTTCATTTTTTTCCCGAGGCTACTATTCTATTTGGTACGTATACCACTTCTTCTTTGTCCATTCATCTGTTTATGAACCTTTCTTCTGCTTCCATGTCTTGGCTATTTCAATATTGCTGCAGTGCTCATTTGCCTGCCTGTGTCTTTCCGATTCAGGTGGTCTTAGGTTATAGGCCCAAAAGGTGACCTGCCGCATCATATGGTAGCTCAATTTTTACCTTTTCAACAGCTCAATTCAGTTTGCGTTGGTGCTGTTACCACTTTACATCCCACCAGGATCTAGAAGGTACACAGTTCTCTAAAACTCCTTCAGCATTTATAGTTTGTAGATATTTTGCTGATGGAAATGACTGGTGTGAGCTGAAACCTTTTTGAATTTGCATTTGCATGTGTCTAATAATTCCTTATACTGAGGTTTAAGCATGTCCTTTTTTTTCTTTTCCTTTTTTTTTAAAGAGTGAGTACAACTTCCCTCCTCTTATTGACTTCTTGAAAAATTTCTCATGTGTTGAATTTTCTTGCCTATTCCCTACCCCAGGGCATTTTTCAGGGCAGGTGTCATTTAGAGCCCTGCAGTCCATGTGACTATTAAGCAACCATTAGCACTGGGTTTAAAGCTGCTGTTGTGGGAAAGAGCCACAAGGCGGCAGCATTATTACGTTCTCATCTCTTGTTACTAGGGCAACAGAATCTTCCTGGAGGTAGTGTTCCGAGGTTGTAAGTTAGAGTGGAATGTGCTGGGACAAGCCCCCAGAAGTTTATGTCTCCTTACTTAGGTTTGTTTTTTAAATTTAATTTCTATTTCTTATCTGAGTAAATTTGATTAGAGTGTTTTGATTGTCTGGCTGTACAGAAACTGCTCAATGATTCCTACATATGTCTGTTCATCTTCGGATTCTGTTACCATGTATGTGATTACAGAATGTATATTTTAAAGGTATTGGTGATTATATAATTCATACAGTTTATCTGTTATATGTTTTTATACACTTAACATACATTAGTATATGTATGTTAACCCCATAGTCCTAGTTTACCCATCCTCCCACCTTTCATTTTGTCTAACCATTAGTTTATTTCATAAGTCTGTGAGTGTCTTTTTCTGTGGAAATATGTTCATTGGTAGCTACCTTAGGATAACATGTATAAATGTTATCATAGGATATTTGTCGTACCCTTTTGAGTTACTTAAACTTATATGATTATTTCTAGGCTCAACTGTAGTCCTGAAAACGGCATTGTTCATTTTTTTCCCGAGGCTACTATTCTATTTGGTACGTATACCACTTCTTCTTTGTCCATTCATCTGTTTATGAACCTTTTTTCTGCTTCCATGTCTTGGCTATTTCAATATTGCTGCAGTGCTCATTTGCCTGCCTGTGTCTTTCCGATTCAGGTGGTCTTAGGTTATAGGCCCAAAAGGTGACCTGCCGCATCATATGGTAGCTCAATTTTTACCTTTTCAAGCAGCTCCATTCAGTTTGCGTTACTGCTGTTACCACTTTACATCCCAGCAGCAGATAGAAGGTATACATTTCTCTAAAACCCCTTCAGCATTTATAGTTTGTAGACTTTTTGCTGATGGCCATTTGACTGGCGTGAGCTGAAACCTTTTTGGAGGTTGGATACGCATGTGGCGAATAATTCCTTATACTGATCTTTAGGCATATCCTTTTTCTTCTTTTCCTTTTTTTGTTAAAGTGTGAGTACAACTTCCCTCTTCATATTCACTTTTTGAAAAATTTCTCATGTGTTGAATTTTCTTGCGTATTCCCTACCCCAGGGCATTTTTTGAGGGCAGGTGTCATTTAGACCCCTGCAGTCGTTTTGACTATTAAGCAACCCTTAGCACTGGGTTTAAAGCTGCTGTTGTGGGAAACAGCCACAAGGCGGCAGCATTATTACGTTCTCAACTCTTGTTACTATGGCAACAGAGTCTTCCTGGAGGTAGTGTTCCGAGGTTGTAAATTAGAGTGGAATGTGCTGGGACAAGCCTCCAGAAGTTTATGTCTCCTTACTTATGTTTGTTTTTTAAATTTAATTTCTATTTCTTATCGGAGTAAATTTGATTTTAGTGTTTTGATTGCCTGGCTGTACAGAATCTGCTCAATGATTCATACATATGTCTGTTCATCCTCGGGTCCTGTTACCATGTGTGTGATTACAAAATGTATATTTTAAAGGTATTGGTGATTATATAATTCATACAGTTTATCTGTTATATGTTTTTATACACTTAACATACATTAGTATATGTATGTTAACCCCATAGTCCTAGTTAACCCATCCTCCCACCTTTCATTTTGGCTAACCATTAGTTTATTTCATAAGTCTGTGAGTGTCTTTTTCTGTGGAAATATGTTCATTGGTAGCAATCTTAGGATAACATGTATAAATGTTATCATAGGATATTTGTCGTACCCTTTTGAGTTACTTAAGCTTATATGATTATTTCTAGGCTCAACTGTAGCCCTGAAAACGGCATTGTTCATTTTTTTCCCGAGGCTACTATTCTATTTGGTACGTATACCACTTCTTCTTTGTCCATTCATCTGTTTATGAAGCTTTTTTCTGCTTCCATGTCTTGGCTATTTCAATATTGCTGCAGTGCTCATTTGCCTGCCTGTGTCTTTCCGATTCAGGTGGTCTTAGGTTATAGGCCCAAAAGGTGACCTGCCGCATCATATGGTAGCTCAATTTTTATCTTTTCAAGCAGCTCCATTCAGTTTGTGTTAGTGCTGTTACCA
The DNA here is from genome assembly GCF_965194805.1 of Balaenoptera borealis. Classification (NCBI taxonomy): domain Eukaryota; kingdom Metazoa; phylum Chordata; class Mammalia; order Artiodactyla; family Balaenopteridae; genus Balaenoptera; species Balaenoptera borealis. Next base: position 402,911 of record NW_028123605.1, read on the forward strand.
CTTTACATCCCACCAGCAGCTAGAAGGTACACAGTTCTCTAAAACCCCTTCAGCATTCATAGTTTGTAGACATTTTGCTGATGGAAACGATTGGTGTGAGCTGAAACCATTTTCCATTTGAATTTGCATGTGTCTAATAATTCATTCTACTGAGCTTTAGGCATGTCCTTTTTTTTCTTTTCCTTTTTTTTTAAAGAGTGAGTACAACTTCCCTCCTCTTATTGATTTCTTGAAAAATTTCTCGTGTGTTGAATATTCTTGCCTATTCCTTACCCCAGGGCATTTTTCAGGGCAGGTGTCATTTAGAAACCTGCAGTCCATGTGACTATTAAGCAACCATTAGCACTGGGTTTAAAGCTGCTGTTGTGGGAAAGAGCCACAAGGCGGCAGCATTATTACGTTCTCATCTCTTGTTACTAGGGCAACAGAATCTTCCTGGAGGTAGTGTTCCGAGGTTGTAAATTAGAGTGGAATGTGCTGGGACAAGCCCCCAGAAGTTTATGTCTCCTTACTTAGGTTTGTTTTTTAAATTTAATTTCTATTTCTTATCGGAGTAAATTTGATTAGAGTGTTTTGATTGTCTGGCTGTACAGAAACTGCTCAATGATTCCTACATATGTCTGTTCATCTTCGGATTCTGTTACCATGTATGTGATTACAGAATGTATATTTTAAAGGTATTGGTGATTATATAATTCATACAGTTTATCTGTTATATGTTTTTATACACTTAACATACATTAGTATATGTATGTTAACCCCATAGTCCTAATTTACCCGTCCTCCCACCTTTCATTTTGGCTAACAATTAGTTTATTTCATAAGTCTGTGAGTGTCTTTTTCTGTGGAAATATGTTCATTGGTAGCAATCTTAGGATAACATGTATAAATGATATCATAGGATAATTGTCATACCCTTTTGACTTACTTAACCTTATATGATTATTTCTAGGCTCTACTGTAGTCCTGAAAACGGCATTGTTCATTTTTTCCCCGAGGCTACTATTCCATTCTGTCCATATACCACTTCTTCTCTGTCCATTCATCTGTTTATGGACATTTTTTTTGCTTCCATGTCTTTGCTATTTCAATATTGCTGCAGTGCACATTTGACTGCCTGTGTCTTTCCGATTCTGGTAGTCTTAGGTTATAAGCCCAAGAGGTGCCCTGCCGCATCATATGGTAGCTCAATTTTTACCTTTTCAAGCAGCTCCATTCAGTTTGCGTTAGTGCTGTTACCACTTTACATCCCACCAGCAGCTAGAAGGTACACAGTTCTCTAAAACCCCTTCAGCATTTATAGTTTATAGACATTTTGCTGATGGAAATGACTGGTGTGAGCTGAAACCTTTTTGAATTTGAATTTGCATGTGTCTAATAATTCCTTATACTGAGCTTTAGGCATGTCCTTTTTTTTCTTTTCCTTTTTTTTTAAAGAGTGAGTACAACTTCCCTCCTCTTATTGACTTCTTGAAAAATTTCTCATGTGTTGAATTTTCTTGCCTATTCCCTACCCCAGGGCATTTTTCAGGGCAGGTGTCATTTAGAGCCCTGCAGTCGTTGTGACTATTAAGCAACCATTAGCACTGGGTTTAAAGCTGCTGTTGTGGGAAACAGCCACAAGGCGGCAGCATTATTACGTTCTCAACTCTTGTTACTAGGGCAACAGAATCTTCCTAGAGGTAGTGTTCTGAGGTTGTAAATTAGAGTGGAATGTGCTGGGACAAGCCCCCAGAAGTTTATGTCTCCTTACTTATGTTTGTTTTTTAAATTTCATTTCTATTTCTTATCAGCGTAAATTTGATTAGAGTGTTTTGATTGCCTGGCTGTACAGGATCTGCTCAATGATTCATACATATGTCTGTTCATCTTCGGGTCCTGTTACCATGTATGTGATTACAAAATGTATATTTTAAAGGTATTGGTGATTATATAATTCATACAGTTTATCTGTTATATGTTTTTATACACTTAACATACATTAGTATATGTATGTTAACCCCATAGTCCTAATTTACCCATCCTCCCACCTTTCATTTTGCTAACCATTAGTTTATTTCATAAGTCTGTGAGTGTCTTTTTCTGTGGAAATATGTTCATTGGTAGCAATCTTAGGATAACATGTATAAATATTATCATAGGATATTTGTCGTACCCTTTTGAGTTACTTAACCTTATATGATTATTTCTAGGCTCAACTGTAGTCCTGAAAATGGCGTTGTTCATTTTTTTCCCCAGGCTACTATTCTATTTGGTACGTATACTACTTCTTCTTTGTCCATTCATCTGTTTATGAACCTTTTTTCTGCTTCCATGTCTTGGCTATTTCAATATTGCTGCAGTGCTCATTTGCCTGCCTGTGTCTTTCCGATTCAGGTGGTCTTAGGTTATAGGCCCAAAGGGTGACCTGCTGCATCATATGGTAGCTCAATTTTTACCTTTTCAAGAAGCTCCATTCAGATTGCGTTAGTGCTGTTACCACTTTACATCCCACCAGCAGCTAGAAGGTACACAGTTCTCTAAAACCCCTTCAGCATTTATAGTTTATAGACATTTTGCTGATGGAAATGACTGGTGTGAGCTGAAACCTTTTTGAATTTGAATTTGCATGTGTCTAATAATTCCTTATACTGAGCTTTAGGCATGTCCTTTTTTTTCTTTTCCTTTTTTTTAAAGAGTGAGTACAACTTCCCTCTTATTGACTTCTTGAAAAATTTCTCATGTGTTGAATTTTCTTGCCTATTCCCTACCCCTGGGCATTTTTCAGGGCAGGTGTCATTTAGAGCCCTGCAGTCCTTGTGACTATTAAGCAACTATTAGTACTGGGTTTAAAGCTGCTGTTGTGGGAAACAGCCACAAGGCGGCAGCATTATTACGTTCTCAACTCTTGTTACTACGGCAACAGAGTCTTCCTGGAGGTAGTGTTCCGAGGTTGTAAATTAGAGTGGAATGTGCTGGGACAAGCCCCCAGAAGTTTATGTCTCCTTACTTATGTTTGTTTTTTAAATTTAATTTCTATTTCTTATCAGAGTAAATTTGATTAGAGTGTTTTGATTGCCTGGCTGTACAGAATCTGCTCAATGATTCATACATATGTCTGTTCATCTTCGGGTCCTGTTACCATGTATGTGATTACAAAATGTATATTTTAAAGGTATTGGTGATTATATAATTCATACAGTTTATCTGTTATATGTTTTTATACACTTAACATGCATTAGTATATGTATGTTAACCCCATAGTCCTAATTTACCCATCCTCCCACCTTTCATTTTGGCTAACCATTAGTTTATTTGATAAGTCTGTGAGTGTCTTTTTCTGTGGAAATATGTTCATTGGTAGCAATCTTAGGATAACATGTATAAATGTTTTCATAGGATATTTGTCGTACCCTTTTGAGTTACTTAACGTTATATGATTATTTCTAGGCTCAACTGTAATCCTGAAAACGGCATTGTTCATTTTTTTCCCGAGGCTACTATTCTATTTGGTACGTATACCACTTCTTCTTTGTCCATTCATCTGTTTATGAACCTTTTTTCTGCTTCCATGTCTTGGCTATTTCACTATTGCTGCACTGCTCATTTGCCTGCCTGTGTCTTTCCCATTCAGGTGGTCTTAGGTTATAGGCCCAAAAGGTGACCTGCCGCATCATATGGTAGCTCAATTTTTATCTTTTCAAGCAGCTCCATTCAGTTTGTGTTAGTGCTGTTACCACTTTACATCCCACCAGCAGCTAGAAGGTACACAGTTCTCTAAAACCCCTTCAGCATTTATAGTTTGTAGACATTTTGCTGATGGAAACGACTGGTGTGAGCTGAAACCTTTTTGAATTTGAATTTGCATGTGTCTAATAATTCATTCTACTGAGCTTTAGGCATGTCCTTTTTTTTCTTTTCCTTTTTTTTTAAAGAGTGAGTACAACTTCCCTCCTCTTATTGACTTCTTGAAAAATTTCTCATGTGTTGAATATTATTGCCTATTCCCTACCCCAGGGCATTTTTCAGGGCAGGTGTCATTTAGAGCCCTGCAGTCCATGTGACTATTAAGCAACCATTAGCACTGGGTTTAAAGCTGCTGTTGTGGGAAAGAGCCACAAGGCGGCAGCATTATTACGTTCTCATCTCTTGTTACTAGGGCAACAGAATCTTCCTGGAGTTAGTGTTCCGAGGTTGTAAATTAGAGTGGAATGTGCTGGGACAAGCCCCCAGAAGTTTATGTCTCCTTACTTAGGTTTGTTTTTTAAATGTAATTTCTATTTCTTATCGGAGTAAATTTGATTAGAGTGTTTTGATTGTCTGGCTGTACAGAAACTGCTCAATGATTCCTACATATGTCTGTTCATCTTCGGATTCTGTTACCATGTATGTGATTACAGAATGTATATTTTAAAGGTATTGGTGATTATATAATTCATACAGTTTATCTGTTATATGTTTTTATACACTTAACATACATTAGTATATGTATGTTAACCCCATAGTCCTAGTTTACCCATCCTCCCACCTTTCATTTTGTCTAACCATTAGTTTATTTCATAAGTCTGTGAGTGTCTTTTTCTGTGGAAATATGTTCATTGGTAGCTATCTTAGGATAACATGTATAAATGTTATCATAGGATATTTGTCGTACCCTTTTGAGTTACTTAACCTTATATGACTATTTCTAGGCTCAACTGTAGTCCTGAAAACGGCATTGTTCATTTTTTCCCCGAGGCTACTATTGCATTCTGTCCATATACCACTTCTTCTCTGTCCATTCATCTGTTTATGGACATTTTTTTTGCTTCCATGTCTTTGCTATTTCCATATTGCTGCAGTGCACATTTGACTGCCTGTGTCTTTCCGATTCTGGTAGTCTTAGGTTATAAGCCGAAGAGGTGCCCTGCCGCATCATATGGTAGCTCAATTTTTACCTTTTCAAGCAGCTCCATTCAGTTTGCGTTAGTGCTGTTACCACTTTACATCCCACCAGCAGATAGAAGGTATACATTTCTCTAAAACCCCTTCAGCATTTATAGTTTGTAGACTTTTTGCTGATGGCCATTTGACTGGTGTGAGCTGAAACCTTTTTGGAGGTTGGATACGCATGTGGCGAATAATTCCTTATACTGATCTTTAGGCATATCCTTTTTCTTCTTTTCCTTTTTTTGTTAAAGTGTGAGTACAACTTCCCTCTTCATATTCACTTTTTGAAAAATTTCTCATGTGTTGAATTTTTTTGCGTATTCCCTACCCCAGGGCATTTTTTGAGGGCAGGTGTCATTTAGACCCCTGCAGTCGTTTTGACTATTAAGCAACCATTAGCACTGGGTTTAAAGCTGCTGTTGTGGGAAACAGCCACAAGGCGGCAGCATTATTACGTTCTCAACTCTTGTTACTATGGCAACAGAGTCTTCCTGGAGGTAGTGTTCCGAGGTTGTAAATTAGAGTGGAATGTGCTGGGACAAGCCTCCAGAAGTTTATGTCTCCTTACTTATGTTTGTTTTTTAAATTTAATTTCTATTTCTTATCGGAGTAAATTTGATTTTAGTGTTTTGATTGCCTGGCTGTACAGAATCTGCTCAATGATTCATACATATGTCTGTTCATCTTCGGATTCTGTTACCATGTATTTGAATACAGAATGTATATTTTAAAGGTATTGGTGATTATATAATTCATATAGTTTATCTGTTATATGTTTATATGCATGTAACATACATTAGTATATTTATGTAAATCCCATAGTCCTAATTTACCCATCCTCCCCCCTTTCATTTTGGCTAACCATTAGTTTATTTCATAAGTCTGTGAGTGTCTTTTTCTGTGGAAATATGTTCATTGGTAGCAATCTTAGGATAACACGTATAAATGATATCATAGGATATTTGTCGTACCCTTTTGACTTACTTAACCTTATATTATTATTTCTAGGCTCTACTGTAGTCCTGAAAACGGCATTGTTCATTTTTTTCCCGAGGCTACTATTCCATTCTGTCCATATACCACTTCTTCTCTGTCCATTCCTCTGTTTATTGACATTTTTTTTGCTTCCATGTCTTTGCTATTTCCATATTGCTGCAGTGCACATTTGACTGCCTGTGTCTTTCCGATTCTGGTAGTCTTAGGTTATAAGCCCAAGAGGTGCCCTGCCGCATCATATGGTAGCTCAATTTTTACCTTTTCAAGCAGCTCCATTCAGTTTGCGTTAGTGCTGTTACCACTTTACATCCCACCAGCAGCTAGAAGGTACACAGTTCTCTAAAACCCCTTCAGCATTTATAGTTTATAGACATTTTGCTGATGGAAATGACTGGTGTGAGCTGAAACCTTTTTGAATTTGAATTTGCATGTGTCTAATAATTCCTTATACTGAGCTTTAGGCATGTCCTTTTTTTTCTTTTCCTTTTTTTTTAAAGAGTGAGTACAACTTCCCTCCTCTTATTGACTTCTTGAAAAATTTCTCATGTGTTGAATTTTCTTGACTATTCCCTACCCCAGGGCATTTTTAAGGGCAGGTGTCATTTAGAGCCCTGCAGTCCTTGTGACTATTAAGCAACCATTAGCACTGGGTTTAATGCTGCTGTTGTGGGAAACAGCCACAAGGCGGCAGCATTATTACGTTCTCATCTCTTGTTACTAGGGCAACAGAATCTTCCTGGAGGTAGTGTTCCGTGGTTGTAAATTAGAGTGGAATGTGCTGGGACGAGCCCCCAGAAGTTTATGTCTCCTTACTTATGTTTGTTTTTTAAATTTAATTCTATTTCTTTTTGGAGTAAATTTGATTAGAGTTTTTTGATTGTCTGGCTGTACAGAATCTGCTCAATGATTCCTACATATGTCTGTTCATCTTCGGATTCTGTTACCATGTATGTGAATACAGAATGTATATTTTAAAGGTATTGGTGATTATATAATTCATATAGTTTATCTGTTATATGTTTATATGCATGTAACATACATTAGTATATTTATGTTAATCCCATAGTCCTAATTTACCCATCCTCCCCCCTTTCATTTTGGCTAACCATTAGTTTATTTCATAAGTCTGTGAGTGTCTTTTTCTGTGGAAATATGTTCATTGGTAGCAATCTTAGGATAACATGTATAAATGATATCATAGGATATTTGTCATACCCTTTTGACTTACTTAACCTTATATTATTATTTCTAGGCTCTACTGTAGTCCTGAAAACGGCATTGTTCATTTTTTTCCCGAGGCTACTATTCCATTCTGTCCATATACCACTTCTTCTCTGTCCATTCATCTGTTTATGGACCTTTTTTTGCTTCCATGTCTTGGCTATTTCAGTATTGCTGCAGTGCACATTTGACTGCCTGTGTCTTTCCGATTCTGGTGGTCTTAGGTTATAAGCCCGAGAGGTGCCCTGCCGCATCATATGGTAGCTCAATTTCTACCTTTTCAAGCGGCTCCATTCAGTTTGCGTTAGTGCTGTTACCACTTTACATCCCAGCAGCAGATAGAAGGTACACATTTCTCTAAAACACCTTCAGCATTTATAGTTTGTAGACTTTTGCTGATGGCCATTTGACTGTTGTGAGCTGAAACCTTTATGGAGGTTGGATACGCATGTGGCGAATAATTCCTTATACTGATCTTTAGGCATATCCTTTTTCTTCTTTTCCTTTTTTTGTTAAAGTGTGAGTACAACTTCCCTCTTCATATTCACTTTTTGAAAAATTTCTCATGTGTTGAATTTTCTTGCCTATTCCCTACCCAAGGGCACTTTTTGAGGGCAGGTGTCATTTAGACCCCTGCAGTCGTTGTGACTATTAAGCAACCATTAGCACTGGGTTTAAAGCTGCTGTTGTGGGAAACAGCCACAAGGCGGCAGCATTATTACGTTCTCAACTCTTGTTACTAGGGCAACAGAATCTTCCTGGAGGTAGTGTTCTGAGGTTGTAAATTAGAGTGGAATGTGCTGGGACAAGCCCCCAGAAGTTTATGTCTCCTTACTTATGTTTGTTTTTTAAATTTCATTTCTATTTCTTATCAGCGTAAATTTGATTAGAGTGTTTTGATTGCCTGGCTGTACAGGATCTGCTCAATGATTCATACATATGTCTGTTCATCTTCGGGTCCTGTTACCATGTATGTGATTACAAAATGTATATTTTAAAGGTATTGGTGATTATATAATTCATACAGTTTATCTGTTATATGTTGTTATACACTTAACATACATTAGTATATGTATGTTAACCCCATAGTCCTAATTTACCCATCCTCCCACCTTTCATTTTGCTAACCATTAGTTTATTTCATAAGTCTGTGAGTGTCTTTTTCTGTGGAAATATGTTCATTGGTAGCAATCTTAGGATAACATGTATAAATATTATCATAGGATATTTGTCGTACCCTTTTGAGTTACTTAACCTTATATGATTATTTCTAGGCTCAACTGTAGTCCTGAAAACGGCGTTGTTCATTTTTTTCCCCAGGCTACTATTCTATTTGGTACGTATACTACTTCTTCTTTGTCCATTCATCTGTTTATGAACCTTTTTTCTGCTTCCATGTCTTGGCTATTTCAATATTGCTGCAGTGCTCATTTGCCTGCCTGTGTCTTTCCGATTCAGGTGGTCTTAGGTTATAGGCCCAAAGGGTGACCTGCTGCATCATATGGTAGCTCAATTTTTACCTTTTCAAGAAGCTCCATTCAGTTTGCGTTAGTGCTGTTACCACTTTACATCCCACAAGCAGCTAGAAGGTACACAGTTCTCTAAAACCCCTTCAGCATTTATAGTTTATAGACATTTTGCTGATGGAAATGACTGGTGTGAGCTGAAACCTTTTTGAATTTGAATTTGCATGTGTCTAATAATTCCTTATACTGAGCTTTAGGCATGTCCTTTTTTTTCTTTTCCTTTTTTTTAAAGAGTGAGTACAACTTCCCTCCTCTTATTGACTTCTTGAAAAATTTCTCATGTGTTGAATTTTCTTGCCTATTCCCTACCCCAGGGCATTTTTCAGGGCAGGTGTCATTTAGAGCCCTGCAGTCCATGTGACTATTAAGCAACCATTAGCACTGGGTTTAAAGCTGCTGTTGTGGGAAAGAGCCACAAGGCGGCAGCATTATTACGTTCTCATCTCTTGTTACTAGGGCAACAGAATCTTCCTGGAGGTAGTGTTCCGAGGTTGTAAATTAGAGTGGAATGTGCTGGGACAAGCCCCCAGAAGTTTATGTCTCCTTACTTAGGTTTGTTTTTTAAATGTAATTTCTATTTCTTATCGGAGTAAATTTGATTAGAGTGTTTTGATTGTCTGGCTGTACAGAAACTGCTCAATGATTCCTACATATGTCTGTTCATCTTCGGATTCTGTTACCATGTATGTTATTACAGAATGTATATTTTAAAGGTATTGGTGATTATATAATTCATACAGTTTATCTGTTATATGTTTTTATACACTTAACATACATTAGTATATGTATGTTAACCCCATAGTCCTAATTTACCCATCCTCCCACCTTTCATTTTGGCTAACAATTAGTTTATTTTATAAGTCTGTGAGTGTCTTTTTCTGTGGAAATATGTTCATTGGTAGCAATCTTAGGATAACATGTATAAATGATATCATAGGATATTTGTCATACCCTTTTGACTTACTTAACCTTATATGATTATTTCTAGGCTCAACTCTAGTCCTTAAAACGGCATTGTTCATTTTTTCCCCGAGGCTACTATTGCATTCTGTCCATATACCACTTCTTCTCTGTCCATTCATCTGTTTATGGACATTTTTTTTGCTTCCATGTCTTTGCTATTTCCATATTGCTGCAGTGCACATTTGACTGCCTGTGTCTTTCCGATTCTGGTAGTCTTAGGTTATAAGCCGAAGAGGTGCCCTGCCGCATCATATGGTAGCTCAATTTTTACCTTTTCAAGCAGCTCCATTCAGTTTGCGTTAGTGCTGTTACCACTTTACATCCCACCAGCAGATAGAAGGTATACATTTCTCTAAAACCCCTTCAGCATTTATAGTTTGTAGACTTTTTGCTGATGGCCATTTGACTGGTGTGAGCTGAAACCTTTTTGGAGGTTGGATACGCATGTGGCGAATAATTCCTTATACTGATCTTTAGGCATATCCTTTTTCTTCTTTTCCTTTTTTTGTTAAAGTGTGAGTACAACTTCCCTCTTCATATTCACTTTTTGAAAAATTTCTCATGTGTTGAATTTTTTTGCGTATTCCCTACCCCAGGGCATTTTTTGAGGGCAGGTGTCATTTAGACCCCTGCAGTCGTTTTGACTATTAAGCAACCATTAGCACTGGGTTTAAAGCTGCTGTTGTGGGAAACAGCCACAAGGCGGCAGCATTATTACGTTCTCAACTCTTGTTACTATGGCAACAGAGTCTTCCTGGAGGTAGTGTTCCGAGGTTGTAAATTAGAGTGGAATGTGCTGGGACAAGCCTCCAGAAGTTTATGTCTCCTTACTTATGTTTGTTTTTTAAATTTAATTTCTATTTCTTATCGGAGTAAATTTGATTTTAGTGTTTTGATTGCCTGGCTGTACAGAATCTGCTCAATGATTCATACATATGTCTGTTCATCTTCGGATTCTGTTACCATGTATTTGAATACAGAATGTATATTTTAAAGGTATTGGTGATTATATAATTCATATAGTTTATCTGTTATATGTTTATATGCATGTAACATACATTAGTATATTTATGTAAATCCCATAGTCCTAATTTACCCATCCTCCCCCCTTTCATTTTGGCTAACCATTAGTTTATTTCATAAGTCTGTGAGTGTCTTTTTCTGTGGAAATATGTTCATTGGTAGCAATCTTAGGATAACACGTATAAATGATATCATAGGATATTTGTCGTACCCTTTTGACTTACTTAACCTTATATTATTATTTCTAGGCTCTACTGTAGTCCTGAAAACGGCATTGTTCATTTTTTTCCCGAGGCTACTATTCCATTCTGTCCATATACCACTTCTTCTCTGTCCATTCATCTGTTTATGGACATTTTTTTTGCTTCCATGTCTTTGCTATTTCCATATTGCTGCAGTGCACATTTGACTGCCTGTGTCTTTCCGATTCTGGTAGTCTTAGGTTATAAGCCCAAGAGGTGCCCTGCCGCATCATATGGTAGCTCAATTTTTACCTTTTCAAGCAGCTCCATTCAGTTTGCGTTAGTGCTGTTACCACTTTACATCCCACCAGCAGCTAGAAGGTACACAGTTCTCTAAAACCCCTTCAGCATTTATAGTTTATAGACATTTTGCTGATGGAAATGACTGGTGTGAGCTGAAACCTTTTTGAATTTGAATTTGCATGTGTCTAATAATTCCTTATACTGAGCTTTAGGCATGTCCTTTTTTTTCTTTTCCTTTTTTTTTAAAGAGTGAGTACAACTTCCCTCCTCTTATTGACTTCTTGAAAAATTTCTCATGTGTTGAATTTTCTTGACTATTCCCTACCCCAGGGCATTTTTAAGGGCAGGTGTCATTTAGAGCCCTGCAGTCCTTGTGACTATTAAGCAACCATTAGCACTGGGTTTAATGCTGCTGTTGTGGGAAACAGCCACAAGGCGGCAGCATTATTACGTTCTCATCTCTTGTTACTAGGGCAACAGAATCTTCCTGGAGGTAGTGTTCCGTGGTTGTAAATTAGAGTGGAATGTGCTGGGACGAGCCCCCAGAAGTTTATGTCTCCTTACTTATGTTTGTTTTTTAAATTTAATTCTATTTCTTTTTGGAGTAAATTTGATTAGAGTTTTTTGATTGTCTGGCTGTACAGAATCTGCTCAATGATTCCTACATATGTCTGTTCATCTTCGGATTCTGTTACCATGTATGTGAATACAGAATGTATATTTTAAAGGTATTGGTGATTATATAATTCATATAGTTTATCTGTTATATGTTTATATGCATGTAACATACATTAGTATATTTATGTTAATCCCATAGTCCTAATTTACCCATCCTCCCCCCTTTCATTTTGGCTAACCATTAGTTTATTTCATAAGTCTGTGAGTGTCTTTTTCTGTGGAAATATGTTCATTGGTAGCAATCTTAGGATAACATGTATAAATGATATCATAGGATATTTGTCATACCCTTTTGACTTACTTAACCTTATATTATTATTTCTAGGCTCTACTGTAGTCCTGAAAACGGCATTGTTCATTTTTTTCCCGAGGCTACTATTCCATTCTGTCCATATACCACTTCTTCTCTGTCCATTCATCTGTTTATGGACCTTTTTTTGCTTCCATGTCTTGGCTATTTCAGTATTGCTGCAGTGCACATTTGACTGCCTGTGTCTTTCCGATTCTGGTGGTCTTAGGTTATAAGCCCGAGAGGTGCCCTGCCGCATCATATGGTAGCTCAATTTCTACCTTTTCAAGCGGCTCCATTCAGTTTGCGTTAGTGCTGTTACCACTTTACATCCCAGCAGCAGATAGAAGGTACACATTTCTCTAAAACACCTTCAGCATTTATAGTTTGTAGACTTTTGCTGATGGCCATTTGACTGTTGTGAGCTGAAACCTTTATGGAGGTTGGATACGCATGTGGCGAATAATTCCTTATACTGATCTTTAGGCATATCCTTTTTCTTCTTTTCCTTTTTTTGTTAAAGTGTGAGTACAACTTCCCTCTTCATATTCACTTTTTGAAAAATTTCTCATGTGTTGAATTTTCTTGCCTATTCCCTACCCAAGGGCACTTTTTGAGGGCAGGTGTCATTTAGACCCCTGCAGTCGTTGTGACTATTAAGCAACCATTAGCACTGGGTTTAAAGCTGCTGTTGTGGGAAACAGCCACAAGGCGGCAGCATTATTACGTTCTCAACTCTTGTTACTAGGGCAACAGAATCTTCCTGGAGGTAGTGTTCTGAGGTTGTAAATTAGAGTGGAATGTGCTGGGACAAGCCCCCAGAAGTTTATGTCTCCTTACTTATGTTTGTTTTTTAAATTTCATTTCTATTTCTTATCAGCGTAAATTTGATTAGAGTGTTTTGATTGCCTGGCTGTACAGGATCTGCTCAATGATTCATACATATGTCTGTTCATCTTCGGGTCCTGTTACCATGTATGTGATTACAAAATGTATATTTTAAAGGTATTGGTGATTATATAATTCATACAGTTTATCTGTTATATGTTGTTATACACTTAACATACATTAGTATATGTATGTTAACCCCATAGTCCTAATTTACCCATCCTCCCACCTTTCATTTTGCTAACCATTAGTTTATTTCATAAGTCTGTGAGTGTCTTTTTCTGTGGAAATATGTTCATTGGTAGCAATCTTAGGATAACATGTATAAATATTATCATAGGATATTTGTCGTACCCTTTTGAGTTACTTAACCTTATATGATTATTTCTAGGCTCAACTGTAGTCCTGAAAACGGCGTTGTTCATTTTTTTCCCCAGGCTACTATTCTATTTGGTACGTATACTACTTCTTCTTTGTCCATTCATCTGTTTATGAACCTTTTTTCTGCTTCCATGTCTTGGCTATTTCAATATTGCTGCAGTGCTCATTTGCCTGCCTGTGTCTTTCCGATTCAGGTGGTCTTAGGTTATAGGCCCAAAGGGTGACCTGCTGCATCATATGGTAGCTCAATTTTTACCTTTTCAAGAAGCTCCATTCAGTTTGCGTTAGTGCTGTTACCACTTTACATCCCACAAGCAGCTAGAAGGTACACAGTTCTCTAAAACCCCTTCAGCATTTATAGTTTATAGACATTTTGCTGATGGAAATGACTGGTGTGAGCTGAAACCTTTTTGAATTTGAATTTGCATGTGTCTAATAATTCCTTATACTGAGCTTTAGGCATGTCCTTTTTTTTCTTTTCCTTTTTTTTAAAGAGTGAGTACAACTTCCCTCCTCTTATTGACTTCTTGAAAAATTTCTCATGTGTTGAATTTTCTTGCCTATTCCCTACCCCAGGGCATTTTTCAGGGCAGGTGTCATTTAGAGCCCTGCAGTCCATGTGACTATTAAGCAACCATTAGCACTGGGTTTAAAGCTGCTGTTGTGGGAAAGAGCCACAAGGCGGCAGCATTATTACGTTCTCATCTCTTGTTACTAGGGCAACAGAATCTTCCTGGAGGTAGTGTTCTGAGGTTGTAAATTAGAGTGGAATGTGCTGGGACAAGCCCCCAGAAGTTTATGTCTCCTTACTTAGGTTTGTTTTTTAAATGTAATTTCTATTTCTTATCGGAGTAAATTTGATTAGAGTGTTTTGATTGTCTGGCTGTACAGAAACTGCTCAATGATTCCTACATATGTCTGTTCATCTTCGGATTCTGTTACCATGTATGTTATTACAGAATGTATATTTTAAAGGTATTGGTGATTATATAATTCATACAGTTTATCTGTTATATGTTTTTATACACTTAACATACATTAGTATATGTATGTTAACCCCATAGTCCTAATTTACCCATCCTCCCACCTTTCATTTTGGCTAACAATTAGTTTATTTTATAAGTCTGTGAGTGTCTTTTTCTGTGGAAATATGTTCATTGGTAGCAATCTTAGGATAACATGTATAAATGATATCATAGGATATTTGTCATACCCTTTTGACTTACTTAACCTTATATGATTATTTCTAGGCTCAACTCTAGTCCTTAAAACGGCATTGTTCATTTTTTCCCCGAGGCTACTATTGCATTCTGTCCATATACCACTTCTTCTCTGTCCATTCATCTGTTTATGGACATTTTTTTTGCTTCCATGTCTTTGCTATTTCCATATTGCTGCAGTGCACATTTGACTGCCTGTGTCTTTCCGATTCTGGTAGTCTTAGGTTATAAGCCGAAGAGGTGCCCTGCCGCATCATATGGTAGCTCAATTTTTACCTTTTCAAGCAGCTCCATTCAGTTTGCGTTAGTGCTGTTACCACTTTACATCCCACCAGCAGATAGAAGGTATACATTTCTCTAAAACCCCTTCAGCATTTATAGTTTGTAGACTTTTTGCTGATGGCCATTTGACTGGTGTGAGCTGAAACCTTTTTGGAGGTTGGATACGCATGTGGCGAATAATTCCTTATACTGATCTTTAGGCATATCCTTTTTCTTCTTTTCCTTTTTTTGTTAAAGTGTGAGTACAACTTCCCTCTTCATATTCACTTTTTGAAAAATTTCTCATGTGTTGAATTTTTTTGCGTATTCCCTACCCCAGGGCATTTTTTGAGGGCAGGTGTCATTTAGACCCCTGCAGTCGTTTTGACTATTAAGCAACCATTAGCACTGGGTTTAAAGCTGCTGTTGTGGGAAACAGCCACAAGGCGGCAGCATTATTACGTTCTCAACTCTTGTTACTATGGCAACAGAGTCTTCCTGGAGGTAGTGTTCCGAGGTTGTAAATTAGAGTGGAATGTGCTGGGACAAGCCTCCAGAAGTTTATGTCTCCTTACTTATGTTTGTTTTTTAAATTTAATTTCTATTTCTTATCGGAGTAAATTTGATTTTAGTGTTTTGATTGCCTGGCTGTACAGAATCTGCTCAATGATTCATACATATGTCTGTTCATCTTCGGATTCTGTTACCATGTATTTGAATACAGAATGTATATTTTAAAGGTATTGGTGATTATATAATTCATATAGTTTATCTGTTATATGTTTATATGCATGTAACATACATTAGTATATTTATGTAAATCCCATAGTCCTAATTTACCCATCCTCCCCCCTTTCATTTTGGCTAACCATTAGTTTATTTCATAAGTCTGTGAGTGTCTTTTTCTGTGGAAATATGTTCATTGGTAGCAATCTTAGGATAACACGTATAAATGATATCATAGGATATTTGTCGTACCCTTTTGACTTACTTAACCTTATATTATTATTTCTAGGCTCTACTGTAGTCCTGAAAACGGCATTGTTCATTTTTTTCCCGAGGCTACTATTCCATTCTGTCCATATACCACTTCTTCTCTGTCCATTCATCTGTTTATGGACATTTTTTTTGCTTCCATGTCTTTGCTATTTCCATATTGCTGCAGTGCACATTTGACTGCCTGTGTCTTTCCGATTCTGGTAGTCTTAGGTTATAAGCCCAAGAGGTGCCCTGCCGCATCATATGGTAGCTCAATTTTTACCTTTTCAAGCAGCTCCATTCAGTTTGCGTTAGTGCTGTTACCACTTTACATCCCACCAGCAGCTAGAAGGTACACAGTTCTCTAAAACCCCTTCAGCATTTATAGTTTATAGACATTTTGCTGATGGAAATGACTGGTGTGAGCTGAAACCTTTTTGAATTTGAATTTGCATGTGTCTAATAATTCCTTATACTGAGCTTTAGGCATGTCCTTTTTTTTCTTTTCCTTTTTTTTTAAAGAGTGAGTACAACTTCCCTCCTCTTATTGACTTCTTGAAAAATTTCTCATGTGTTGAATTTTCTTGACTATTCCCTACCCCAGGGCATTTTTAAGGGCAGGTGTCATTTAGAGCCCTGCAGTCCTTGTGACTATTAAGCAACCATTAGCACTGGGTTTAATGCTGCTGTTGTGGGAAACAGCCACAAGGCGGCAGCATTATTACGTTCTCATCTCTTGTTACTAGGGCAACAGAATCTTCCTGGAGGTAGTGTTCCGTGGTTGTAAATTAGAGTGGAATGTGCTGGGACGAGCCCCCAGAAGTTTATGTCTCCTTACTTATGTTTGTTTTTTAAATTTAATTCTATTTCTTTTTGGAGTAAATTTGATTAGAGTTTTTTGATTGTCTGGCTGTACAGAATCTGCTCAATGATTCCTACATATGTCTGTTCATCTTCGGATTCTGTTACCATGTATGTGAATACAGAATGTATATTTTAAAGGTATTGGTGATTATATAATTCATATAGTTTATCTGTTATATGTTTATATGCATGTAACATACATTAGTATATTTATGTTAATCCCATAGTCCTAATTTACCCATCCTCCCCCCTTTCATTTTGGCTAACCATTAGTTTATTTCATAAGTCTGTGAGTGTCTTTTTCTGTGGAAATATGTTCATTGGTAGCAATCTTAGGATAACATGTATAAATGATATCATAGGATATTTGTCATACCCTTTTGACTTACTTAACCTTATATTATTATTTCTAGGCTCTACTGTAGTCCTGAAAACGGCATTGTTCATTTTTTTCCCGAGGCTACTATTCCATTCTGTCCATATACCACTTCTTCTCTGTCCATTCATCTGTTTATGGACCTTTTTTTGCTTCCATGTCTTGGCTATTTCAGTATTGCTGCAGTGCACATTTGACTGCCTGTGTCTTTCCGATTCTGGTGGTCTTAGGTTATAAGCCCGAGAGGTGCCCTGCCGCATCATATGGTAGCTCAATTTCTACCTTTTCAAGCGGCTCCATTCAGTTTGCGTTAGTGCTGTTACCACTTTACATCCCAGCAGCAGATAGAAGGTACACATTTCTCTAAAACACCTTCAGCATTTATAGTTTGTAGACTTTTGCTGATGGCCATTTGACTGTTGTGAGCTGAAACCTTTATGGAGGTTGGATATGCATGTGGCGAATAATTCCTTATACTGATCTTTAGGCATATCCTTTTTCTTCTTTTCCTTTTTTTGTTAAAGTGTGAGTACAACTTCCCTCTTCATATTCACTTTTTGAAAAATTTCTCATGTGTTGAATTTTCTTGCCTATTCCCTACCCAAGGGCACTTTTTGAGGGCAGGTGTCATTTAGACCCCTGCAGTCGTTGTGACTATTAAGCAACCATTAGCACTGGGTTTAAAGCTGCTGTTGTGGGAAACAGCCACAAGGCGGCAGCATTATTACGTTCTCAACTCTTGTTACTAGGGCAACAGAATCTTCCTGGAGGTAGTGTTCTGAGGTTGTAAATTAGAGTGGAATGTGCTGGGACAAGCCCCCAGAAGTTTATGTCTCCTTACTTATGTTTGTTTTTTAAATTTCATTTCTATTTCTTATCAGCGTAAATTTGATTAGAGTGTTTTGATTGCCTGGCTGTACAGGATCTGCTCAATGATTCATACATATGTCTGTTCATCTTCGGGTCCTGTTACCATGTATGTGATTACAAAATGTATATTTTAAAGGTATTGGTGATTATATAATTCATACAGTTTATCTGTTATATGTTGTTATACACTTAACATACATTAGTATATGTATGTTAACCCCATAGTCCTAATTTACCCATCCTCCCACCTTTCATTTTGCTAACCATTAGTTTATTTCATAAGTCTGTGAGTGTCTTTTTCTGTGGAAATATGTTCATTGGTAGCAATCTTAGGATAACATGTATAAATATTATCATAGGATATTTGTCGTACCCTTTTGAGTTACTTAACCTTATATGATTATTTCTAGGCTCAACTGTAGTCCTGAAAACGGCGTTGTTCATTTTTTTCCCCAGGCTACTATTCTATTTGGTACGTATACTACTTCTTCTTTGTCCATTCATCTGTTTATGAACCTTTTTTCTGCTTCCATGTCTTGGCTATTTCAATATTGCTGCAGTGCTCATTTGCCTGCCTGTGTCTTTCCGATTCAGGTGGTCTTAGGTTATAGGCCCAAAGGGTGACCTGCTGCATCATATGGTAGCTCAATTTTTACCTTTTCAAGAAGCTCCATTCAGTTTGCGTTAGTGCTGTTACCACTTTACATCCCACCAGCAGCTAGAAGGTACACAGTTCTCTAAAACCCCTTCAGCATTTATAGTTTATAGACATTTTGCTGATGGAAATGACTGGTGTGAGCTGAAACCTTTTTGAATTTGAATTTGCATGTGTCTAATAATTCCTTATACTGAGCTTTAGGCATGTCCTTTTTTTTCTTTTCCTTTTTTTTAAAGAGTGAGTACAACTTCCCTCCTCTTATTGACTTCTTGAAAAATTTCTCATGTGTTGAATTTTCTTGCCTATTCCCTACCCCAGGGCATTTTTCAGGGCAGGTGTCATTTAGAGCCCTGCAGTCCATGTGACTATTAAGCAACCATTAGCACTGGGTTTAAAGCTGCTGTTGTGGGAAAGAGCCACAAGGCGGCAGCATTATTACGTTCTCATCTCTTGTTACTAGGGCAACAGAATCTTCCTGGAGGTAGTGTTCCGAGGTTGTAAATTAGAGTGGAATGTGCTGGGACAAGCCCCCAGAAGTTTATGTCTCCTTACTTAGGTTTGTTTTTTAAATGTAATTTCTATTTCTTATCGGAGTAAATTTGATTAGAGTGTTTTGATTGTCTGGCTGTACAGAAACTGCTCAATGATTCCTACATATGTCTGTTCATCTTCGGATTCTGTTACCATGTATGTTATTACAGAATGTATATTTTAAAGGTATTGGTGATTATATAATTCATACAGTTTATCTGTTATATGTTTTTATACACTTAACATACATTAGTATATGTATGTTAACCCCATAGTCCTAATTTACCCATCCTCCCACCTTTCATTTTGGCTAACAATTAGTTTATTTCATAAGTCTGTGAGTGTCTTTTTCTGTGGAAATATGTTCATTGGTAGCAATCTTAGGATAACATGTATAAATGATATCATAGGATATTTGTCATACCCTTTTGACTTACTTAACCTTATATGATTATTTCTAGGCTCAACTCTAGTCCTTAAAACGGCATTGTTCATTTTTTCCCCGAGGCTACTATTGCATTCTGTCCATATACCACTTCTTCTCTGTCCATTCATCTGTTTATGGACATTTTTTTTGCTTCCATGTCTTTGCTATTTCCATATTGCTGCAGTGCACATTTGACTGCCTGTGTCTTTCCGATTCTGGTAGTCTTAGGTTATAAGCCGAAGAGGTGCCCTGCCGCATCATATGGTAGCTCAATTTTTACCTTTTCAAGCAGCTCCATTCAGTTTGCGTTAGTGCTGTTACCACTTTACATCCCACCAGCAGATAGAAGGTATACATTTCTCTAAAACCCCTTCAGCATTTATAGTTTGTAGACTTTTTGCTGATGGCCATTTGACTGGTGTGAGCTGAAACCTTTTTGGAGGTTGGATACGCATGTGGCGAATAATTCCTTATACTGATCTTTAGGCATATCCTTTTTCTTCTTTTCCTTTTTTTGTTAAAGTGTGAGTACAACTTCCCTCTTCATATTCACTTTTTGAAAAATTTCTCATGTGTTGAATTTTTTTGCGTATTCCCTACCCCAGGGCATTTTTTGAGGGCAGGTGTCATTTAGACCCCTGCAGTCGTTTTGACTATTAAGCAACCATTAGCACTGGGTTTAAAGCTGCTGTTGTGGGAAACAGCCACAAGGCGGCAGCATTATTACGTTCTCAACTCTTGTTACTATGGCAACAGAGTCTTCCTGGAGGTAGTGTTCCGAGGTTGTAAATTAGAGTGGAATGTGCTGGGACAAGCCTCCAGAAGTTTATGTCTCCTTACTTATGTTTGTTTTTTAAATTTAATTTCTATTTCTTATCGGAGTAAATTTGATTTTAGTGTTTTGATTGCCTGGCTGTACAGAATCTGCTCAATGATTCATACATATGTCTGTTCATCTTCGGATTCTGTTACCATGTATTTGAATACAGAATGTATATTTTAAAGGTATTGGTGATTATATAATTCATATAGTTTATCTGTTATATGTTTATATGCATGTAACATACATTAGTATATTTATGTAAATCCCATGGTCCTAATTTACCCATCCTCCCCCCTTTCATTTTGGCTAACCATTAGTTTATTTCATAAGTCTGTGAGTGTCTTTTTCTGTGGAAATATGTTCATTGGTAGCAATCTTAGGATAACACGTATAAATGATATCATAGGATATTTGTCGTACCCTTTTGACTTACTTAACCTTATATTATTATTTCTAGGCTCTACTGTAGTCCTGAAAACGGCATTGTTCATTTTTTTCCCGAGGCTACTATTCCATTCTGTCCATATACCACTTCTTCTCTGTCCATTCATCTGTTTATGGACATTTTTTTTGCTTCCATGTCTTTGCTATTTCCATATTGCTGCAGTGCACATTTGACTGCCTGTGTCTTTCCGATTCTGGTAGTCTTAGGTTATAAGCCCAAGAGGTGCCCTGCCGCATCATATGGTAGCTCAATTTTTACCTTTTCAAGCAGCTCCATTCAGTTTGCGTTAGTGCTGTTACCACTTTACATCCCACCAGCAGCTAGAAGGTACACAGTTCTCTAAAACCCCTTCAGCATTTATAGTTTATAGACATTTTGCTGATGGAAATGACTGGTGTGAGCTGAAACCTTTTTGAATTTGAATTTGCATGTGTCTAATAATTCCTTATACTGAGCTTTAGGCATGTCCTTTTTTTTCTTTTCCTTTTTTTTTAAAGAGTGAGTACAACTTCCCTCCTCTTATTGACTTCTTGAAAAATTTCTCATGTGTTGAATTTTCTTGACTATTCCCTACCCCAGGGCATTTTTAAGGGCAGGTGTCATTTAGAGCCCTGCAGTCCTTGTGACTATTAAGCAACCATTAGCACTGGGTTTAATGCTGCTGTTGTGGGAAACAGCCACAAGGCGGCAGCATTATTACGTTCTCATCTCTTGTTACTAGGGCAACAGAATCTTCCTGGAGGTAGTGTTCCGTGGTTGTAAATTAGAGTGGAATGTGCTGGGACGAGCCCCCAGAAGTTTATGTCTCCTTACTTATGTTTGTTTTTTAAATTTAATTCTATTTCTTTTTGGAGTAAATTTGATTAGAGTTTTTTGATTGTCTGGCTGTACAGAATCTGCTCAATGATTCCTACATATGTCTGTTCATCTTCGGATTCTGTTACCATGTATGTGAATACAGAATGTATATTTTAAAGGTATTGGTGATTATATAATTCATATAGTTTATCTGTTATATGTTTATATGCATGTAACATACATTAGTATATTTATGTTAATCCCATAGTCCTAATTTACCCATCCTCCCCCCTTTCATTTTGGCTAACCATTAGTTTATTTCATAAGTCTGTGAGTGTCTTTTTCTGTGGAAATATGTTCATTGGTAGCAATCTTAGGATAACATGTATAAATGATATCATAGGATATTTGTCATACCCTTTTGACTTACTTAACCTTATATTATTATTTCTAGGCTCTACTGTAGTCCTGAAAACGGCATTGTTCATTTTTTTCCCGAGGCTACTATTCCATTCTGTCCATATACCACTTCTTCTCTGTCCATTCATCTGTTTATGGACCTTTTTTTGCTTCCATGTCTTGGCTATTTCAGTATTGCTGCAGTGCACATTTGACTGCCTGTGTCTTTCCGATTCTGGTGGTCTTAGGTTATAAGCCCGAGAGGTGCCCTGCCGCATCATATGGTAGCTCAATTTCTACCTTTTCAAGCGGCTCCATTCAGTTTGCGTTAGTGCTGTTACCACTTTACATCCCAGCAGCAGATAGAAGGTACACATTTCTCTAAAACACCTTCAGCATTTATAGTTTGTAGACTTTTGCTGATGGCCATTTGACTGTTGTGAGCTGAAACCTTTATGGAGGTTGGATACGCATGTGGCGAATAATTCCTTATACTGATCTTTAGGCATATCCTTTTTCTTCTTTTCCTTTTTTTGTTAAAGTGTGAGTACAACTTCCCTCTTCATATTCACTTTTTGAAAAATTTCTCATGTGTTGAATTTTCTTGCCTATTCCCTACCCAAGGGCACTTTTTGAGGGCAGGTGTCATTTAGACCCCTGCAGTCGTTGTGACTATTAAGCAACCATTAGCACTGGGTTTAAAGCTGCTGTTGTGGGAAACAGCCACAAGGCGGCAGCATTATTACGTTCTCAACTCTTGTTACTAGGGCAACAGAATCTTCCTGGAGGTAGTGTTCTGAGGTTGTAAATTAGAGTGGAATGTGCTGGGACAAGCCCCCAGAAGTTTATGTCTCCTTACTTATGTTTGTTTTTTAAATTTCATTTCTATTTCTTATCAGCGTAAATTTGATTAGAGTGTTTTGATTGCCTGGCTGTACAGGATCTGCTCAATGATTCATACATATGTCTGTTCATCTTCGGGTCCTGTTACCATGTATGTGATTACAAAATGTATATTTTAAAGGTATTGGTGATTATATAATTCATACAGTTTATCTGTTATATGTTGTTATACACTTAACATACATTAGTATATGTATGTTAACCCCATAGTCCTAATTTACCCATCCTCCCACCTTTCATTTTGCTAACCATTAGTTTATTTCATAAGTCTGTGAGTGTCTTTTTCTGTGGAAATATGTTCATTGGTAGCAATCTTAGGATAACATGTATAAATATTATCATAGGATATTTGTCGTACCCTTTTGAGTTACTTAACCTTATATGATTATTTCTAGGCTCAACTGTAGTCCTGAAAACGGCGTTGTTCATTTTTTTCCCCAGGCTACTATTCTATTTGGTACGTATACTACTTCTTCTTTGTCCATTCATCTGTTTATGAACCTTTTTTCTGCTTCCATGTCTTGGCTATTTCAATATTGCTGCAGTGCTCATTTGCCTGCCTGTGTCTTTCCGATTCAGGTGGTCTTAGGTTATAGGCCCAAAGGGTGACCTGCTGCATCATATGGTAGCTCAATTTTTACCTTTTCAAGAAGCTCCATTCAGTTTGCGTTAGTGCTGTTACCACTTTACATCCCACAAGCAGCTAGAAGGTACACAGTTCTCTAAAACCCCTTCAGCATTTATAGTTTATAGACATTTTGCTGATGGAAATGACTGGTGTGAGCTGAAACCTTTTTGAATTTGAATTTGCATGTGTCTAATAATTCCTTATACTGAGCTTTAGGCATGTCCTTTTTTTTCTTTTCCTTTTTTTTAAAGAGTGAGTACAACTTCCCTCCTCTTATTGACTTCTTGAAAAATTTCTCATGTGTTGAATTTTCTTGCCTATTCCCTACCCCAGGGCATTTTTCAGGGCAGGTGTCATTTAGAGCCCTGCAGTCCATGTGACTATTAAGCAACCATTAGCACTGGGTTTAAAGCTGCTGTTGTGGGAAAGAGCCACAAGGCGGCAGCATTATTACGTTCTCATCTCTTGTTACTAGGGCAACAGAATCTTCCTGGAGGTAGTGTTCCGTGGTTGTAAATTAGAGTGGAATGTGCTGGGACAAGCCCCCAGAAGTTTATGTCTCCTTACTTAGGTTTGTTTTTTAAATGTAATTTCTATTTCTTATCGGAGTAAATTTGATTAGAGTGTTTTGATTGTCTGGCTGTACAGAAACTGCTCAATGATTCCTACATATGTCTGTTCATCTTCGGATTCTGTTACCATGTATGTTATTACAGAATGTATATTTTAAAGGTATTGGTGATTATATAATTCATACAGTTTATCTGTTATATGTTTTTATACACTTAACATACATTAGTATATGTATGTTAACCCCATAGTCCTAATTTACCCATCCTCCCACCTTTCATTTTGGCTAACAATTAGTTTATTTTATAAGTCTGTGAGTGTCTTTTTCTGTGGAAATATGTTCATTGGTAGCAATCTTAGGATAACATGTATAAATGATATCATAGGATATTTGTCATACCCTTTTGACTTACTTAACCTTATATGATTATTTCTAGGCTCAACTCTAGTCCTTAAAACGGCATTGTTCATTTTTTCCCCGAGGCTACTATTGCATTCTGTCCATATACCACTTCTTCTCTGTCCATTCATCTGTTTATGGACATTTTTTTTGCTTCCATGTCTTTGCTATTTCCATATTGCTGCAGTGCACATTTGACTGCCTGTGTCTTTCCGATTCTGGTAGTCTTAGGTTATAAGCCGAAGAGGTGCCCTGCCGCATCATATGGTAGCTCAATTTTTACCTTTTCAAGCAGCTCCATTCAGTTTGCGTTAGTGCTGTTACCACTTTACATACCACCAGCAGATAGAAGGTATACATTTCTCTAAAACCCCTTCAGCATTTATAGTTTGTAGACTTTTTGCTGATGGCCATTTGACTGGTGTGAGCTGAAACCTTTTTGGAGGTTGGATACGCATGTGGCGAATAATTCCTTATACTGATCTTTAGGCATATCCTTTTTCTTCTTTTCCTTTTTTTGTTAAAGTGTGAGTACAACTTCCCTCTTCATATTCACTTTTTGAAAAATTTCTCATGTGTTGAATTTTTTTGCGTATTCCCTACCCCAGGGCATTTTTTGAGGGCAGGTGTCATTTAGACCCCTGCAGTCGTTTTGACTATTAAGCAACCATTAGCACTGGGTTTAAAGCTGCTGTTGTGGGAAACAGCCACAAGGCGGCAGCATTATTACGTTCTCAACTCTTGTTACTATGGCAACAGAGTCTTCCTGGAGGTAGTGTTCCGAGGTTGTAAATTAGAGTGGAATGTGCTGGGACAAGCCTCCAGAAGTTTATGTCTCCTTACTTATGTTTGTTTTTTAAATTTAATTTCTATTTCTTATCGGAGTAAATTTGATTTTAGTGTTTTGATTGCCTGGCTGTACAGAATCTGCTCAATGATTCATACATATGTCTGTTCATCTTCGGATTCTGTTACCATGTATTTGAATACAGAATGTATATTTTAAAGGTATTGGTGATTATATAATTCATATAGTTTATCTGTTATATGTTTATATGCATGTAACATACATTAGTATATTTATGTAAATCCCATAGTCCTAATTTACCCATCCTCCCCCCTCTCATTTTGGCTAACCATTAGTTTATTTCATAAGTCTGTGAGTGTCTTTTTCTGTGGAAATATGTTCATTGGTAGCAATCTTAGGATAACACGTATAAATGATATCATAGGATATTTGTCGTACCCTTTTGACTTACTTAACCTTATATTATTATTTCTAGGCTCTACTGTAGTCCTGAAAACGGCATTGTTCATTTTTTTCCCGAGGCTACTATTCCATTCTGTCCATATACCACTTCTTCTCTGTCCATTCATCTGTTTATGGACATTTTTTTTGCTTCCATGTCTTTGCTATTTCCATATTGCTGCAGTGCACATTTGACTGCCTGTGTCTTTCCGATTCTGGTAGTCTTAGGTTATAAGCCGAAGAGGTGCCCTGCCGCATCATATGGTAGCTCAATTTTTACCTTTTCAAGCAGCTCCATTCAGTTTGCGTTAGTGCTGTTACCACTTTACATCCCACCAGCAGCTAGAAGGTACACAGTTCTCTAAAACCCCTTCAGCATTTATAGTTTATAGACATTTTGCTGATGGAAATGACTGGTGTGAGCTGAAACCTTTTTGAATTTGAATTTGCATGTGTCTAATAATTCCTTATACTGAGCTTTAGGCATGTCCTTTTTTTTCTTTTCCTTTTTTTTTAAAGAGTGAGTACAACTTCCCTCCTCTTATTGACTTCTTGAAAAATTTCTCATGTGTTGAATTTTCTTGACTATTCCCTACCCCAGGGCATTTTTAAGGGCAGGTGTCATTTAGAGCCCTGCAGTCCTTGTGACTATTAAGCAACCATTAGCACTGGGTTTAATGCTGCTGTTGTGGGAAACAGCCACAAGGCGGCAGCATTATTACGTTCTCATCTCTTGTTACTAGGGCAACAGAATCTTCCTGGAGGTAGTGTTCCGTGGTTGTAAATTAGAGTGGAATGTGCTGGGACGAGCCCCCAGAAGTTTATGTCTCCTTACTTATGTTTGTTTTTTAAATTTAATTCTATTTCTTTTTGGAGTAAATTTGATTAGAGTTTTTTGATTGTCTGGCTGTACAGAATCTGCTCAATGATTCCTACATATGTCTGTTCATCTTCGGATTCTGTTACCATGTATGTGAATACAGAATGTATATTTTAAAGGTATTGGTGATTATATAATTCATATAGTTTATCTGTTATATGTTTATATGCATGTAACATACATTAGTATATTTATGTTAATCCCATAGTCCTAATTTACCCATCCTCCCCCCTTTCATTTTGGCTAACCATTAGTTTATTTCATAAGTCTGTGAGTGTCTTTTTCTGTGGAAATATGTTCATTGGTAGCAATCTTAGGATAACATGTATAAATGATATCATAGGATATTTGTCATACCCTTTTGACTTACTTAACCTTATATTATTATTTCTAGGCTCTACTGTAGTCCTGAAAACGGCATTGTTCATTTTTTTCCCGAGGCTACTATTCCATTCTGTCCATATACCACTTCTTCTCTGTCCATTCATCTGTTTATGGACCTTTTTTTGCTTCCATGTCTTGGCTATTTCAGTATTGCTGCAGTGCACATTTGACTGCCTGTGTCTTTCCGATTCTGGTGGTCTTAGGTTATAAGCCCGAGAGGTGCCCTGCCGCATCATATGGTAGCTCAATTTCTACCTTTTCAAGCGGCTCCATTCAGTTTGCGTTAGTGCTGTTACCACTTTACATCCCAGCAGCAGATAGAAGGTACACATTTCTCTAAAACACCTTCAGCATTTATAGTTTGTAGACTTTTGCTGATGGCCATTTGACTGTTGTGAGCTGAAACCTTTATGGAGGTTGGATATGCATGTGGCGAATAATTCCTTATACTGATCTTTAGGCATATCCTTTTTCTTCTTTTCCTTTTTTTGTTAAAGTGTGAGTACAACTTCCCTCTTCATATTCACTTTTTGAAAAATTTCTCATGTGTTGAATTTTCTTGCCTATTCCCTACCCAAGGGCACTTTTTGAGGGCAGGTGTCATTTAGACCCCTGCAGTCGTTGTGACTATTAAGCAACCATTAGCACTGGGTTTAAAGCTGCTGTTGTGGGAAACAGCCACAAGGCGGCAGCATTATTACGTTCTCAACTCTTGTTACTAGGGCAACAGAATCTTCCTGGAGGTAGTGTTCTGAGGTTGTAAATTAGAGTGGAATGTGCTGGGACAAGCCCCCAGAAGTTTATGTCTCCTTACTTAGGTTTGTTTTTTAAATTTCATTTCTATTTCTTATCAGCGTAAATTTGATTAGAGTGTTTTGATTGCCTGGCTGTACAGGATCTGCTCAATGATTCATACATATGTCTGTTCATCTTCGGGTCCTGTTACCATGTATGTGATTACAAAATGTATATTTTAAAGGTATTGGTGATTATATAATTCATACAGTTTATCTGTTATATGTTGTTATACACTTAACATACATTAGTATATGTATGTTAACCCCATAGTCCTAATTTACCCATCCTCCCACCTTTCATTTTGCTAACCATTAGTTTATTTCATAAGTCTGTGAGTGTCTTTTTCTGTGGAAATATGTTCATTGGTAGCAATCTTAGGATAACATGTATAAATATTATCATAGGATATTTGTCGTACCCTTTTGAGTTACTTAACCTTATATGATTATTTCTAGGCTCAACTGTAGTCCTGAAAACGGCGTTGTTCATTTTTTTCCCCAGGCTACTATTCTATTTGGTACGTATACTACTTCTTCTTTGTCCATTCATCTGTTTATGAACCTTTTTTCTGCTTCCATGTCTTGGCTATTTCAATATTGCTGCAGTGCTCATTTGCCTGCCTGTGTCTTTCCGATTCAGGTGGTCTTAGGTTATAGGCCCAAAGGGTGACCTGCTGCATCATATGGTAGCTCAATTTTTACCTTTTCAAGAAGCTCCATTCAGTTTGTGTTAGTGCTGTTACCACTTTACATCCCACCAGCAGCTAGAAGGTACACAGTTCTCTAAAACCCCTTCAGCATTTATAGTTTATAGACATTTTGCTGATGGAAATGACTGGTGTGAGCTGAAACCTTTTTGAATTTGAATTTGCATGTGTCTAATAATTCCTTATACTGAGCTTTAGGCATGTCCTTTTTTTTCTTTTCCTTTTTTTTAAAGAGTGAGTACAACTTCCCTCCTCTTATTGACTTCTTGAAAAATTTCTCATGTGTTGAATTTTCTTGCCTATTCCCTACCCCAGGGCATTTTTCAGGGCAGGTGTCATTTAGAGCCCTGCAGTCCATGTGACTATTAAGCAACCATTAGCACTGGGTTTAAAGCTGCTGTTGTGGGAAAGAGCCACAAGGCGGCAGCATTATTACGTTCTCATCTCTTGTTACTAGGGCAACAGAATCTTCCTGGAGGTAGTGTTCCGAGGTTGTAAATTAGAGTGGAATGTGCTGGGACAAGCCCCCAGAAGTTTATGTCTCCTTACTTAGGTTTGTTTTTTAAATGTAATTTCTATTTCTTATCGGAGTAAATTTGATTAGAGTGTTTTGATTGTCTGGCTGTACAGAAACTGCTCAATGATTCCTACATATGTCTGTTCATCTTCGGATTCTGTTACCATGTATGTTATTACAGAATGTATATTTTAAAGGTATTGGTGATTATATAATTCATACAGTTTATCTGTTATATGTTTTTATACACTTAACATACATTAGTATATGTATGTTAACCCCATAGTCCTAATTTACCCATCCTCCCACCTTTCATTTTGGCTAACAATTAGTTTATTTCATAAGTCTGTGAGTGTCTTTTTCTGTGGAAATATGTTCATTGGTAGCAATCTTAGGATAACATGTATAAATGATATCATAGGATATTTGTCATACCCTTTTGACTTACTTAACCTTATATGATTATTTCTAGGCTCAACTCTAGTCCTTAAAACGGCATTGTTCATTTTTTCCCCGAGGCTACTATTGCATTCTGTCCATATACCACTTCTTCTCTGTCCATTCATCTGTTTATGGACATTTTTTTTGCTTCCATGTCTTTGCTATTTCCATATTGCTGCAGTGCACATTTGACTGCCTGTGTCTTTCCGATTCTGGTAGTCTTAGGTTATAAGCCGAAGAGGTGCCCTGCCGCATCATATGGTAGCTCAATTTTTACCTTTTCAAGCAGCTCCATTCAGTTTGCGTTAGTGCTGTTACCACTTTACATCCCACCAGCAGATAGAAGGTATACATTTCTCTAAAACCCCTTCAGCATTTATAGTTTGTAGACTTTTTGCTGATGGCCATTTGACTGGTGTGAGCTGAAACCTTTTTGGAGGTTGGATACGCATGTGGCGAATAATTCCTTATACTGATCTTTAGGCATATCCTTTTTCTTCTTTTCCTTTTTTTGTTAAAGTGTGAGTACAACTTCCCTCTTCATATTCACTTTTTGAAAAATTTCTCATGTGTTGAATTTTTTTGCGTATTCCCTACCCCAGGGCATTTTTTGAGGGCAGGTGTCATTTAGACCCCTGCAGTCGTTTTGACTATTAAGCAACCATTAGCACTGGGTTTAAAGCTGCTGTTGTGGGAAACAGCCACAAGGCGGCAGCATTATTACGTTCTCAACTCTTGTTACTATGGCAACAGAGTCTTCCTGGAGGTAGTGTTCCGAGGTTGTAAATTAGAGTGGAATGTGCTGGGACAAGCCTCCAGAAGTTTATGTCTCCTTACTTATGTTTGTTTTTTAAATTTAATTTCTATTTCTTATCGGAGTAAATTTGATTTTAGTGTTTTGATTGCCTGGCTGTACAGAATCTGCTCAATGATTCATACATATGTCTGTTCATCTTCGGATTCTGTTACCATGTATTTGAATACAGAATGTATATTTTAAAGGTATTGGTGATTATATAATTCATATAGTTTATCTGTTATATGTTTATATGCATGTAACATACATTAGTATATTTATGTAAATCCCATAGTCCTAATTTACCCATCCTCCCCCCTTTCATTTTGGCTAACCATTAGTTTATTTCATAAGTCTGTGAGTGTCTTTTTCTGTGGAAATATGTTCATTGGTAGCAATCTTAGGATAACACGTATAAATGATATCATAGGATATTTGTCGTACCCTTTTGACTTACTTAACCTTATATTATTATTTCTAGGCTCTACTGTAGTCCTGAAAACGGCATTGTTCATTTTTTTCCCGAGGCTACTATTCCATTCTGTCCATATACCACTTCTTCTCTGTCCATTCATCTGTTTATGGACATTTTTTTTGCTTCCATGTCTTTGCTATTTCCATATTGCTGCAGTGCACATTTGACTGCCTGTGTCTTTCCGATTCTGGTAGTCTTAGGTTATAAGCCCAAGAGGTGCCCTGCCGCATCATATGGTAGCTCAATTTTTACCTTTTCAAGCAGCTCCATTCAGTTTGCGTTAGTGCTGTTACCACTTTACATCCCACCAGCAGCTAGAAGGTACACAGTTCTCTAAAACCCCTTCAGCATTTATAGTTTATAGACATTTTGCTGATGGAAATGACTGGTGTGAGCTGAAACCTTTTTGAATTTGAATTTGCATGTGTCTAATAATTCCTTATACTGAGCTTTAGGCATGTCCTTTTTTTTCTTTTCCTTTTTTTTTAAAGAGTGAGTACAACTTCCCTCCTCTTATTGACTTCTTGAAAAATTTCTCATGTGTTGAATTTTCTTGACTATTCCCTACCCCAGGGCATTTTTAAGGGCAGGTGTCATTTAGAGCCCTGCAGTCCTTGTGACTATTAAGCAACCATTAGCACTGGGTTTAATGCTGCTGTTGTGGGAAACAGCCACAAGGCGGCAGCATTATTACGTTCTCATCTCTTGTTACTAGGGCAACAGAATCTTCCTGGAGGTAGTGTTCCGTGGTTGTAAATTAGAGTGGAATGTGCTGGGACGAGCCCCCAGAAGTTTATGTCTCCTTACTTATGTTTGTTTTTTAAATTTAATTCTATTTCTTTTTGGAGTAAATTTGATTAGAGTTTTTTGATTGTCTGGCTGTACAGAATCTGCTCAATGATTCCTACATATGTCTGTTCATCTTCGGATTCTGTTACCATGTATGTGAATACAGAATGTATATTTTAAAGGTATTGGTGATTATATAATTCATATAGTTTATCTGTTATATGTTTATATGCATGTAACATACATTAGTATATTTATGTTAATCCCATAGTCCTAATTTACCCATCCTCCCCCCTTTCATTTTGGCTAACCATTAGTTTATTTCATAAGTCTGTGAGTGTCTTTTTCTGTGGAAATATGTTCATTGGTAGCAATCTTAGGATAACATGTATAAATGATATCATAGGATATTTGTCATACCCTTTTGACTTACTTAACCTTATATTATTATTTCTAGGCTCTACTGTAGTCCTGAAAACGGCATTGTTCATTTTTTTCCCGAGGCTACTATTCCATTCTGTCCATATACCACTTCTTCTCTGTCCATTCATCTGTTTATGGACCTTTTTTTGCTTCCATGTCTTGGCTATTTCAGTATTGCTGCAGTGCACATTTGACTGCCTGTGTCTTTCCGATTCTGGTGGTCTTAGGTTATAAGCCCGAGAGGTGCCCTGCCGCATCATATGGTAGCTCAATTTCTACCTTTTCAAGCGGCTCCATTCAGTTTGCGTTAGTGCTGTTACCACTTTACATCCCAGCAGCAGATAGAAGGTACACATTTCTCTAAAACACCTTCAGCATTTATAGTTTGTAGACTTTTGCTGATGGCCATTTGACTGTTGTGAGCTGAAACCTTTATGGAGGTTGGATACGCATGTGGCGAATAATTCCTTATACTGATCTTTAGGCATATCCTTTTTCTTCTTTTCCTTTTTTTGTTAAAGTGTGAGTACAACTTCCCTCTTCATATTCACTTTTTGAAAAATTTCTCATGTGTTGAATTTTCTTGCCTATTCCCTACCCAAGGGCACTTTTTGAGGGCAGGTGTCATTTAGACCCCTGCAGTCGTTGTGACTATTAAGCAACCATTAGCACTGGGTTTAAAGCTGCTGTTGTGGGAAACAGCCACAAGGCGGCAGCATTATTACGTTCTCAACTCTTGTTACTAGGGCAACAGAATCTTCCTGGAGGTAGTGTTCTGAGGTTGTAAATTAGAGTGGAATGTGCTGGGACAAGCCCCCAGAAGTTTATGTCTCCTTACTTATGTTTGTTTTTTAAATTTCATTTCTATTTCTTATCAGCGTAAATTTGATTAGAGTGTTTTGATTGCCTGGCTGTACAGGATCTGCTCAATGATTCATACATATGTCTGTTCATCTTTGGGTCCTGTTACCATGTATGTGATTACAAAATGTATATTTTAAAGGTATTGGTGATTATATAATTCATACAGTTTATCTGTTATATGTTGTTATACACTTAACATACATTAGTATATGTATGTTAACCCCATAGTCCTAATTTACCCATCCTCCCACCTTTCATTTTGCTAACCATTAGTTTATTTCATAAGTCTGTGAGTGTCTTTTTCTGTGGAAATATGTTCATTGGTAGCAATCTTAGGATAACATGTATAAATATTATCATAGGATATTTGTCGTACCCTTTTGAGTTACTTAACCTTATATGATTATTTCTAGGCTCAACTGTAGTCCTGAAAACGGCGTTGTTCATTTTTTTCCCCAGGCTACTATTCTATTTGGTACGTATACTACTTCTTCTTTGTCCATTCATCTGTTTATGAACCTTTTTTCTGCTTCCATGTCTTGGCTATTTCAATATTGCTGCAGTGCTCATTTGCCTGCCTGTGTCTTTCCGATTCAGGTGGTCTTAGGTTATAGGCCCAAAGGGTGACCTGCTGCATCATATGGTAGCTCAATTTTTACCTTTTCAAGAAGCTCCATTCAGTTTGCGTTAGTGCTGTTACCACTTTACATCCCACCAGCAGCTAGAAGGTACACAGTTCTCTAAAACCCCTTCAGCATTTATAGTTTATAGACATTTTGCTGATGGAAATGACTGGTGTGAGCTGAAACCTTTTTGAATTTGAATTTGAATGTGTCTAATAATTCCTTATACTGAGCTTTAGGCATGTCCTTTTTTTTCTTTTCCTTTTTTTTAAAGAGTGAGTACAACTTCCCTCCTCTTATTGACTTCTTGAAAAATTTCTCATGTGTTGAATTTTCTTGCCTATTCCCTACCCCAGGGCATTTTTCAGGGCAGGTGTCATTTAGAGCCCTGCAGTCCATGTGACTATTAAGCAACCATTAGCACTGGGTTTAAAGCTGCTGTTGTGGGAAAGAGCCACAAGGCGGCAGCATTATTACGTTCTCATCTCTTGTTACTAGGGCAACAGAATCTTCCTGGAGGTAGTGTTCCGAGGTTGTAAATTAGAGTGGAATGTGCTGGGACAAGCCCCCAGAAGTTTATGTCTACTTACTTAGGTTTGTTTTTTAAATTAAATTTCTATTTCTTATCGGAGTAAATTTGATTAGAGTGTTTTGATTGTCTGGCTGTACAGAAACTGCTCAATGATTCCTACATATGTCTGTTCATCTTCGGATTCTGTTACCATGTATGTTATTACAGAATGTATATTTTAAAGGTATTGGTGATTATATAATTCATACAGTTTATCTGTTATATGTTTTTATACACTTAACATACATTAGTATATGTATGTTAACCCCATAGTCCTAATTTACCCATCCTCCCACCTTTCATTTTGGCTAACAATTAGTTTATTTCATAAGTCTGTGAGTGTCTTTTTCTGTGGAAATACGTTCATTGGTAGCATTCTTAGGATAACATGTATAAATGATATCATAGGATATTTGTCATACCCTTTTGACTTACTTAACCTTATATGATTATTTCTAGGCTCAACTCTAGTCCTTAAAACGGCATTGTTCATTTTTTCCCCGAGGCTACTATTGCATTCTGTCCATATACCACTTCTTCTCTGTCCGTTCATCTGTTTATGGACCTTTTTTTGCTTCCATGTCTTTGCTATTTCCATATTGCTGCAGTGCACATTTGACTGCCTGTGTCTTTCCGATTCTGGTAGTCTTAGGTTATAAGCCGAAGAGGTGCCCTGCCGCATCATATGGTAGCTCAATTTTTACCTTTTCAAGCAGCTCCATTCAGTTTGCGTTAGTGCTGTTACCACTTTACATCCCAGCAGCAGATAGAAGGTATACATTTCTCTAAAACCCCTACAGCATTTATAGTTTGTAGACTTTTTGCTGATGGCCATTTGACTGGTGTGAGCTGAAACCTTTTTGGAGGTTGGATACGCATGTGGCGAATAATTCCTTATACTGATCTTTAGGCATATCCTTTTTCTTCTTTTCCTTTTTTTGTTAAAGTGTGAGTACAACTTCCCTCTTCATATTCACTTTTTGAAAAATTTCTCATGTGTTGAATTTTCTTGCCTATTCCCTACCCAAGGGCACTTTTTGAGGGCAGGTGTCATTTAGACCCCTGCAGTCGTTGTGACTATTAAGCAACCATTAGCACTGGGTTTAAAGCTGCTGTTGTGGGAAACAGCCACAAGGCGGCAGCATTATTACGTTCTCAACTCTTGTTACTAGGGCAACAGAATCTTCCTGGAGGTAGTGTTCTGAGGTTGTAAATTAGAGTGGAATGTGCTGGGACAAGCCCCCAGAAGTTTATGTCTCCTTACTTATGTTTGTTTTTTAAATTTCATTTCTATTTCTTATCAGCGTAAATTTGATTAGAGTGTTTTGATTGCCTGGCTGTACAGGATCTGCTCAATGATTCATACATATGTCTGTTCATCTTCGGGTCCTGTTACCATGTATGTGATTACAAAATGTATATTTTAAAGGTATTGGTGATTATATAATTCATACAGTTTATCTGTTATATGTTGTTATACACTTAACATACATTAGTATATGTATGTTAACCCCATAGTCCTAATTTACCCATCCTCCCACCTTTCATTTTGCTAACCATTAGTTTATTTCATAAGTCTGTGAGTGTCTTTTTCTGTGGAAATATGTTCATTGGTAGCAATCTTAGGATAACATGTATAAATATTATCATAGGATATTTGTCGTACCCTTTTGAGTTACTTAACCTTATATGATTATTTCTAGGCTCAACTGTAGTCCTGAAAACGGCGTTGTTCATTTTTTTCCCCAGGCTACTATTCTATTTGGTACGTATACTACTTCTTCTTTGTCCATTCATCTGTTTATGAACCTTTTTTCTGCTTCCATGTCTTGGCTATTTCAATATTGCTGCAGTGCTCATTTGCCTGCCTGTGTCTTTCCGAATCAGGTGGTCTTAGGTTATAGGCCCAAAGGGTGACCTGCTGCATCATATGGTAGCTCAATTTTTACCTTTTCAAGAAGCTCCATTCAGTTTGCGTTAGTGCTGTTACCACTTTACATCCCACCAGCAGCTAGAAGGTACACAGTTCTCTAAAACCCCTTCAGCATTTATAGTTTATAGACATTTTGCTGATGGAAATGACTGGTGTGAGCTGAAACCTTTTTGAATTTGAATTTGCATGTGTCTAATAATTCCTTATACTGAGCTTTAGGCATGTCCTTTTTTTTCTTTTCCTTTTTTTTAAAGAGTGAGTACAACTTCCCTCCTCTTATTGACTTCTTGAAAAATTTCTCATGTGTTGAATTTTCTTGCCTATTCCCTACCCCAGGGCATTTTTCAGGGCAGGTGTCATTTAGAGCCCTGCAGTCCATGTGACTATTAAGCAACCATTAGCACTGGGTTTAAAGCTGCTGTTGTGGGAAAGAGCCACAAGGCGGCAGCATTATTACGTTCTCATCTCTTGTTACTAGGGCAACAGAATCTTCCTGGAGGTAGTGTTCCGAGGTTGTAAATTAGAGTGGAATGTGCTGGGACAAGCCCCCAGAAGTTTATGTCTACTTACTTAGGTTTGTTTTTTAAATGTAATTTCTATTTCTTATCGGAGTAAATTTGATTAGAGTGTTTTGATTGTCTGGCTGTACAGAAACTGCTCAATGATTCCTACATATGTCTGTTCATCTTCGGATTCTGTTACCATGTATGTTATTACAGAATGTATATTTTAAAGGTATTGGTGATTATATAATTCATACAGTTTATCTGTTATATGTTTTTATACACTTAACATACATTAGTATATGTATGTTAACCCCATAGTCCTAATTTACCCATCCTCCCACCTTTCATTTTGGCTAACAATTAGTTTATTTCATAAGTCTGTGAGTGTCTTTTTCTGTGGAAATACGTTCATTGGTAGCAATCTTAGGATAACATGTATAAATGATATCATAGGATATTTGTCATACCCTTTTGACTTACTTAACCTTATATGATTATTTCTAGGCTCAACTCTAGTCCTTAAAACGGCATTGTTCATTTTTTCCCCGAGGCTACTATTGCATTCTGTCCATATACCACTTCTTCTCTGTCCATTCATCTGTTTATGGACCTTTTTTTGCTTCCATGTCTTTGCTATTTCCATATTGCTGCAGTGCACATTTGACTGCCTGTGTCTTTCCGATTCTGGTAGTCTTAGGTTATAAGCCGAAGAGGTGCCCTGCCGCATCATATGGTAGCTCAATTTTTACCTTTTCAAGCAGCTCCATTCAGTTTGCGTTAGTGCTGTTACCACTTTACATCCCAGCAGCAGATAGAAGGTATACAGTTCTCTAAAACCCCTACAGCATTTATAGTTTGTAGACTTTTTGCTGATGGCCATTTGACTGGTGTGAGCTGAAACCTTTTTGGAGGTTGGATACGCATGTGGCGAATAATTCCTTATACTGATCTTTAGGCATATCCTTTTTCTTCTTTTCCTTTTTTTGTTAAAGTGTGAGTACAACTTCCCTCTTCATATTCACTTTTTGAAAAATTTCTCATGTGTTGAATTTTCTTGCCTATTCCCTACCCAAGGGCACTTTTTGAGGGCAGGTGTCATTTAGACCCCTGCAGTCGTTGTGACTATTAAGCAACCATTAGCACTGGGTTTAAAGCTGCTGTTGTGGGAAACAGCCACAAGGCGGCAGCATTATTACGTTCTCAACTCTTGTTACTAGGGCAACAGAATCTTCCTGGAGGTAGTGTTCTGAGGTTGTAAATTAGAGTGGAATGTGCTGGGACAAGCCCCCAGAAGTTTATGTCTCCTTACTTATGTTTGTTTTTTAAATTTCATTTCTATTTCTTATCAGCGTAAATTTGATTAGAGTGTTTTGATTGCCTGGCTGTACAGGATCTGCTCAATGATTCATACATATGTCTGTTCATCTTCGGGTCCTGTTACCATGTATGTGATTACAAAATGTATATTTTAAAGGTATTGGTGATTATATAATTCATACAGTTTATCTGTTATATGTTGTTATACACTTAACATACATTAGTATATGTATGTTAACCCCATAGTCCTAATTTACCCATCCTCCCACCTTTCATTTTGCTAACCATTAGTTTATTTCATAAGTCTGTGAGTGTCTTTTTCTGTGGAAATATGTTCATTGGTAGCAATCTTAGGATAACATGTATAAATATTATCATAGGATATTTGTCGTACCCTTTTGAGTTACTTAACCTTATATGATTATTTCTAGGCTCAACTGTAGTCCTGAAAACGGCGTTGTTCATTTTTTTCCCCAGGCTACTATTCTATTTGGTACGTATACTACTTCTTCTTTGTCCATTCATCTGTTTATGAACCTTTTTTCTGCTTCCATGTCTTGGCTATTTCAATATTGCTGCAGTGCTCATTTGCCTGCCTGTGTCTTTCCGATTCAGGTGGTCTTAGGTTATAGGCCCAAAGGGTGACCTGCTGCATCATATGGTAGCTCAATTTTTACCTTGTCAAGAAGCTCCATTCAGTTTGCGTTAGTGCTGTTACCACTTTACATCCCACCAGCAGCTAGAAGGTACACAGTTCTCTAAAACCCCTTCAGCATTTATAGTTTATAGACATTTTGCTGATGGAAATGACTGGTGTGAGCTGAAACCTTTTTGAATTTGAATTTGCATGTGTCTAATAATTCCTTATACTGAGCTTTAGGCATGTCCTTTTTTTTCTTTTCCTTTTTTTTAAAGAGTGAGTACAACTTCCCTCCTCTTATTGACTTCTTGAAAAATTTCTCATGTGTTGAATTTTCTTGCCTATTCCCTACCCCAGGGCATTTTTCAGGGCAGGTGTCATTTAGAGCCCTGCAGTCCTTGTGACTATTAAGCAACTATTAGTACTGGGTTTAAAGCTGCTGTTGTGGGAAACAGCCACAAGGCCGCAGCATTATTACGTTCTCAACTCTTGTTACTACGGCAACAGAGTCTTCCTGGAGGTAGTGTTCCGAGGTTGTAAATTAGAGTGGAATGTGCTGGGACAAGCCCCCAGAAGTTTATGTCTCCTTACTTATGTTTGTTTTTTAAATTTAATTTCTATTTCTTATCAGAGTAAATTTGATTAGAGTCTTTTGATTGCCTGGCTGTACAGAATCTGCTCAATGATTCATACATATGTCTGTTCATCTTCGGGTCCTGTTACCATGTATGTGATTACAAAATGTATATTTTAAAGGTATTGGTGATTATATAATTCATACAGTTTATCTGTTATATGTTTTTATACACTTAACGTACATTAGTATATGTATGTTAACCCCATAGTCCTAATTTACCCATCCTCCCACCTTTCATTTTGGCTAACAATTAGTTTATTTCATAAGTCTGTGAGTGTCTTTTTCTGTGGAAATATGTTCATTGGTAGCAATCTTAGGATAACATGTATAAATGATATCATAGGATATTTGTCATACCCTTTTGACTTGCTTAACCTTATATGATTATTTCTAGGCTCAACTCTAGTCCTTAAAACGGCATTGTTCATTTTTTCCCCGAGGCTACTATTGCATTCTGTCCATATACCACTTCTTCTCTGTCCATTCATCTGTTTATGGACATTTTTTTTGCTTCCATATCTTTGCTATTTCCATATTGCTGCAGTGCACATTTGACTGCCTGTGTCTTTCCAATTCTGGTAGTCTTAGGTTATAAGCCGAAGAGGTGCCCTGCCGCATCATATGGTAGCTCAATTTTTACCTTTTCAAGCAGCTCCATTCAGTTTGCGTTAGTGCTGTTACCACTTTACATCCCAGCAGCAGATAGAAGGTATACATTTCTCTAAAACCCCTTCAGCATTTATAGTTTGTAGACTTTTTGCTGATGGCCATTTGACTGGTGTGAGCTGAAACCTTTTTGGAGGTTGGATACGCATGTGGCGAATAATTCCTTATACTGATCTTTAGGCATATCCTTTTTCTTCTTTTCCTTTTTTTGTTAAAGTGTGAGTACAACTTCCCTCTTCATATTCACTTTTTGAAAAATTTCTCATGTGTTGAATTTTCTTGCCTATTCCCTACCCCAGGGCATTTTTCAGGGCAGGTGTCATTTAGAGCCCTGCAGTCCATGTGACTATTAAGCAACCATTAGCACTGGGTTTAAAGCTGCTGTTGTGGGAAAGAGCCACAAGGCGGCAGCATTATTACGTTCTCATCTCTTGTTACTAGGGCAACAGAATCTTCCTGGAGGTAGTGTTCCGAGGTTGTAAATTAGAGTGGAATGTGCTGGGACAAGCCCCCAGAAGTTTATGTCTACTTACTTAGGTTTGTTTTTTAAATTAAATTTCTATTTCTTATCGGAGTAAATTTGATTAGAGTGTTTTGATTGTCTGGCTGTACAGAAACTGCTCAATGATTCCTACATATGTCTGTTCATCTTCGGATTCTGTTACCATGTATGTTATTACAGAATGTATATTTTAAAGGTATTGGTGATTATATAATTCATACAGTTTATCTGTTATATGTTTTTATACACTTAACATACATTAGTATATGTATGTTAACCCCATAGTCCTAATTTACCCATCCTCCCA
Source organism: Balaenoptera borealis (assembly GCF_965194805.1). Classification (NCBI taxonomy): domain Eukaryota; kingdom Metazoa; phylum Chordata; class Mammalia; order Artiodactyla; family Balaenopteridae; genus Balaenoptera; species Balaenoptera borealis. The sequence goes on from NW_028123605.1 coordinate 443,444, forward strand.
CCTTTCATTTTGGCTAACAATTAGTTTATTTCATAAGTCTGTGAGTGTCTTTTTCTGTGGAAATACGTTCATTGGTAGCAATCTTAGGATAACATGTATAAATGATATCATAGGATATTTGTCATACCCTTTTGACTTACTTAACCTTATATGATTATTTCTAGGCTCAACTCTAGTCCTTAAAACGGCATTGTTCATTTTTTCCCCGAGGCTACTATTGCATTCTGTCCATATACCACTTCTTCTCTGTCCGTTCATCTGTTTATGGACCTTTTTTTGCTTCCATGTCTTTGCTATTTCCATATTGCTGCAGTGCACATTTGACTGCCTGTGTCTTTCCGATTCTGGTAGTCTTAGGTTATAAGCCGAAGAGGTGCCCTGCCGCATCATATGGTAGCTCAATTTTTACCTTTTCAAGCAGCTCCATTCAGTTTGCGTTAGTGCTGTTACCACTTTACATCCCAGCAGCAGATAGAAGGTATACATTTCTCTAAAACCCCTACAGCATTTATAGTTTGTAGACTTTTTGCTGATGGCCATTTGACTGGTGTGAGCTGAAACCTTTTTGGAGGTTGGATACGCATGTGGCGAATAATTCCTTATACTGATCTTTAGGCATATCCTTTTTCTTCTTTTCCTTTTTTTGTTAAAGTGTGAGTACAACTTCCCTCTTCATATTCACTTTTTGAAAAATTTCTCATGTGTTGAATTTTCTTGCCTATTCCCTACCCAAGGGCACTTTTTGAGGGCAGGTGTCATTTAGACCCCTGCAGTCGTTGTGACTATTAAGCAACCATTAGCACTGGGTTTAAAGCTGCTGTTGTGGGAAACAGCCACAAGGCGGCAGCATTATTACGTTCTCAACTCTTGTTACTAGGGCAACAGAATCTTCCTGGAGGTAGTGTTCTGAGGTTGTAAATTAGAGTGGAATGTGCTGGGACAAGCCCCCAGAAGTTTATGTCTCCTTACTTATGTTTGTTTTTTAAATTTCATTTCTATTTCTTATCAGCGTAAATTTGATTAGAGTGTTTTGATTGCCTGGCTGTACAGGATCTGCTCAATGATTCATACATATGTCTGTTCATCTTCGGGTCCTGTTACCATGTATGTGATTACAAAATGTATATTTTAAAGGTATTGGTGATTATATAATTCATACAGTTTATCTGTTATATGTTGTTATACACTTAACATACATTAGTATATGTATGTTAACCCCATAGTCCTAATTTACCCATCCTCCCACCTTTCATTTTGCTAACCATTAGTTTATTTCATAAGTCTGTGAGTGTCTTTTTCTGTGGAAATATGTTCATTGGTAGCAATCTTAGGATAACATGTATAAATATTATCATAGGATATTTGTCGTACCCTTTTGAGTTACTTAACCTTATATGATTATTTCTAGGCTCAACTGTAGTCCTGAAAACGGCGTTGTTCATTTTTTTCCCCAGGCTACTATTCTATTTGGTACGTATACTACTTCTTCTTTGTCCATTCATCTGTTTATGAACCTTTTTTCTGCTTCCATGTCTTGGCTATTTCAATATTGCTGCAGTGCTCATTTGCCTGCCTGTGTCTTTCCGAATCAGGTGGTCTTAGGTTATAGGCCCAAAGGGTGACCTGCTGCATCATATGGTAGCTCAATTTTTACCTTTTCAAGAAGCTCCATTCAGTTTGCGTTAGTGCTGTTACCACTTTACATCCCACCAGCAGCTAGAAGGTACACAGTTCTCTAAAACCCCTTCAGCATTTATAGTTTATAGACATTTTGCTGATGGAAATGACTGGTGTGAGCTGAAACCTTTTTGAATTTGAATTTGCATGTGTCTAATAATTCCTTATACTGAGCTTTAGGCATGTCCTTTTTTTTCTTTTCCTTTTTTTTAAAGAGTGAGTACAACTTCCCTCCTCTTATTGACTTCTTGAAAAATTTCTCATGTGTTGAATTTTCTTGCCTATTCCCTACCCCAGGGCATTTTTCAGGGCAGGTGTCATTTAGAGCCCTGCAGTCCATGTGACTATTAAGCAACCATTAGCACTGGGTTTAAAGCTGCTGTTGTGGGAAAGAGCCACAAGGCGGCAGCATTATTACGTTCTCATCTCTTGTTACTAGGGCAACAGAATCTTCCTGGAGGTAGTGTTCCGAGGTTGTAAATTAGAGTGGAATGTGCTGGGACAAGCCCCCAGAAGTTTATGTCTACTTACTTAGGTTTGTTTTTTAAATGTAATTTCTATTTCTTATCGGAGTAAATTTGATTAGAGTGTTTTGATTGTCTGGCTGTACAGAAACTGCTCAATGATTCCTACATATGTCTGTTCATCTTCGGATTCTGTTACCATGTATGTTATTACAGAATGTATATTTTAAAGGTATTGGTGATTATATAATTCATACAGTTTATCTGTTATATGTTTTTATACACTTAACATACATTAGTATATGTATGTTAACCCCATAGTCCTAATTTACCCATCCTCCCACCTTTCATTTTGGCTAACAATTAGTTTATTTCATAAGTCTGTGAGTGTCTTTTTCTGTGGAAATACGTTCATTGGTAGCAATCTTAGGATAACATGTATAAATGATATCATAGGATATTTGTCATACCCTTTTGACTTACTTAACCTTATATGATTATTTCTAGGCTCAACTCTAGTCCTTAAAACGGCATTGTTCATTTTTTCCCCGAGGCTACTATTGCATTCTGTCCATATACCACTTCTTCTCTGTCCATTCATCTGTTTATGGACCTTTTTTTGCTTCCATGTCTTTGCTATTTCCATATTGCTGCAGTGCACATTTGACTGCCTGTGTCTTTCCGATTCTGGTAGTCTTAGGTTATAAGCCGAAGAGGTGCCCTGCCGCATCATATGGTAGCTCAATTTTTACCTTTTCAAGCAGCTCCATTCAGTTTGCGTTAGTGCTGTTACCACTTTACATCCCAGCAGCAGATAGAAGGTATACAGTTCTCTAAAACCCCTACAGCATTTATAGTTTGTAGACTTTTTGCTGATGGCCATTTGACTGGTGTGAGCTGAAACCTTTTTGGAGGTTGGATACGCATGTGGCGAATAATTCCTTATACTGATCTTTAGGCATATCCTTTTTCTTCTTTTCCTTTTTTTGTTAAAGTGTGAGTACAACTTCCCTCTTCATATTCACTTTTTGAAAAATTTCTCATGTGTTGAATTTTCTTGCCTATTCCCTACCCAAGGGCACTTTTTGAGGGCAGGTGTCATTTAGACCCCTGCAGTCGTTGTGACTATTAAGCAACCATTAGCACTGGGTTTAAAGCTGCTGTTGTGGGAAACAGCCACAAGGCGGCAGCATTATTACGTTCTCAACTCTTGTTACTAGGGCAACAGAATCTTCCTGGAGGTAGTGTTCTGAGGTTGTAAATTAGAGTGGAATGTGCTGGGACAAGCCCCCAGAAGTTTATGTCTCCTTACTTATGTTTGTTTTTTAAATTTCATTTCTATTTCTTATCAGCGTAAATTTGATTAGAGTGTTTTGATTGCCTGGCTGTACAGGATCTGCTCAATGATTCATACATATGTCTGTTCATCTTCGGGTCCTGTTACCATGTATGTGATTACAAAATGTATATTTTAAAGGTATTGGTGATTATATAATTCATACAGTTTATCTGTTATATGTTGTTATACACTTAACATACATTAGTATATGTATGTTAACCCCATAGTCCTAATTTACCCATCCTCCCACCTTTCATTTTGCTAACCATTAGTTTATTTCATAAGTCTGTGAGTGTCTTTTTCTGTGGAAATATGTTCATTGGTAGCAATCTTAGGATAACATGTATAAATATTATCATAGGATATTTGTCGTACCCTTTTGAGTTACTTAACCTTATATGATTATTTCTAGGCTCAACTGTAGTCCTGAAAACGGCGTTGTTCATTTTTTTCCCCAGGCTACTATTCTATTTGGTACGTATACTACTTCTTCTTTGTCCATTCATCTGTTTATGAACCTTTTTTCTGCTTCCATGTCTTGGCTATTTCAATATTGCTGCAGTGCTCATTTGCCTGCCTGTGTCTTTCCGATTCAGGTGGTCTTAGGTTATAGGCCCAAAGGGTGACCTGCTGCATCATATGGTAGCTCAATTTTTACCTTGTCAAGAAGCTCCATTCAGTTTGCGTTAGTGCTGTTACCACTTTACATCCCACCAGCAGCTAGAAGGTACACAGTTCTCTAAAACCCCTTCAGCATTTATAGTTTATAGACATTTTGCTGATGGAAATGACTGGTGTGAGCTGAAACCTTTTTGAATTTGAATTTGCATGTGTCTAATAATTCCTTATACTGAGCTTTAGGCATGTCCTTTTTTTTCTTTTCCTTTTTTTTAAAGAGTGAGTACAACTTCCCTCCTCTTATTGACTTCTTGAAAAATTTCTCATGTGTTGAATTTTCTTGCCTATTCCCTACCCCAGGGCATTTTTCAGGGCAGGTGTCATTTAGAGCCCTGCAGTCCTTGTGACTATTAAGCAACTATTAGTACTGGGTTTAAAGCTGCTGTTGTGGGAAACAGCCACAAGGCCGCAGCATTATTACGTTCTCAACTCTTGTTACTACGGCAACAGAGTCTTCCTGGAGGTAGTGTTCCGAGGTTGTAAATTAGAGTGGAATGTGCTGGGACAAGCCCCCAGAAGTTTATGTCTCCTTACTTATGTTTGTTTTTTAAATTTAATTTCTATTTCTTATCAGAGTAAATTTGATTAGAGTCTTTTGATTGCCTGGCTGTACAGAATCTGCTCAATGATTCATACATATGTCTGTTCATCTTCGGGTCCTGTTACCATGTATGTGATTACAAAATGTATATTTTAAAGGTATTGGTGATTATATAATTCATACAGTTTATCTGTTATATGTTTTTATACACTTAACGTACATTAGTATATGTATGTTAACCCCATAGTCCTAATTTACCCATCCTGCCACCTTTCATTTTGGCTAACAATTAGTTTATTTCATAAGTCTGTGAGTGTCTTTTTCTGTGGAAATATGTTCATTGGTAGCAATCTTAGGATAACATGTATAAATGATATCATAGGATATTTGTCATACCCTTTTGACTTGCTTAACCTTATATGATTATTTCTAGGCTCAACTCTAGTCCTTAAAACGGCATTGTTCATTTTTTCCCCGAGGCTACTATTGCATTCTGTCCATATACCACTTCTTCTCTGTCCATTCATCTGTTTATGGACATTTTTTTTGCTTCCATATCTTTGCTATTTCCATATTGCTGCAGTGCACATTTGACTGCCTGTGTCTTTCCAATTCTGGTAGTCTTAGGTTATAAGCCGAAGAGGTGCCCTGCCGCATCATATGGTAGCTCAATTTTTACCTTTTCAAGCAGCTCCATTCAGTTTGCGTTAGTGCTGTTACCACTTTACATCCCAGCAGCAGATAGAAGGTATACATTTCTCTAAAACCCCTTCAGCATTTATAGTTTGTAGACTTTTTGCTGATGGCCATTTGACTGGTGTGAGCTGAAACCTTTTTGGAGGTTGGATACGCATGTGGCGAATAATTCCTTATACTGATCTTTAGGCATATCCTTTTTCTTCTTTTCCTTTTTTTGTTAAAGTGTGAGTACAACTTCCCTCTTCATATTCACTTTTTGAAAAATTTCTCATGTGTTGAATTTTCTTGCCTATTCCCTACCCAAGGGCACTTTTTGAGGGCAGGTGTCATTTAGACCCCTGCAGTCGTTGTGACTATTAAGCAACCATTAGCACTGGGTTTAAAGCTGCTGTTGTGGGAAACAGCCACAAGGCGGCAGCATTATTACGTTCTCAACTCTTGTTACTAGGGCAACAGAATCTTCCTGGAGGTAGTGTTCTGAGGTTGTAAATTAGAGTGGAATGTGCTGGGACAAGCCCCCAGAAGTTTATGTCTCCTTACTTATGTTTGTTTTTTAAATTTAATTTCTATTTCTTATCAGAGTAAATTTGATTAGAGTGTTTTGATTGCCTGGCTGTACAGAATCTGCTCAATGATTCATACATATGTCTGTTCATCTTCGGGTCCTGTTACCATGTATGTGATTACAAAATGTATATTTTAAAGGTATTGGTGATTATATAATTCATACAGTTTATCTGTTATATGTTTTTATACACTTAACATACATTACTATATGTATGTTAACCCCATAGTCCTAATTTACCCATCCTCCCACCTTTCATTTTGGCTAACCATTAGTTTATTTGATAAGTCTGTGAGTGTCTTTTTCTGTGGAAATATGTTCATTGGTAGCAATCTTAGGATAACATGTATAAATGTTTTCATAGGATATTTGTCGTACCCTTTTGAGTTACTTAACGTTATATGATTATTTCTAGGCTCAACTGTAGTCCTGAAAAGGGCATTGTTCATTTTTTTCCCGAGGCTACTCTTCTATTTGGTACGTATACCACTTTTTCTTTGTCCATTCATCTGTTTATGAACCTTTTTTCTTCTTCCATGTCTTGGCTATTTCAATATTGCTGCAGTGCTCATTTGCCTGCCTGTGTCTTTCCGATTCAGGTGGTCTTAGGTTATAGGCCCAAAAGGTGACCTGCCGCATCATATGGTAGCTCAATTTTTATCTTTTCAAGCAGCTCCATTCAGTTTGTGTTAGTGCTGTTACCACTTTACATCCCACCAGCAGCTAGAAGGTACACAGTTCTCTAAAACCCCTTCAGCATTTATAGTTTGTACACATTTTGCTGATGGAAACGACTGGTGTGAGCTGAAACCTTTTTGAATTTGAATTTGCATGTGTCTAATAATTCATTCTACTGAGCTTTAGGCATGTCCTTTTTTTTCTTTTCCTTTTTTTTTAAAGAGTGAGTACAACTTCCCTCCTCTTATTGACTTCTTGAAAAATTTCTCATGTGTTGAATATTCTTGCCTATTCCCTACCCCAGGGCATTTTTCAGGGCAGGTGTCATTTAGAGCCCTGCAGTCCATGTGACTATTAAGCAACCATTAGCACTGGGTTTAAAGCTGCTGTTGTGGGAAAGAGCCACAAGGCGGCAGCATTATTACGTTCTCATCTCTTGTTACTAGGGCAACAGAATCTTCCTGGAGGTAGTGTTCCGAGGTTGTAAATTAGAGTGGAATGTGCTGGGACAAGCCCCCAGAAGTTTATGTCTCCTTACTTAGGTTTGTTTTTTAAATTTAATTTCTATTTCTTATCGGAGTAAATTTGATTAGAGTGTTTTGATTGTCTGGCTGTACAGAAACTGCTCAATGATTCCTACATATGTCTGTTCATCTTCGGATTCTGTTACCATGTATGTGATTACAGAATGTATATTTTAAAGGTATTGGTGATTATATAATTCATACAGTTTATCTGTTATATGTTTTTATACACTTAACATACATTAGTATATGTATGTTAACCCCATAGTCCTAGTTTACCCATCCTCCCACCTTTCATTTTGTCTAACCATTAGTTTATTTCATAAGTCTGTGAGTGTCTTTTTCTGTGGAAATATGTTCATTGGTAGCTATCTTAGGATAACATGTATAAATGTTATCATAGGATATTTGTCGTACCCTTTTGAGTTACTTAACCTTATATGATTATTTCTAGGCTCAACTGTAGTCCTGAAAACGGCATTGTTCATTTTTTTCCCGAGGCTACTATTCTATTTGGTACGTATACCACTTCTTCTTTGTCCATTCATCTGTTTATGAACCTTTTTTCTGCTTCCATGTCTTGGCTATTTCAATATTGCTGCAGTGCTCATTTGCCTGCCTGTGTCTTTCCGATTCAGGTGGTCTTAGGTTATAGGCCCAAAAGGTGACCTGCCGCATCATATGGTAGGTCAATTTTTACCTTTTCAAGCAGCTCCATTCAGTTTGCGTTAGTGCTGTTACCACTTTACATCCCAGCAGCAGATAGAAGGTATACATTTCTCTAAAACCCCTTCAGCATTTATAGTTTGTAGACTTTTTGCTGATGGCCATTTGACTGGTGTGAGCTGAAACCTTTTTGGAGGTTGGATACACATGTGGCGAATAATTCCTTATACTGATCTTTAGGCATATCCTTTTTCTTCTTTTCCTTTTTTTGTTAAAGTGTGAGTACAACTTCCCTCTTCATATTCACTTTTTGAAAAATTTCTCATGTGTTGAATTTTCTTGCGTATTCCCTACCCCAGGGCATTTTTTGAGGGCAGGTGTCATTTAGACCCCTGCAGTCGTTTTGACTATTAAGCAACCCTTAGCACTGGGTTTAAAGCTGCTGTTGTGGGAAACAGCCACAAGGCGGCAGCATTATTACGTTCTCAACTCTTGTTAGTATGGCAACAGAGTCTTCCTGGAGGTAGTGTTCCGAGGTTGTAAATTAGAGTGGAATGTGCTGGGACAAGCCCCCAGAAGTTTATGTCTCCTTACTTATGTTTGTTTTTTAAATTTAATTTCTATTTCTTATCGGAGTAAATTTGATTTTAGTGTTTTGATTGCCTGGCTGTACAGATTCTGCTCAATGATTCATACATATGTCTGTTCATCCTCGGGTCCTGTTACCATGTATGTGATTACAAAATGTATATTTTAAAGGTATTGGTGATTATATAATTCATACAGTTTATCTGTTATATGTTTTTATACACTTAACATACATTAGTATATGTATGTTAACCCCATAGTCCTAGTTAACCCATCCTCCCACCTTTCATTTTGGCTAACCATTAGTTTATTTCATAAGTCTGTGAGTGTCTTTTTCTGTGGAAATATGTTCATTGGTAGCAATCTTAGGATAACATGTATAAATGTTATCATAGGATATTTGTCGTACCCTTTTGAGTTACTTAAGCTTATATGATTATTTCTAGGCTCAACTGTAGTCCTGAAAACGGCATTGTTCATTTTTTTCCCGAGGCTACTATCCTATTTGGTACGTATACCACTTCTTCTTTGTCCATTCATCTGTTTATGAACCTTTTTTCTGCTTCCATGTCTTGGCTATTTCAATATTGCTGCAGTGCTCATTTGCCTGCCTGTGTCTTTCCGATTCAGGTGGTCTTAGGTTATAGGCCCAAAAGGTGACCTGCCGCATCATATGGTAGCTCAATTTTTATCTTTTCAAGCAGCACCATTCAGTTTGCGTTAGTGCTGTTCCCACTTTACATCCCACCAGCAGCTAGAAGGTACACAGTTCTCTAAAACCCCTTCAGCATTTATAGTTTATAGACATTTTGCTGATGGAAATGACTGGTGTGAGCTGAAACCTTTTTGAATTTGAATTTGCATGTGTCTAATAATTCCTTATACTGAGCTTTAGGCATGTCCTTTTTTTTCTTTTCCTTTTTTTTTAAAGAGTGAGTACAACTTCCCTCCTCTTATTGACTTCTTGAAAAATTTCTCATGTGTTGAATTTTCTTGCCTATTCCCTACCCCAGGGCATTTTTCAGGGCAGGTGTCATTTAGAGCCCTGCAGTCCTTGTAACTATTAAGCAACCATTAGCACTGGGTTTAATGCTGCTGTTGTGGGAAACAGCCACGAGGCGGCAGCATTATTACGTTCTCATCTCTTGTTACTAGGGCAACAGAATCTTCCTGGAGGTAGTGTTCCGTGGTTGTAAATTAGAGTGGAATGTGCTGGGACGAGCCACCAGAAGTTTATGTCTCCTTACTTATGTTTGTTTTTTAAATTTAATTCTATTTCTTTTTGGAGTAAATTTGATTAGAGTTTTTTGATTGTCTGGCTGTACAGAATCTGCTCAATGATTCCTACATATGTCTGTTCATCTTCGGATTCTGTTACCATGTATGTGAATACAGAATGTATATTTTAAAGGTATTGGTGATTATATAATTCATATAGTTTATCTGTTATATGTTTATATGCATGTAACATACATTAGTATATTTATGTTAATCCCATAGTCCTAATTTACCCATCCTCCCCCCTTTCATTTTGGCTAAGCATTAGTTTATTTCATAAGTCTGTGAGTGTCTTTTTCTGTGGAAATATGTTCATTGGTAGCAATCTTAGGATAACATGTATAAATGATATCATAGGATATTTGTCATACCCTTTTGACTTACTTAACCTTATATTATTATTTCTAGGCTCTACTGTAGTCCTGAAAACGGCATTGTTCATTTTTTTCCCGAGGCTACTATTCCATTCTGTCCATATACCACTTCTTCTCTGTCCATTCATCTGTTTATGGACCTTTTTTTGCTTCCATGTCTTGGCTATTTCAGTATTGCTGCAGTACACATTTGACTGCCTGTGTCTTTCCGATTCTGGTGGTCTTAGGTTATAAGCCCGAGAGGTGCCCTGCCGCATCATATGGTAGCTCAATTTCTACCTTTTCAAGCGGCTCCATTCAGTTTGCGTTAGTGCTGTTACCACTTTACATCCCAGCGGCAGATAGAAGGTACACATTTCTCTAAAACACCTTCAGCATTTATAGTTTGTAGACTTTTGCTGATGGCCATTTGTCTGTTGTGAGCTGAAACCTTTATGGAGGTTGGATACGCATGTGGCGAATAATTCCTTATACTGATCTTTAGGCATATCCTTTTTCTTCTTTTCCTTTTTTTGTTAAAGTGTGAGTACAACTTCCCTCTTCATATTCACTTTTTGAAAAATTTCTCATGTGTTGAATTTTCTTGCCTATTCCCTACCCAAGGGCACTTTTTGAGGGCAGGTGTCATTTAGACCCCTGCAGTCGTTGTGACTATTAAGCAACCATTAGCACTGGGTTTAAAGCTGCTGTTGTGGGAAACAGCCACAAGGTGGCAGCATTATTACGTTCTCAACTCTTGTTACTAGGGCAACAGAATCTTCCTGGAGGTAGTGTTCTGAGGTTGTAAATTAGAGTGGAATGTGCTGGGACAAGCCCCCAGAAGTTTATGTCTCCTTACTTATGTTTGTTTTTTAAATTTCATTTCTATTTCTTATCAGCGTAAATTTGATTAGAGTGTTTTGATTGCCTGGCTGTACAGGATCTGCTCAATGATTCATACATATGTCTGTTCATCTTCGGGTCCTGTTACCATGTATGTGATTACAAAATGTATATTTTAAAGGTATTGGTGATTATATAATTCATACAGTTTATCTGTTATATGTTGTTATACACTTAACATACATTAGTATATGTATGTTAACCCCATAGTCCTAATTTACCCATCCTCCCACCTTTCATTTTGCTAACCATTAGTTTATTTCATAAGTCTGTGAGTGTCTTTTTCTGTGGAAATATGTTCATTGGTAGCAATCTTAGGATAACATGTATAAATATTATCATAGGATATTTGTCGTACCCTTTTGAGTTACTTAACCTTATATGATTATTTCTAGGCTCAACTGTAGTCCTGAAAACGGCGTTGTTCATTTTTTTCCCCAGGCTACTATTCTATTTGGTACGTATACTACTTCTTCTTTGTCCATTCATCTGTTTATGAACCTTTTTTCTGCTTCCATGTCTTTGCTATTTCAATATTGCTGCAGTGCTCATTTGCCTGCCCGTGTCTTTCCGATTCAGGTGGTCTTAGGTTATAGGCCCAAAGGGTGACCTGCTGCATCATATGGTAGCTCAATTTTTACCTTTTCAAGAAGCTCCATTTAGTTTGTGTTAGTGCTGTTACCACTTTACATCCCACCAGCAGCTAGAAGGTACACAGTTCTCTAAAACCCCTTCAGCATTTATAGTTTGTACACATTTTGCTGATGGAAACGACTGGTGTGAGCTGAAACCTTTTTGAATTTGAATTTGCATGTGTCTAATAATTCATTCTACTGAGCTTTAGGCATGTCCTTTTTTTTCTAAGAGTGAGTACAACTTCCCTCCTCTTATTGACTTCTTGAAAAATTTCTCATGTGTTGAATATTCTTGCCTATTCCCTACCCCAGGGCATTTTTCAGGGCAGGTGTCATTTAGAGCCCTGCAGTCCATGTGACTATTAAGCAACCATTAGCACTGGGTTTAAAGCTGCTGTTGTGGGAAAGAGCCACAAGGCGGCAGCATTATTACGTTCTCATCTCTTGTTACTAGGGCAACAGAATCTTCCTGGAGGTAGTGTTCCGAGGTTGTAAATTAGAGTGGAATGTGCAGGGACAAGCCCCCAGAAGTTTATGTCTCCTTACTTAGGTTTGTTTTTTAAATTTAATTTCTATTTCTTATCGGAGTAAATTTGATTAGAGTGTTTTGATTGTCTGGCTGTACAGAAACTGCTCAATGATTCCTACATATGTCTGTTCATCTTCGGATTCTGTTACCATGTATGTGATTACAGAATGTATATTTTAAAGGTATTGGTGATTATATAATTCATACAGTTTATCTGTTATATGTTTTTATACACTTAACATACATTAGTATATGTATGTTAACCCCATAGTCCTAGTTTACCCATCCTCCCACCTTTCATTTTGTCTAACCATTAGTTTATTTCATAAGTCTGTGAGTGTCTTTTTCTGTGGAAATATGTTCATTGGTAGCTATCTTAGGATAACATGTATAAATGTTATCATAGGATATTTGTCGTACCCTTTTGAGTTACTTAACCTTATATGATTATTTCTAGGCTCAACTGTAGTCCTGAAAACGGCATTGTTCATTTTTTTCCCGAGGCTACTATTCTATTTGGTACGTATACCACTTCTTCTTTGTCCATTCATCTGTTTATGAACCTTTTTTCTGCTTCCATGTCTTGGCTATTTCAATATTGCTGCAGTGCTCATTTGCCTGCCTGTGTCTTTCCGATTCAGGTGGTCTTAGGTTATAGGCCCAAAAGGTGACCTGCCGCATCATATGGTAGGTCAATTTTTACCTTTTCAAGCAGCTCCATTCAGTTTGCGTTAGTGCTGTTACCACTTTACATCCCAGCAGCAGATAGAAGGTATACATTTCTCTAAAACCCCTTCAGCATTTATAGTTTGTAGACTTTTTGCTGATGGCCATTTGACTGGTGTGAGCTGAAACCTTTTTGGAGGTTGGATACACATGTGGCGAATAATTCCTTATACTGATCTTTAGGCATATCCTTTTTCTTCTTTTCCTTTTTTTGTTAAAGTGTGAGTACAACTTCCCTCTTCATATTCACTTTTTGAAAAATTTCTCATGTGTTGAATTTTCTTGCGTATTCCCTACCCCAGGACATTTTTTGAGGGCAGGGGTCATTTAGACCCCTGCAGTCGTTTTGACTATTAAGCAACCCTTAGCACTGGGTTTAAAGCTGCTGTTGTGGGAAACAGCCACAAGGCGGCAGCATTATTACGTTCTCCACTCTTGTTAGTATGGCAACAGAGTCTTCCTGGAGGTAGTGTTCCGAGGTTGTAAATTAGAGTGGAATGTGCTGGGACAAGCCCCCAGAAGTTTATGTCTCCTTACTTATGTTTGTTTTTTAAATTTAATTTCTATTTCTTATCGGAGTAAATTTGATTTTAGTGTTTTGATTGCCTGGCTGTACAGATTCTGCTCAATGATTCATACATATGTCTGTTCATCCTCGGGTCCTGTTACCATGTATGTGATTACAAAATGTATATTTTAAAGGTATTGGTGATTATATAATTCATACAGTTTATCTGTTATATGTTTTTATACACTTAACATACATTAGTATATGTATGTTAACCCCATAGTCCTAGTTAACCCATCCTCCCACCTTTCATTTTGGCTAACCATTAGTTTATTTCATAAGTCTGTGAGTGTCTTTTTCTGTGGAAATATGTTCATTGGTAGCAATCTTAGGATAACATGTATAAATGTTATCATAGGATATTTGTCGTACCCTTTTGAGTTACTTAAGCTTATATGATTATTTCTAGGCTCAACTGTAGTCCTGAAAACGGCATTGTTCATTTTTTTCCCGAGGCTACTATCCTATTTGGTACGTATACCACTTCTTCTTTGTCCATTCATCTGTTTATGAACCTTTTTTCTGCTTCCATGTCTTGGCTATTTCAATATTGCTGCAGTGCTCATTTGCCTGCCTGTGTCTTTCCGATTCAGGTGGTCTTAGGTTATAGGCCCAAAAGGTGACCTGCCGCATCATATGGTAGCTCAATTTTTATCTTTTCAAGCAGCACCATTCAGTTTGCGTTAGTGCTGTTCCCACTTTACATCCCACCAGCAGCTAGAAGGTACACAGTTCTCTAAAACCCCTTCAGCATTTATAGTTTATAGACATTTTGCTGATGGAAATGACTGGTGTGAGCTGAAACCTTTTTGAATTTGAATTTGCATGTGTCTAATAATTCCTTATACTGAGCTTTAGGCATGTCCTTTTTTTTCTTTTCCTTTTTTTTTAAAGAGTGAGTACAACTTCCCTCCTCTTATTGACTTCTTGAAAAATTTCTCATGTGTTGAATTTTCTTGCCTATTCCCTACCCCAGGGCATTTTTCAGGGCAGGTGTCATTTAGAGCCCTGCAGTCCTTGTAACTATTAAGCAACCATTAGCACTGGGTTTAATGCTGCTGTTGTGGGAAACAGCCACGAGGCGGCAGCATTATTACGTTCTCATCTCTTGTTACTAGGGCAACAGAATCTTCCTGGAGGTAGTGTTCCGTGGTTGTAAATTAGAGTGGAATGTGCTGGGACGAGCCTCCAGAAGTTTATGTCTCCTTACTTATGTTTGTTTTTTAAATTTAATTCTATTTCTTTTTGGAGTAAATTTGATTAGAGTTTTTTGATTGTCTGGCTGTACAGAATCTGCTCAATGATTCCTACATATGTCTGTTCATCTTCGGATTCTGTTACCATGTATGTGAATACAGAATGTATATTTTAAAGGTATTGGTGATTATATAATTCATATAGTTTATCTGTTATATGTTTATATGCATGTAACATACATTAGTATATTTATGTTAATCCCATAGTCCTAATTTACCCATCCTCCCCCCTTTCATTTTGGCTAAGCATTAGTTTATTTCATAAGTCTGTGAGTGTCTTTTTCTGTGGAAATATGTTCATTGGTAGCAATCTTAGGATAACATGTATAAATGATATCATAGGATATTTGTCATACCCTTTTGACTTACTTAACCTTATATTATTATTTCTAGGCTCTACTGTAGTCCTGAAAACGGCATTGTTCATTTTTTTCCCGAGGCTACTATTCCATTCTGTCCATATACCACTTCTTCTCTGTCCATTCATCTGTTTATGGACCTTTTTTTGCTTCCATGTCTTGGCTATTTCAGTATTGCTGCAGTACACATTTGACTGCCTGTGTCTTTCCGATTCTGGTGGTCTTAGGTTATAAGCCCGAGAGGTGCCCTGCCGCATCATATGGTAGCTCAATTTCTACCTTTTCAAGCGGCTCCATTCAGTTTGCGTTAGTGCTGTTACCACTTTACATCCCAGCGGCAGATAGAAGGTACACATTTCTCTAAAACACCTTCAGCATTTATAGTTTGTAGACTTTTGCTGATGGCCATTTGTCTGTTGTGAGCTGAAACCTTTATGGAGGTTGGATACGCATGTGGCGAATAATTCCTTATACTGATCTTTAGGCATATCCTTTTTCTTCTTTTCCTTTTTTTGTTAAAGTGTGAGTACAACTTCCCTCTTCATATTCACTTTTTGAAAAATTTCTCATGTGTTGAATTTTCTTGCCTATTCCCTACCCAAGGGCACTTTTTGAGGGCAGGTGTCATTTAGACCCCTGCAGTCGTTGTGACTATTAAGCAACCATTAGCACTGGGTTTAAAGCTGCTGTTGTGGGAAACAGCCACAAGGTGGCAGCATTATTACGTTCTCAACTCTTGTTACTAGGGCAACAGAATCTTCCTGGAGGTAGTGTTCTGAGGTTGTAAATTAGAGTGGAATGTGCTGGGACAAGCCCCCAGAAGTTTATGTCTCCTTACTTATGTTTGTTTTTTAAATTTCATTTCTATTTCTTATCAGCGTAAATTTGATTAGAGTGTTTTGATTGCCTGGCTGTACAGGATCTGCTCAATGATTCATACATATGTCTGTTCATCTTCGGGTCCTGTTACCATGTATGTGATTACAAAATGTATATTTTAAAGGTATTGGTGATTATATAATTCATACAGTTTATCTGTTATATGTTGTTATACACTTAACATACATTAGTATATGTATGTTAACCCCATAGTCCTAATTTACCCATCCTCCCACCTTTCATTTTGCTAACCATTAGTTTATTTCATAAGTCTGTGAGTGTCTTTTTCTGTGGAAATATGTTCATTGGTAGCAATCTTAGGATAACATGTATAAATATTATCATAGGATATTTGTCGTACCCTTTTGAGTTACTTAACCTTATATGATTATTTCTAGGCTCAACTGTAGTCCTGAAAACGGCGTTGTTCATTTTTTTCCCCAGGCTACTATTCTATTTGGTACGTATACTACTTCTTCTTTGTCCATTCATCTGTTTATGAACCTTTTTTCTGCTTCCATGTCTTTGCTATTTCAATATTGCTGCAGTGCTCATTTGCCTGCCCGTGTCTTTCCGATTCAGGTGGTCTTAGGTTATAGGCCCAAAGGGTGACCTGCTGCATCATATGGTAGGTCAATTTTTACCTTTTCAAGCAGCTCCATTCAGTTTGCGTTAGTGCTGTTACCACTTTACATCCCACCAGCAGCTAGAAGGTACACAGTTTTCTAAAACCCCTTCAGCATTTATAGTTTATAGACATTTTGCTGATGGAAATGAGTGGTGTGAGCTGAAACCTTTTTGAATTTGAATTTGCATGTGTCTAATAATTCATTCTACTGAGCTTTAGGCATGTCCTTTTTTTTCTTTTCCTTTTTTTTTAAAGAGTGAGTACAACTTCCCTCCTCTTATTGACTTCTTGAAAAATTTCTCATGTGTTGAATATTATTGCCTATTCCCTACCCCAGGGCATTTTTCAGGGCAGGTGTCATTTAGAGCCCTGCAGTCCATGTGACTATTAAGCAACCATTAGCACTGGGTTTAAAGCTGCTGTTGTGGGAAAGAGCCACAAGGTGGCAGCATTATTACGTTCTCATCTCTTGTTACTAGGGCAACAGAATCTTCCTGGAGGTAGTGTTCCGAGGTTGTAAATTAGAGTGGAATGTGCTGGGACAAGCCCCCAGAAGTTTATGTCTCCTTACTTAGGTTTGTTTTTTAAATTAAATTTCTATTTCTTATCGGAGTAAATTTGATTAGAGTGTTTGATTGTCTGGCTGTACAGAAACTGCTCAATGATTCCTACATATGTCTGTTAATCTTCGGATTCTGTTACCATGTATGTGATTACAGAATGTATATTTTAAAGGTATTGGTGATTATATAATTCATACAGTTTATCTGTTATATGTTTTTATACACTTAACATACATTAGTATATGTATGTTAACCCCATAGTCCTAGTTTACCCATCCTCCCACCTTTCATTTTGTCTAACCATTAGTTTATTTCATAAGTCTGTGAGTGTCTTTTTCTGTGGAAATATGTTCATTGGTAGCTATCTTAGGATAACATGTATAAATGTTATCATAGGATATTTGTCGTACCCTTTTGAGTTACTTAACCTTATATGATTATTTCTAGGCTCAACTGTAGTCCTGAAAACGGCATTGTTCATTTTTTTCCCGAGGCTACTATTCTATTTGGTACGTATACCACTTCTTCTTTGTCTATTCATCTGTTTATGAACCTTTTTTCTGCTTCCATGTCTTGGCTATTTCAATATTGCTGCAGTGCTCATTTGCCTGCCTGTGTCTTTCCGATTCAGGTGGTCTTAGGTTATAGGCCCAAAAGGTGACCTGCCGCATCATATGGTAGCTCAATTTTTACCTTTTCAACAGCTCAATTCAGTTTGCGTTAGTGCTGTTACCACTTTACATCCAACCAGGATCTAGAAGGTACACAGTTCTCTAAAACTCCTTCAGCATTTATAGTTTGTAGACATTTTGCTGATGGAAATGACTGGTGTGAGCTGAAACCTTTTTGAATTTGCATTTGCATGTGTCTAATAATTCCTTATACTGAGGTTTAGGAATGTCCTTTTTTCTCTTTTCCTTTTTTTTTAAAGAGTGAGTACAACTTCCCTCCTCTTATTGACTTCTTGAAAAATTTCTAATGTGTTGAATTTTCTTGCCTATTCCCTACCCCAGGGCATTTTTAAGGGCAGGTGTCATTTAGAGCCCTGCAGTCCTTGTGACTATTAAACAAACATTAGCACTGGGTTTAAAGCTGCTGTTGTGGGAAAGAGCCACAAGGCAGCAGCATTATTACGTTCTCATCTCTTGTTACTAGGGCAACAGAATCTTCCTGGAGGTAGTGTTCCGAGGTTGTAAATTAGAGTGGAATGTGCTGGGACAAGCCCCCAGAAGTTTATGTCTCCTTACTTATGTTTGTTTTTTTAAATTTAATTTCTATTTCTTATCGGAGTAAATTTGATTAGAGTGTTTTGATTGTCTGGCTGTACAGAAACTGCTCAATGATTCCTACATATGTCTGTTCATCTTCGGATTCTGTTACCATGTATGTTATTACAGAATGTATATTTTAAAGGTATTGGTGATTATATAATTCATACAGTTTATCTGTTATATGTTTTTATACACTTAACATACATTAGTATATGTATGTTAACCCCATAGTCCTAATTTACCCATCCTCCCACCTTTCATTTTGGCTAACAATTAGTTTATTTTATAAGTCTGTGAGTGTCTTTTTCTGTGGAAATATGTTCATTGGTAGCAATCTTAGGATAACATGTATAAATGATATCATAGGATATTTGTCATACCCTTTTGACTTACTTAACCTTATATGATTATTTCTAGGCTCAACTCTAGTCCTTAAAACGGCATTGTTCATTTTTTCCCCGAGGCTACTATTGCATTCTGTCCATATACCACTTCTTCTCTGTCCATTCATCTGTTTATAGACATTTTTTTTGCTTCCATGTCTTTGCTATTTCCATATTGCTGCAGTGCACATTTGACTGCCTGTGTCTTTCCGATTCTGGTAGTCTTAGGTTATAAGCCGAAGAGGTGCCCTGCCGCATCATATGGTAGCTCAATTTTTACCTTTTCAAGCAGCTCCATTCAGTTTGCGTTAGTGCTGTTACCACTTTACATCCCAGCAGCAGATAGAAGGTATACGTTTCTCTAGAACCCCTTCAGCATTTATAGTTTGTAGACTTTTTGCTGATGGCCATTTGACTGGTGTGAGCTGAAACCTTTTTGGAGGTTGGATACGCATGTGGCGAATAATTCCTTATACTGATCTTTAGGCATATCCTTTTTCTTCTTTTCCTTTTTTTGTTAAAGTGTGAGTACAACTTCCCTCTTCATATTCACTTTTTGAAAAATTTCTCATGTGTTGAATTTTCTTGCGTATTCCCTACCCCAGGGCATTTTTTGAGGGCAGGTGTCATTTAGACCCCTGCAGTCGTTTTGACTATTAAGCAACCATTAGCACTGGGTTTAAAGCTGCTGTTGTGGGAAACAGCCACAAGGCGGCAGCATTATTACGTTCTCAACTCTTGTTACTATGGCAACAGAGTCTTCCTGGAGGTAGTGTTCCGAGGTTGTAAATTAGAGTGGAATGTGCTGGGACAAGCCTCCAGAAGTTTATGTCTCCTTACTTATGTTTGTTTTTTAAATTTAATTTCTATTTCTTATCGGAGTAAATTTGATTAGAGTCTTTTGATTGTCTGGCTGTACAGAATCTGCTCAATGATTCCTACATATGTCTGTTCATCTTCGGATTCTGTTACCATGTATGTGAATACAGAATGTATATTTTAAAGGTATTGGTGATTATATAATTCATATAGTTTATCTGTTATATGTTTATATGCATGTAACATACATTAGTATATTTATGTTAATCCCATAGTCCTAATTTACCCATCCTCCCCCCTTTCATTTTGGCTAAGCATTAGTTTATTTCATAAGTCTGTGAGTGTCTTTTTCTGTGGAAATATGTTCATTGGTAGCAATCTTAGGGTAACATGTATAAATGATATCATAGGATATTTGTCATACCCTTTTGACTTACTGAACCTTATATTATTATTTCTAGGCTCTACTGTAGTCCTGAAAACGGCATTGTTCATTTTTTACCCGAGGCTACTATTCCATTCTGTCCATATCCCACTTCTTCTCTGTCCATTCATCTGTTTATGGACCTTTTTTTGCTTCCATGTCTTGGCTATTTCAGTATTGCTGCAGTGCACATTTGACTGCCTGTGTCTTTCCGATTCTGGTGGTCTTAGGTTATAAGCCCGAGAGGTGCCCTGCCGCATCATATGGTAGCTCAATTTCTACCTTTTCAAGCGGCTCCATTCAGTTTGCGTTAGTGCTGTTACCACTTTACATCCCAGCGGCAGATAGAAGGTACACATTTCTCTAAAACACCTTCAGCATTTATAGTTTGTAGACTTTTGCTGATGGCCATTTGTCTGTTGTGAGCTGAAACCTTTATGGAGGTTGGATACGCATGTGGCGAATAATTCCTTATACTGATCTTTAGGCATATCCTTTTTCTTCTTTTCCTTTTTTTGTTAAAGTGTGAGTACAACTTCCCTCTTCATATTCACTTTTTGAAAAATTTCTCATGTGTTGAATTTTCTTGCCTATTCCCTACCCAAGGGCACTTTTTGAGGGCAGGTGTCATTTAGACCCCTGCAGTCGTTGTGACTATTAAGCAACCATTAGCACTGGGTTTAAAGCTGCTGTTGTGGGAAACAGCCACAAGGCGGCAGCATTATTACGTTCTCAACTCTTGTTACTAGGGCAACAGAATCTTCCTGGAGGTAGTGTTCTGAGGTTGTAAATTAGAGTGGAATGTGCTGGGACAAGCCCCCAGAAGTTTATGTCTCCTTACTTATGTTTGTTTTTTAAATTTCATTTCTATTTCTTATCAGCGTAAATTTGATTAGAGTGTTTTGATTGCCTGGCTGTACAGGATCTGCTCAATGATTCATACATATGTCTGTTCATCTTCGGGTCCTGTTACCATGTATGTGATTACAAAATGTATATTTTAAAGGTATTGGTGATTATATAATTCATACAGTTTATCTGTTATATGTTGTTATACACTTAACATACATTAGTATATGTATGTTAACCCCATAGTCCTAATTTACCCATCCTCCCACCTTTCATTTTGCTAACCATTAGTTTATTTCATAAGTCTGTGAGTGTCTTTTTCTGTGGAAATATGTTCATTGGTAGCAATCTTAGGATAACATGTATAAATATTATCATAGGATATTTGTCGTACCCTTTTGAGTTACTTAACCTTATATGATTATTTCTAGGCTCAACTGTAGTCCTGAAAACGGCGTTGTTCATTTTTTTCCCCAGGCTACTATTCTATTTGGTACGTATACTACTTCTTCTTTGTCCATTCATCTGTTTATGAACCTTTTTTCTGCTTCCATGTCTTTGCTATTTCAATATTGCTGCAGTGCTCATTTGCCTGCCCGTGTCTTTCCGATTCAGGTGGTCTTAGGTTATAGGCCCAAAGGGTGACCTGCTGCATCATATGGTAGCTCAATTTTTACCTTTTCAAGAAGCTCCATTCAGTTTGCGTTAGTGCTGTTCCCACTTTACATCCCACCAGCAGCTAGAAGGTACACAGTTCTCTAAAACCCCTTCAGCATTTATAGTTTATAGACATTTTGCTGATGGAAATGACTGGTGTGAGCTGAAACCTTTTTGAATTTGAATTTGCATGTGTCTAATAATTCCTTATACTGAGCTTTAGGCATGTCCTTTTTTTTCTTTTCCTTTTTTTTTAAAGAGTGAGTACAACTTCCCTCCTCTTATTGACTTCTTGAAAAATTTCTCATGTGTTGAATTTTCTTGACTATTCCCTACCCCAGGGCATTTTTAAGGGCAGGTGTCATTTAGAGCCCTGCAGTCCTTGTGACTATTAAGCAACCATTAGCACTGGGTTTAATGCTGCTGTTGTGGGAAACAGCCACAAGGCGGCAGCATTATTACGTTCTCATCTCTTGTTACTAGGGCAACAGAATCTTCCTGGAGGTAGTGTTCCGTGGTTGTAAATTAGAGTGGAATGTGCTGGGACGAGCCCCCAGAAGTTTATGTCTCCTTACTTATGTTTGTTTTTTAAATTTAATTCTATTTCTTTTTGGAGTAAATTTGATTAGAGTTTTTTGATTGTCTGGCTGTACAGAATCTGCTCAATGATTCCTACATATGTCTGTTCATCTTCGGATTCTGTTACCATGTATGTGAATACAGAATGTATATTTTAAAGGTATTGGTGATTATATAATTCATATAGTTTATCTGTTATATGTTTATATGCATGTAACATACATTAGTATATTTATGTTAATCCCATAGTCCTAATTTACGCATCCTCCCCCCTTTCATTTTGGCTAACCATTAGTTTATTTCATAAGTCTGTGAGTGTCTTTTTCTGTGGAAATATGTTCATTGGTAGCAATCTTAGGATAACATGTATAAATGATATCATAGGATATTTGTCATACCCTTTTGACTTACTTAACCTTATATTATTATTTCTAGGCTCTACTGTAGTCCTGAAAACGGCATTGTTCATTTTTTTCCCGAGGCTACTATTCCATTCTGTCCATATACCACTTCTTCTCTGTCCATTCATCTGTTTATGGACCTTTTTTTGCTTCCATGTCTTGGCTATTTCAGTATTGCTGCAGTGCACATTTGACTGCCTGTGTCTTTCCGATTCTGGTGGTCTTAGGTTATAAGCCCGAGAGGTGCCCTGCCGCATCATATGGTAGCTCAATTTCTACCTTTTCAAGTGGCTCCATTCAGTTTGCGTTAGTGCTGTTACCACTTTACATCCCAGCAGCAGATAGAAGGTACACATTTCTCTAAAACACCTTCAGCATTTATAGTTTGTAGACTTTTGCTGATGGCCATTTGACTGCTGTGAGTTGAAACCTTTATGGAGGTTGGATACGCATGTGGCGAATAATTCCTTATACTGATCTTTAGGCATATCCTTTTTCTTCTTTTCCTTTTTTTGTTAAAGTGTGAGTACAACTTCCCTCTTCATATTCACTTTTTGAAAAATTTCTCATGTGTTGAATTTTCTTGCCTATTCCCTACCCAAGGGCACTTTTTGAGGGCAGGTGTCATTTAGACCCCTGCAGTCGTTGTGACTATTAAGCAACCATTAGCACTGGGTTTAAAGCTGCTGTTGTGGGAAACAGCCACAAGGCGGCAGCATTATTACGTTCTCAACTCTTGTTACTAGGGCAACAGAATCTTCCTGGAGGTAGTGTTCTGAGGTTGTAAATTAGAGTGGAATGTGCTGGGACAAGCCCCCAGAAGTTTATGTCTCCTTACTTATGTTTGTTTTTTAAATTTCATTTCTATTTCTTATCAGCGTAAATTTGATTAGAGTGTTTTGATTGCCTGGCTGTACAGGATCTGCTCAATGATTCATACATATGTCTGTTCATCTTCGGGTCCTGTTACCATGTATGTGATTACAAAATGTATATTTTAAAGGTATTGGTGATTATATAATTCATACAGTTTATCTGTTATATGTTGTTATACACTTAACATACATTAGTATATGTATGTTAACCCCATAGTCCTAATTTACCCATCCTCCCACCTTTCATTTTGCTAACCATTAGTTTATTTCATAAGTCTGTGAGTGTCTTTTTCTGTGGAAATATGTTCATTGGTAGCAATCTTAGGATAACATGTATAAATATTATCATAGGATATTTGTCGTACCCTTTTGAGTTACTTAACCTTATATGATTATTTCTAGGCTCAACTGTAGTCCTGAAAACGGCGTTGTTCATTTTTTTCCCCAGGCTACTATTCTATTTGGTACGTATACTACTTCTTCTTTGTCCATTCATCTGTTTATGAACCTTTTTTCTGCTTCCATGTCTTGGCTATTTCAATATTGCTGCAGTGCTCATTTGCCTGCCTGTGTCTTTCCGATTCAGGTGGTCTTAGGTTATAGGCCCAAAGGGTGACCTGCTGCATCATATGGTAGCTCAATTTTTACCTTTTCAAGAAGCTCCATTCAGTTTGCGTTAGTGCTGTTACCACTTTACATCCCACCAGCAGCTAGAAGGTACACAGTTCTCTAAAACCCCTTCAGCATTTATAGTTTATAGACATTTTGCTGATGGAAATGACTGGTGTGAGCTGAAACCTTTTTGAATTTGAATTTGCATGTGTCTAATAATTCCTTATACTGAGCTTTAGGCATGTCCTTTTTTTTCTTTTCCTTTTTTTTAAAGAGTGAGTACAACTTCCCTCCTCTTATTGACTTCTTGAAAAATTTCTCATGTGTTGAATTTTCTTGCCTATTCCCTACCCCAGGGCATTTTTCAGGGCAGGTGTCATTTAGAGCCCTGCAGTCCATGTGACTATTAAGCAACCATTAGCACTGGGTTTAAAGCTGCTGTTGTGGGAAAGAGCCACAAGGCGGCAGCATTATTACGTTCTCATCTCTTGTTACTAGGGCAACAGAATCTTCCTGGAGGTAGTGTTCCGAGGTTGTAAATTAGAGTGGAATGTGCTGGGACAAGCCCCCAGAAGTTTATGTCTACTTACTTAGGTTTGTTTTTTAAATTAAATTTCTATTTCTTATCGGAGTAAATTTGATTAGAGTGTTTTGATTGTCTGGCTGTACAGAAACTGCTCAATGATTCCTACATATGTCTGTTCATCTTCGGATTCTGTTACCATGTATGTTATTACAGAATGTATATTTTAAAGGTATTGGTGATTATATAATTCATACAGTTTATCTGTTATATGTTTTTATACACTTAACATACATTAGTATATGTATGTTAACCCCATAGTCCTAATTTACCCATCCTCCCACCTTTCATTTTGGCTAACAATTAGTTTATTTCATAAGTCTGTGAGTGTCTTTTTCTGTGGAAATACGTTCATTGGTAGCAATCTTAGGATAACATATATAAATGATATCATAGGATATTTGTCATACCCTTTTGACTTACTTAACCTTATATGATTATTTCTAGGCTCAACTCTAGTCCTTAAAACGGCATTGTTCATTTTTTCCCCGAGGCTACTATTGCATTCTGTCCATATACCACTTCTTCTCTGTCCATTCATCTGTTTATGGACCTTTTTTTGCTTCCATGTCTTTGCTATTTCCATATTGCTGCAGTGCACATTTGACTGCCTGTGTCTTTCCGATTCTGGTAGTCTTAGGTTATAAGCCGAAGAGGTGCCCTGCCGCATCATATGGTAGCTCAATTTTTACCTTTTCAAGCAGCTCCATTCAGTTTGCGTTAGTGCTGTTACCACTTTACATCCCAGCAGCAGATAGAAGGTATACATTTCTCTAAAACCCCTACAGCATTTATAGTTTGTAGACTTTTTGCTGATGGCCATTTGACTGGTGTGAGCTGAAACCTTTTTGGAGGTTGGATACGCATGTGGCGAATAATTCCTTATACTGATCTTTAGGCATATCCTTTTTCTTCTTTTCCTTTTTTTGTTAAAGTGTGAGTACAACTTCCCTCTTCATATTCACCTTTTGAAAAATTTCTCATGTGTTGAATTTTCTTGCCTATTCCCTACCCAAGGGCACTTTTTGAGGGCAGGTGTCATTTAGACCCCTGCAGTCGTTGTGACTATTAAGCAACCATTAGCACTGGGTTTAAAGCTGCTGTTGTGGGAAACAGCCACAAGGCGGCAGCATTATTACGTTCTCAACTCTTGTTACTAGGGCAACAGAATCTTCCTGGAGGTAGTGTTCTGAGGTTGTAAATTAGAGTGGAATGTGCTGGGACAAGCCCCCAGAAGTTTATGTCTCCTTACTTATGTTTGTTTTTTAAATTTCATTTCTATTTCTTATCAGCGTAAATTTGATTAGAGTGTTTTGATTGCCTGGCTGTACAGGATCTGCTCAATGATTCATACATATGTCTGTTCATCTTCGGGTCCTGTTACCATGTATGTGATTACAAAATGTATATTTTAAAGGTATTGGTGATTATATAATTCATACAGTTTATCTGTTATATGTTGTTATACACTTAACATACATTAGTATATGTATGTTAACCCCATAGTCCTAATTTACCCATCCTCCCACCTTTCATTTTGCTAACCATTAGTTTATTTCATAAGTCTGTGAGTGTCTTTTTCTGTGGAAATATGTTCATTGGTAGCAATCTTAGGATAACATGTATAAATATTATCATAGGATATTTGTCGTACCCTTTTGAGTTACTTAACCTTATATGATTATTTCTAGGCTCAACTGTAGTCCTGAAAACGGCGTTGTTCATTTTTTTCCCCAGGCTACTATTCTATTTGGTACGTATACTACTTCTTCTTTGTCCATTCATCTGTTTATGAACCTTTTTTCTGCTTCCATGTCTTGGCTATTTCAATATTGCTGCAGTGCTCATTTGCCTGCCTGTGTCTTTCCGAATCAGGTGGTCTTAGGTTATAGGCCCAAAGGGTGACCTGCTGCATCATATGGTAGCTCAATTTTTACCTTTTCAAGAAGCTCCATTCAGTTTGCGTTAGTGCTGTTACCACTTTACATCCCACCAGCAGCTAGAAGGTACACAGTTCTCTAAAACCCCTTCAGCATTTATAGTTTATAGACATTTTGCTGATGGAAATGACTGGTGTGAGCTGAAACCTTTTTGAATTTGAATTTGCATGTGTCTAATAATTCCTTATACTGAGCTTTAGGCATGTCCTTTTTTTTCTTTTCCTTTTTTTTAAAGAGTGAGTACAACTTCCCTCCTCTTATTGACTTCTTGAAAAATTTCTCATGTGTTGAATTTTCTTGCCTATTCCCTACCCCAGGGCATTTTTCAGGGCAGGTGTCATTTAGAGCCCTGCAGTCCATGTGACTATTAAGCAACCATTAGCACTGGGTTTAAAGCTGCTGTTGTGGGAAAGAGCCACAAGGCGGCAGCATTATTACGTTCTCATCTCTTGTTACTAGGGCAACAGAATCTTCCTGGAGGTAGTGTTCCGAGGTTGTAAATTAGAGTGGAATGTGCTGGGACAAGCCCCCAGAAGTTTATGTCTACTTACTTAGGTTTGTTTTTTAAATTAAATTTCTATTTCTTATCGGAGTAAATTTGATTAGAGTGTTTTGATTGTCTGGCTGTACAGAAACTGCTCAATGATTCCTACATATGTCTGTTCATCTTCGGATTCTGTTACCATGTATGTTATTACAGAATGTATATTTTAAAGGTATTGGTGATTATATAATTCATACAGTTTATCTGTTATATGTTTTTATACACTTAACATACATTAGTATATGTATGTTAACCCCATAGTCCTAATTTACCCATCCTCCCACCTTTCATTTTGGCTAACAATTAGTTTATTTCATAAGTCTGTGAGTGTCTTTTTCTGTGGAAATACGTTCATTGGTAGCAATCTTAGGATAACATGTATAAATGATATCATAGGATATTTGTCATACCCTTTTGACTTACTTAACCTTATATGATTATTTCTAGGCTCAACTCTAGTCCTTAAAACGGCATTGTTCATTTTTTCCCCGAGGCTACTATTGCATTCTGTCCATATACCACTTCTTCCTTGTCCATTCATCTGTTTATGGACCTTTTTTTGCTTCCATGTCTTTGCTATTTCCATATTGCTGCAGTGCACATTTGACTGCCTGTGTCTTTCCGATTCTGGTAGTCTTAGGTTATAAGCCGAAGAGGTGCCCTGCCGCATCATATGGTAGCTCAATTTTTACCTTTTCAAGCAGCTCCATTCAGTTTGCGTTAGTGCTGTTACCACTTTACATCCCAGCAGCAGATAGAAGGTATACATTTCTCTAAAACCCCTACAGCATTTATAGTTTGTAGACTTTTTGCTGATGGCCATTTGACTGGTGTGAGCTGAAACCTTTATGGAGGTTGGATACGCATGTGGCGAATAATTCCTTATACTGATCTTTAGGCATATCCTTTTTCTTCTTTTCCTTTTTTTGTTAAAGTGTGAGTACAACTTCCCTCTTCATATTCACTTTTTGAAAAATTTCTCATGTGTTGAATTTTCTTGCCTATTCCCTACCCAAGGGCACTTTTTGAGGGCAGGTGTCATTTAGACCCCTGCAGTCGTTGTGACTATTAAGCAACCATTAGCACTGGGTTTAAAGCTGCTGTTGTGGGAAACAGCCACAAGGCGGCAGCATTATTACGTTCTCAACTCTTGTTACTAGGGCAACAGAATCTTCCTGGAGGTAGTGTTCTGAGGTTGTAAATTAGAGTGGAATGTGCTGGGACAAGCCCCCAGAAGTTTATGTCTCCTTACTTATGTTTGTTTTTTAAATTTCATTTCTATTTCTTATCAGCGTAAATTTGATTAGAGTGTTTTGATTGCCTGGCTGTACAGGATCTGCTCAATGATTCATACATATGTCTGTTCATCTTCGGGTCCTGTTACCATGTATGTGATTACAAAATGTATATTTTAAAGGTATTGGTGATTATATAATTCATACAGTTTATCTGTTATATGTTGTTATACACTTAACATACATTAGTATATGTATGTTAACCCCATAGTCCTAATTTACCCATCCTCCCACCTTTCATTTTGCTAACCATTAGTTTATTTCATAAGTCTGTGAGTGTCTTTTTCTGTGGAAATATGTTCATTGGTAGCAATCTTAGGATAACATGTATAAATATTATCATAGGATATTTGTCGTACCCTTTTGAGTTACTTAACCTTATATGATTATTTCTAGGCTCAACTGTAGTCCTGAAAACGGCGTTGTTCATTTTTTTCCCCAGGCTACTATTCTATTTGGTACGTATACTACTTCTTCTTTGTCCATTCATCTGTTTATGAACCTTTTTTCTGCTTCCATGTCTTGGCTATTTCAATATTGCTGCAGTGCTCATTTGCCTGCCTGTGTCTTTCCGAATCAGGTGGTCTTAGGTTATAGGCCCAAAGGGTGACCTGCTGCATCATATGGTAGCTCAATTTTTACCTTTTCAAGAAGCTCCATTCAGTTTGCGTTAGTGCTGTTACCACTTTACATCCCACCAGCAGCTAGAAGGTACACAGTTCTCTAAAACCCCTTCAGCATTTATAGTTTATAGACATTTTGCTGATGGAAATGACTGGTGTGAGCTGAAACCTTTTTGAATTTGAATTTGCATGTGTCTAATAATTCCTTATACTGAGCTTTAGGCATGTCCTTTTTTTTCTTTTCCTTTTTTTTAAAGAGTGAGTACAACTTCCCTCCTCTTATTGACTTCTTGAAAAATTTCTCATGTGTTGAATTTTCTTGCCTATTCCCTACCCCAGGGCATTTTTCAGGGCAGGTGTCATTTAGAGCCCTGCAGTCCATGTGAGTATTAAGCAACCATTAGCACTGGGTTTAAAGCTGCTGTTGTGGGAAAGAGCCACAAGGCGGCAGCATTATTACGTTCTCATCTCTTGTTACTAGGGCAACAGAATCTTCCTGGAGGTAGTGTTCCGAGGTTGTAAATTAGAGTGGAATGTGCTGGGACAAGCCCCCAGAAGTTTATGTCTACTTACTTAGGTTTGTTTTTTAAATTAAATTTCTATTTCTTATCGGAGTAAATTTGATTAGAGTGTTTTGATTGTCTGGCTGTACAGAAACTGCTCAATGATTCCTACATATGTCTGTTCATCTTCGGATTCTGTTACCATGTATGTTATTACAGAATGTATATTTTAAAGGTATTGGTGATTATATAATTCATACAGTTTATCTGTTATATGTTTTTATACACTTAACATACATTAGTATATGTATGTTAACCCCATAGTCCTAATTTACCCATCCTCCCACCTTTCATTTTGGCTAACAATTAGTTTATTTCATAAGTCTGTGAGTGTCTTTTTCTGTGGAAATACGTTCATTGGTAGCAATCTTAGGATAACATGTATAAATGATATCATAGGATATTTGTCATACCCTTTTGACTTACTTAACCTTATATGATTATTTCTAGGCTCAACTCTAGTCCTTAAAACGGCATTGTTCATTTTTTCCCCGAGGCTACTATTCCATTCTGTCCATATACCACTTCTTCTCTGTCCATTCATCTGTTTATGGACCTTTTTTTGCTTCCATGTCTTGGCTATTTCAGTATTGCTGCAGTGCACATTTGACTGCCTGTGTCTTTCCGATTCTGGTGGTCTTAGGTTATAAGCCCGAGAGGTGCCCTGCCGCATCATATGGTAGCTCAATTTCTACCTTTTCAAGCGGCTCCATTCAGTTTGCGTTAGTGCTGTTACCACTTTACATCCCAGCAGCAGATAGAAGGTACACATTTCTCTAAAACACCTTCAGCATTTATAGTTTGTAGACTTTTGCTGATGGCCATTTGACTGTTGTGAGCTGAAACCTTTATGGAGGTTGGATACGCATGTGGCGAATAATTCCTTATACTGATCTTTAGGCATATCCTTTTTCTTCTTTTCCTTTTTTTGTTAAAGTGTGAGTACAACTTCCCTCTTCATATTCACTTTTTGAAAAATTTCTCATGTGTTGAATTTTCTTGCCTATTCCCTACCCAAGGGCACTTTTTGAGGGCAGGTGTCATTTAGACCCCTGCAGTCGTTGTGACTATTAAGCAACCATTAGCACTGGGTTTAAAGCTGCTGTTGTGGGAAACAGCCACAAGGCGGCAGCATTATTACGTTCTCAACTCTTGTTACTAGGGCAACAGAATCTTCCTGGAGGTAGTGTTCTGAGGTTGTAAATTAGAGTGGAATGTGCTGGGACAAGCCCCCAGAAGTTTATGTCTCCTTACTTATGTTTGTTTTTTAAATTTCATTTCTATTTCTTATCAGCGTAAATTTGATTAGAGTGTTTTGATTGCCTGGCTGTACAGGATCTGCTCAATGATTCATACATATGTCTGTTCATCTTCGGGTCCTGTTACCATGTATGTGATTACAAAATGTATATTTTAAAGGTATTGGTGATTATATAATTCATACAGTTTATCTGTTATATGTTGTTATACACTTAACATACATTAGTATATGTATGTTAACCCCATAGTCCTAATTTACCCATCCTCCCACCTTTCATTTTGCTAACCATTAGTTTATTTCATAAGTCTGTGAGTGTCTTTTTCTGTGGAAATATGTTCATTGGTAGCAATCTTAGGATAACATGTATAAGTATTATCATAGGATATTTGTCGTACCCTTTTGAGTTACTTAACCTTATATGATTATTTCTAGGCTCAACTGTAGTCCTGAAAACGGCGTTGTTCATTTTTTTCCCCAGGCTACTATTCTATTTGGTACGTATACTACTTCTTCTTTGTCCATTCATCTGTTTATGAACCTTTTTTCTGCTTCCATGTCTTGGCTATTTCAATATTGCTGCAGTGCTCATTTGCCTGCCTGTGTCTTTCCGATTCAGGTGGTCTTAGGTTATAGGCCCAAAGGGTGACCTGCTGCATCATATGGTAGCTCAATTTTTACCTTTTCAAGAAGCTCCATTCAGTTTGCGTTAGTGCTGTTACCACTTTACATCCCACCAGCAGCTAGAAGGTACACAGTTCTCTAAAACCCCTTCAGCATTTATAGTTTATAGACATTTTGCTGATGGAAATGACTGGTGTGAGCTGAAACCTTTTTGAATTTGAATTTGCATGTGTCTAATAATTCCTTATACTGAGCTTTAGGCATGTCCTTTTTTTTCTTTTCCTTTTTTTTAAAGAGTGAGTACAACTTCCCTCCTCTTATTGACTTCTTGAAAAATTTCTCATGTGTTGAATTTTCTTGCCTATTCCCTACCCCAGGGCATTTTTCAGGGCAGGTGTCATTTAGAGCCCTGCAGTCCATGTGACTATTAAGCAACCATTAGCACTGGGTTTAAAGCTGCTGTTGTGGGAAAGAGCCACAAGGCGGCAGCATTATTACGTTCTCATCTCTTGTTACTAGGGCAACAGAATCTTCCTGGAGGTAGTGTTCCGAGGTTGTAAATTAGAGTGGAATGTGCTGGGACAAGCCCCCAGAAGTTTATGTCTACTTACTTAGGTTTGTTTTTTAAATTAAATTTCTATTTCTTATCGGAGTAAATTTGATTAGAGTGTTTTGATTGTCTGGCTGTACAGAAACTGCTCAATGATTCCTACATATGTCTGTTCATCTTCGGATTCTGTTACCATGTATGTTATTACAGAATGTATATTTTAAAGGTATTGGTGATTATATAATTCATACAGTTTATCTGTTATATGTTTTTATACACTTAACATACATTAGTATATGTATGTTAACCCCATAGTCCTAATTTACCCATCCTCCCACCTTTCATTTTGGCTAACAATTAGTTTATTTCATAAGTCTGTGAGTGTCTTTTTCTGTGGAAATACGTTCATTGGTAGCAATCTTAGGATAACATGTATAAATGATATCATAGGATATTTGTCATACCCTTTTGACTTACTTAACCTTATATGATTATTTCTAGGCTCAACTGTAGTCCGGAAAACGGCATTGTTCATTTTTTCCCCGAGGCTACTATTGCATTCTGTCCATATACCACTTCTTCTCTGTCCATTCATCTGTTTATGGACCTTTTTTTGCTTCCATGTCTTTGCTATTTCCATATTGCTGCAGTGCACATTTGACTGCCTGTGTCTTTCCGATTCTGGTAGTCTTAGGTTATAAGCCGAAGAGGTGCCCTGCCGCATCATATGGTAGCTCAATTTTTACCTTTTCAAGCAGCTCCATTCAGTTTGCGTTAGTGCTGTTACCACTTTACATCCCAGCAGCAGATAGAAGGTATACATTTCTCTAAAACCCCTACAGCATTTATAGTTTGTAGACTTTTTGCTGATGGCCATTTGACTGGTGTGAGCTGAAACCTTTTTGGAGGTTGGATACGCATGTGGCGAATAATTCCTTATACTGATCTTTAGGCATATCCTTTTTCTTCTTTTCCTTTTTTTGTTAAAGTGTGAGTACAACTTCCCTCTTCATATTCACTTTTTGAAAAATTTCTCATGTGTTGAATTTTCTTGCCTATTCCCTACCCAAGGGCACTTTTTGAGGGCAGGTGTCATTTAGACCCCTGCAGTCGTTGTGACTATTAAGCAACCATTAGCACTGGGTTTAAAGCTGCTGTTGTGGGAAACAGCCACAAGGCGGCAGCATTATTACGTTCTCAACTCTTGTTACTAGGGCAACAGAATCTTCCTGGAGGTAGTGTTCTGAGGTTGTAAATTAGAGTGGAATGTGCTGGGACAAGCCCCCAGAAGTTTATGTCTCCTTACTTATGTTTGTTTTTTAAATTTCATTTCTATTTCTTATCAGCGTAAATTTGATTAGAGTGTTTTGATTGCCTGGCTGTACAGGATCTGCTCAATGATTCATACATATGTCTGTTCATCTTCGGGTCCTGTTACCATGTATGTGATTACAAAATGTATATTTTAAAGGTATTGGTGATTATATAATTCATACAGTTTATCTGTTATATGTTGTTATACACTTAACATACATTAGTATATGTATGTTAACCCCATAGTCCTAATTTACCCATCCTCCCACCTTTCATTTTGCTAACCATTAGTTTATTTCATAAGTCTGTGAGTGTCTTTTTCTGTGGAAATATGTTCATTGGTAGCAATCTTAGGATAACATGTATAAATATTATCATAGGATATTTGTCGTACCCTTTTGAGTTACTTAACCTTATATGATTATTTCTAGGCTCAACTGTAGTCCTGAAAACGGCGTTGTTCATTTTTTTCCCCAGGCTACTATTCTATTTGGTACGTATACTACTTCTTCTTTGTCCATTCATCTGTTTATGAACCTTTTTTCTGCTTCCATGTCTTGGCTATTTCAATATTGCTGCAGTGCTCATTTGCCTGCCTGTGTCTTTCCGATTCAGGTGGTCTTAGGTTATAGGCCCAAAGGGTGACCTGCTGCATCATATGGTAGCTCAATTTTTACCTTTTCAAGAAGCTCCATTCAGTTTGCGTTAGTGCTGTTACCACTTTACATCCCACCAGCAGCTAGAAGGTACACAGTTCTCTAAAACCCCTTCAGCATTTATAGTTTATAGACATTTTGCTGATGGAAATGACTGGTGTGAGCTGAAACCTTTTTGAATTTGAATTTGCATGTGTCTAATAATTCCTTATACTGAGCTTTAGGCATGTCCTTTTTTTTCTTTTCCTTTTTTTTAAAGAGTGAGTACAACTTCCCTCCTCTTATTGACTTCTTGAAAAATTTCTCATGTGTTGAATTTTCTTGCCTATTCCCTACCCCAGGGCATTTTTCAGGGCAGGTGTCATTTAGAGCCCTGCAGTCCATGTGACTATTAAGCAACCATTAGCACTGGGTTTAAAGCTGCTGTTGTGGGAAAGAGCCACAAGGCGGCAGCATTATTACGTTCTCATCTCTTGTTACTAGGGCAACAGAATCTTCCTGGAGGTAGTGTTCCGAGGTTGTAAATTAGAGTGGAATGTGCTGGGACAAGCCCCCAGAAGTTTATGTCTACTTACTTAGGTTTGTTTTTTAAATTAAATTTCTATTTCTTATCGGAGTAAATTTGATTAGAGTGTTTTGATTGTCTGGCTGTACAGAAACTGCTCAATGATTCCTACATATGTCTGTTCATCTTCGGATTCTGTTACCATGTATGTTATTACAGAATGTATATTTTAAAGGTATTGGTGATTATATAATTCATACAGTTTATCTGTTATATGTTTTTATACACTTAACATACATTAGTATATGTATGTTAACCCCATAGTCCTAATTTACCCATCCTCCCACCTTTCATTTTGGCTAACAATTAGTTTATTTCATAAGTCTGTGAGTGTCTTTTTCTGTGGAAATACGTTCATTGGTAGCAATCTTAGGATAACATATATAAATGATATCATAGGATATTTGTCATACCCTTTTGACTTACTTAACCTTATATGATTATTTCTAGGCTCAACTCTAGTCCTTAAAACGGCATTGTTCATTTTTTCCCCGAGGCTACTATTGCATTCTGTCCATATACCACTTCTTCTCTGTCCATTCATCTGTTTATGGACCTTTTTTTGCTTCCATGTCTTTGCTATTTCCATATTGCTGCAGTGCACATTTGACTGCCTGTGTCTTTCCGATTCTGGTAGTCTTAGGTTATAAGCCGAAGAGGTGCCCTGCCGCATCATATGGTAGCTCAATTTTTACCTTTTCAAGCAGCTCCATTCAGTTTGCGTTAGTGCTGTTACCACTTTACATCCCAGCAGCAGATAGAAGGTATACATTTCTCTAAAACCCCTACAGCATTTATAGTTTGTAGACTTTTTGCTGATGGCCATTTGACTGGTGTGAGCTGAAACCTTTTTGGAGGTTGGATACGCATGTGGCGAATAATTCCTTATACTGATCTTTAGGCATATCCTTTTTCTTCTTTTCCTTTTTTTGTTAAAGTGTGAGTACAACTTCCCTCTTCATATTCACCTTTTGAAAAATTTCTCATGTGTTGAATTTTCTTGCCTATTCCCTACCCAAGGGCACTTTTTGAGGGCAGGTGTCATTTAGACCCCTGCAGTCGTTGTGACTATTAAGCAACCATTAGCACTGGGTTTAAAGCTGCTGTTGTGGGAAACAGCCACAAGGCGGCAGCATTATTACGTTCTCAACTCTTGTTACTAGGGCAACAGAATCTTCCTGGAGGTAGTGTTCTGAGGTTGTAAATTAGAGTGGAATGTGCTGGGACAAGCCCCCAGAAGTTTATGTCTCCTTACTTATGTTTGTTTTTTAAATTTCATTTCTATTTCTTATCAGCGTAAATTTGATTAGAGTGTTTTGATTGCCTGGCTGTACAGGATCTGCTCAATGATTCATACATATGTCTGTTCATCTTCGGGTCCTGTTACCATGTATGTGATTACAAAATGTATATTTTAAAGGTATTGGTGATTATATAATTCATACAGTTTATCTGTTATATGTTGTTATACACTTAACATACATTAGTATATGTATGTTAACCCCATAGTCCTAATTTACCCATCCTCCCACCTTTCATTTTGCTAACCATTAGTTTATTTCATAAGTCTGTGAGTGTCTTTTTCTGTGGAAATATGTTCATTGGTAGCAATCTTAGGATAACATGTATAAATATTATCATAGGATATTTGTCGTACCCTTTTGAGTTACTTAACCTTATATGATTATTTCTAGGCTCAACTGTAGTCCTGAAAACGGCGTTGTTCATTTTTTTCCCCAGGCTACTATTCTATTTGGTACGTATACTACTTCTTCTTTGTCCATTCATCTGTTTATGAACCTTTTTTCTGCTTCCATGTCTTGGCTATTTCAATATTGCTGCAGTGCTCATTTGCCTGCCTGTGTCTTTCCGAATCAGGTGGTCTTAGGTTATAGGCCCAAAGGGTGACCTGCTGCATCATATGGTAGCTCAATTTTTACCTTTTCAAGAAGCTCCATTCAGTTTGCGTTAGTGCTGTTACCACTTTACATCCCACCAGCAGCTAGAAGGTACACAGTTCTCTAAAACCCCTTCAGCATTTATAGTTTATAGACATTTTGCTGATGGAAATGACTGGTGTGAGCTGAAACCTTTTTGAATTTGAATTTGCATGTGTCTAATAATTCCTTATACTGAGCTTTAGGCATGTCCTTTTTTTTCTTTTCCTTTTTTTTAAAGAGTGAGTACAACTTCCCTCCTCTTATTGACTTCTTGAAAAATTTCTCATGTGTTGAATTTTCTTGCCTATTCCCTACCCCAGGGCATTTTTCAGGGCAGGTGTCATTTAGAGCCCTGCAGTCCATGTGACTATTAAGCAACCATTAGCACTGGGTTTAAAGCTGCTGTTGTGGGAAAGAGCCACAAGGCGGCAGCATTATTACGTTCTCATCTCTTGTTACTAGGGCAACAGAATCTTCCTGGAGGTAGTGTTCCGAGGTTGTAAATTAGAGTGGAATGTGCTGGGACAAGCCCCCAGAAGTTTATGTCTACTTACTTAGGTTTGTTTTTTAAATTAAATTTCTATTTCTTATCGGAGTAAATTTGATTAGAGTGTTTTGATTGTCTGGCTGTACAGAAACTGCTCAATGATTCCTACATATGTCTGTTCATCTTCGGATTCTGTTACCATGTATGTTATTACAGAATGTATATTTTAAAGGTATTGGTGATTATATAATTCATACAGTTTATCTGTTATATGTTTTTATACACTTAACATACATTAGTATATGTATGTTAACCCCATAGTCCTAATTTACCCATCCTCCCACCTTTCATTTTGGCTAACAATTAGTTTATTTCATAAGTCTGTGAGTGTCTTTTTCTGTGGAAATACGTTCATTGGTAGCAATCTTAGGATAACATGTATAAATGATATCATAGGATATTTGTCATACCCTTTTGACTTACTTAACCTTATATGATTATTTCTAGGCTCAACTCTAGTCCTTAAAACGGCATTGTTCATTTTTTCCCCGAGGCTACTATTGCATTCTGTCCATATACCACTTCTTCCTTGTCCATTCATCTGTTTATGGACCTTTTTTTGCTTCCATGTCTTTGCTATTTCCATATTGCTGCAGTGCACATTTGACTGCCTGTGTCTTTCCGATTCTGGTAGTCTTAGGTTATAAGCCGAAGAGGTGCCCTGCCGCATCATATGGTAGCTCAATTTTTACCTTTTCAAGCAGCTCCATTCAGTTTGCGTTAGTGCTGTTACCACTTTACATCCCAGCAGCAGATAGAAGGTATACATTTCTCTAAAACCCCTACAGCATTTATAGTTTGTAGACTTTTTGCTGATGGCCATTTGACTGGTGTGAGCTGAAACCTTTATGGAGGTTGGATACGCATGTGGCGAATAATTCCTTATACTGATCTTTAGGCATATCCTTTTTCTTCTTTTCCTTTTTTTGTTAAAGTGTGAGTACAACTTCCCTCTTCATATTCACTTTTTGAAAAATTTCTCATGTGTTGAATTTTCTTGCCTATTCCCTACCCAAGGGCACTTTTTGAGGGCAGGTGTCATTTAGACCCCTGCAGTCGTTGTGACTATTAAGCAACCATTAGCACTGGGTTTAAAGCTGCTGTTGTGGGAAACAGCCACAAGGCGGCAGCATTATTACGTTCTCAACTCTTGTTACTAGGGCAACAGAATCTTCCTGGAGGTAGTGTTCTGAGGTTGTAAATTAGAGTGGAATGTGCTGGGACAAGCCCCCAGAAGTTTATGTCTCCTTACTTATGTTTGTTTTTTAAATTTCATTTCTATTTCTTATCAGCGTAAATTTGATTAGAGTGTTTTGATTGCCTGGCTGTACAGGATCTGCTCAATGATTCATACATATGTCTGTTCATCTTCGGGTCCTGTTACCATGTATGTGATTACAAAATGTATATTTTAAAGGTATTGGTGATTATATAATTCATACAGTTTATCTGTTATATGTTGTTATACACTTAACATACATTAGTATATGTATGTTAACCCCATAGTCCTAATTTACCCATCCTCCCACCTTTCATTTTGCTAACCATTAGTTTATTTCATAAGTCTGTGAGTGTCTTTTTCTGTGGAAATATGTTCATTGGTAGCAATCTTAGGATAACATGTATAAATATTATCATAGGATATTTGTCGTACCCTTTTGAGTTACTTAACCTTATATGATTATTTCTAGGCTCAACTGTAGTCCTGAAAACGGCGTTGTTCATTTTTTTCCCCAGGCTACTATTCTATTTGGTACGTATACTACTTCTTCTTTGTCCATTCATCTGTTTATGAACCTTTTTTCTGCTTCCATGTCTTGGCTATTTCAATATTGCTGCAGTGCTCATTTGCCTGCCTGTGTCTTTCCGAATCAGGTGGTCTTAGGTTATAGGCCCAAAGGGTGACCTGCTGCATCATATGGTAGCTCAATTTTTACCTTTTCAAGAAGCTCCATTCAGTTTGCGTTAGTGCTGTTACCACTTTACATCCCACCAGCAGCTAGAAGGTACACAGTTCTCTAAAACCCCTTCAGCATTTATAGTTTATAGACATTTTGCTGATGGAAATGACTGGTGTGAGCTGAAACCTTTTTGAATTTGAATTTGCATGTGTCTAATAATTCCTTATACTGAGCTTTAGGCATGTCCTTTTTTTTCGTTTCCTTTTTTTTAAAGAGTGAGTACAACTTCCCTCCTCTTATTGACTTCTTGAAAAATTTCTCATGTGTTGAATTTTCTTGCCTATTCCCTACCCCAGGGCATTTTTCAGGGCAGGTGTCATTTAGAGCCCTGCAGTCCATGTGAGTATTAAGCAACCATTAGCACTGGGTTTAAAGCTGCTGTTGTGGGAAAGAGCCACAAGGCGGCAGCATTATTACGTTCTCATCTCTTGTTACTAGGGCAACAGAATCTTCCTGGAGGTAGTGTTCCGAGGTTGTAAATTAGAGTGGAATGTGCTGGGACAAGCCCCCAGAAGTTTATGTCTACTTACTTAGGTTTGTTTTTTAAATTAAATTTCTATTTCTTATCGGAGTAAATTTGATTAGAGTGTTTTGATTGTCTGGCTGTACAGAAACTGCTCAATGATTCCTACATATGTCTGTTCATCTTCGGATTCTGTTACCATGTATGTTATTACAGAATGTATATTTTAAAGGTATTGGTGATTATATAATTCATACAGTTTATCTGTTATATGTTTTTATACACTTAACATACATTAGTATATGTATGTTAACCCCATAGTCCTAATTTACCCATCCTCCCACCTTTCATTTTGGCTAACAATTAGTTTATTTCATAAGTCTGTGAGTGTCTTTTTCTGTGGAAATACGTTCATTGGTAGCAATCTTAGGATAACATGTATAAATGATATCATAGGATATTTGTCATACCCTTTTGACTTACTTAACCTTATATTATTATTTCTAGGCTCTACTGTAGTCCTGAAAACGGCATTGTTCATTTTTTTCCCGAGGCTACTATTCCATTCTGTCCATATACCACTTCTTCTCTGTCCATTCATCTGTTTATGGACCTTTTTTTGCTTCCATGTCTTGGCTATTTCAGTATTGCTGCAGTACACATTTGACTGCCTGTGTCTTTCCGATTCTGGTGGTCTTAGGTTATAAGCCCGAGAGGTGCCCTGCCGCATCATATGGTAGCTCAATTTCTACCTTTTCAAGCGGCTCCATTCAGTTTGCGTTAGTGCTGTTACCACTTTACATCCCAGCGGCAGATAGAAGGTACACATTTCTCTAAAACACCTTCAGCATTTATAGTTTGTAGACTTTTGCTGATGGCCATTTGTCTGTTGTGAGCTGAAACCTTTATGGAGGTTGGATACGCATGTGGCGAATAATTCCTTATACTGATCTTTAGGCATATCCTTTTTCTTCTTTTCCTTTTTTTGTTAAAGTGTGAGTACAACTTCCCTCTTCATATTCACTTTTTGAAAAATTTCTCATGTGTTGAATTTTCTTGCCTATTCCCTACCCAAGGGCACTTTTTGAGGGCAGGTGTCATTTAGACCCCTGCAGTCGTTGTGACTATTAAGCAACCATTAGCACTGGGTTTAAAGCTGCTGTTGTGGGAAACAGCCACAAGGTGGCAGCATTATTACGTTCTCAACTCTTGTTACTAGGGCAACAGAATCTTCCTGGAGGTAGTGTTCTGAGGTTGTAAATTAGAGTGGAATGTGCTGGGACAAGCCCCCAGAAGTTTATGTCTCCTTACTTATGTTTGTTTTTTAAATTTCATTTCTATTTCTTATCAGCGTAAATTTGATTAGAGTGTTTTGATTGCCTGGCTGTACAGGATCTGCTCAATGATTCATACATATGTCTGTTCATCTTCGGGTCCTG